>NC_140176.1:32201621-32291621 GCF_963971535.1 Notolepis coatsorum | reverse complement strand
ACCAAAGAGTAGATCCTCTCTGTGAGCAACTTACCAAAGAGCAGATCCTCTCTGTGAGCAACTTACCAAAGAGCAGATCATCTCTGTGAGCAACTTACCAAAGAGTAGATCCTCTCTGTGGATGTGAGCTACCTTACCAAAGAGTAGATCCTCTCTGTGAGCAACTTACCAAATAGTAGATCCTCTCTGTGAGCAACTTACCAAAGAGTAGATCCTCTCTGTGAGCAACTTACCAAAGAGTAGATCCTCTCTGTGAGCAACTTACCAAAGAGCAGAACCTCTCTGGAGCAACTTACCAAAGAGTAGATCCTTTCTGTGAGCGACCTCACCAAAGAGTAGATCCTCTCTAGGGATGCCCCCCGAAACCCGGTTCTAAACGGGAACCGGTACTAAATTAGAAAAAAGTATTGAGTATTGATAAGCTCAGACGTTTTCGGTTCTGCTATTGATACTCGAGACATTATGGAATTTTTTTTCGAGGAATTTAAATGTTGTGAACTATTTCTCCTCTCTCTGTCTGCAGGAGAAGCGGGGCTGTTAGTTTATACACACACACGTGAGCGACACTCACACAAATGCACATACGGGTACTTGGCTCCGTGCTGAAGCGTGCAGCACACAGACCGAGCTCTGCGCTCATCATGGCGGAGAGAACAAAATGAAAGTCTGGGTACACTTTACGAAAGTCGATGCCGACAACGCACGTTGCCACAAGTGCAATAAAACATTTGCAAGTAAGGGTGGCAATGCAAGCAATTTGTCAAAACATAACATTAGTCTGCAGAAATGCGCTGTTTTCGACTGCTTTGCTTGCAGTGTTCCATCCACGTCCACTGCAGGTAAGCCAAGATACGGAGTTAGCTAGGTTAATAACGAATTATTACGAATAGGCTAATAAATAAAATATAATTGCTTAGCTAATTGTTTAGCTACAAATATATTTGAAAGATGACAACTTTTTATAGATAGTCAATCGTCATCAGGCTGAGGCTGCAGCCACCATGTCCCAGCCCACCCCTCCTCCCTCTACCACCACCGGTCCCAGCCAAGCCCAAACCCCATATTTAGGGGATCTTGACAAGGATGCGGAATTTCACCCAGTTTATTTATTTGATCTCTAGAACCATTAGCCCAACACCTCAGGAGGAATCAAATTGTTACCCCTATCCGAATACAGTCATCTTTGCATACAATTTCAGCCTTCACGGATGATGGAAGAGGTATTGATGTATCCACTGAAATTAGAGGACATGTCATTTTCCGGCATGACTGATAATCAATGCAAATCACGATTTGGCCCAATCATCTCCTATACAATTTGTACCTTTAGGGTAGTTGAAAAATGCCTGAGAGGTAACTGGAAATGGCACGTCAACACCCCCTTGTGGAAAAATAGGGATATTACAAGGAGCGGCAAACCATTTGAGTCAGCGGAGTGGGCAGCAAAAGGGGTGATACATCTGGGGGACATCTTTAACTCAGAGGGGCTTATCAGTTTTCAGGAACTGTGTTCACGCTCAGAGGTACCCAGGACTTCCTTCTTTTTGTACCTTCAATTGCGATCTGCACTGCGTGCTAATGGAGTGCCTTGGGACACAAATCTACAGACACAAATCTACAGACACACCCACCAACTGATTCACTTTAAAATGTGCCAACGAGCATACCATACTTTCAGTTTAGCTGGTCGTCCGTACTAATACACATTGGCCGTATTAGGGGGTGGGAAACTGATGGGTGGGGATCGGGCGTTGTGGACAGCGACTCCTACAGGTCGGTTGGTGCGCCTGCGCAGTAGAATCAGGAAGTATCGGGGGCAGCGTGAGCCTCCCACGCGTTACTCCTCGCCACTGAGAGATCGAGCTGCGCAGGTGAAAAGATGCGACTGCTGTTACCTCAAGTACCGGCTTGTGGGAGGCAAGAAACAGCGTCCGTGACAGGGGAGGGTTGAATTGGATGATACGAAATTGGGATTGGAGAAAAACATAGAAAATGGGAGAAAAAGTGGATAAAAAAAAAAGAAAGATCACCTTTAGTGCTAATGAAATAGAGTAACTTGAGGTGTAGAAAACATTTAATTGAATTCATTTAAAACTTTATAGTTAATTAATCCAAATTAATTGCATTTTAAATGCATATCATTATTTGATGCGAAAAGCTAATTTTTTCAATTAAAATGGATATCTGAATATACATTATACATACGTTTAAGCAGCAAAATCTTGTTTATTAGCTATATATATATATATAGCACAAAGGACCTTTTCTCTTTTTTTTTTATCCACTTTTTCTCCCATTTTCTATATTTTCTCCCATCCCAATTTCGTATCATCCAATTCAACCCTCCCCTGTCACGAACGCTGTTTCTTGCCTCCCACAAGCCGGCTGCAATGTGGACTAAGTACTTGAGGTAACAGCAGTCGCATCTTTTCACCTGCGCAGCTCGATCTCTCAGTGGCGAGGAGTAACTCGTGGGAGGCTCACGCTGCCCCCGACACTTCCTGATTCTACTGCGCAGGCGCACCAACCAACCTGTAGGAGTCGCTGTCCACAACGCCCGATCCCCACCCATCAGTTTCCCACCCCCTAATACGGCCAATGTGTATTAGTACGGACGACCAGCTAAACTGAAAGCAATGTGGAGCGCTGGGCTCGAACAGGCGAGCCCAGCGTCTCCAGTATTTGTGGCGAGCGCCTTGCCCACTACGCCACGTAGCCGCCCCGGACCTTTTCTCTTTTGAAAGGTAGTTTCTTACACAATAAAGAAAAATCACTTTGAGTGCTAATGAAATACTTTCAGTAACAGAGGTTTGAACTAGGGCTGTCAATTTATTGCATTAATTAGATTAATTAATTACACAGCAAATTATCGCGTTATGAAAATTAACTCAAAATTAATAAAAAAAATTATAATATATATATATTTTTTTATCTCATTCATTCCATAAGAACGTAGAATACACATCTACACACTTTTTTTTTAATATGGTCCATTGCATGTTCTTGGTATCTGATTCTAGGAACATTTATGGATCTCAGGGAATGTATTCCCAGTGTCAGAAATACTGTGTATGTTACTAGGCTTGAGTAAATTGTAATGAACCAAATGAGAATATCAATAAAAAAAATTTTTATCTTTGACTGTGAATAACACCATGCTAGAATTGACCAGACCTGAAAAATCTAAGCAAATTAATAAATGGAAGATGATTAAACAGAAGGTTTTGTAGATACAGTACTGAATTCTGCCATCCGGACACATGCAATTTGAAATATGATTATAGAATATAGAATATCAGGCCTAAAATGGTTATGCGATTAAAATGTGATTAATTAGATTAATTAATTACAAATCCTGTAATTAATTAGATACTTTTAATCGCCTGACAGCACTAGTTTGAACACATTGAAGTAAAAGTTGTGTACTCCCATTTCTGATTACTTGTTGCCAGATGCCTGTTTTTAAGTTCCAGCTGAGAGGTAGGAGCTGGAAAACATAACGGTAGCCTGAAGTCTTTTTATACAGGTCCAACGTTTATAAAAATCCCATGGAAAATGAAACATCTCCACACATTGCATCAGAACGCGGTGGATTTAGACCGGAAATAAAGGAAGCTGGCATACGCGTGTAGTCTTTTGAGAGAAGAGACCCAGGGCTTTCGATGGGCTTTCAAATTTTATAAAACGTCACTTCCCAGCTCACACCAGCCCCTGTCAATCATCTGACTTCCAGCGTGATTTCTTTTTTACCGTTATTTTCAGGATCATATCTCACAGGTGAACCTGAACGTTATTCCCATAAAATAGAACACAGCAAAAAAACGTGTTGCAATCTGATGAAAAATGGCGGAGCAATTTACATTATAAAAAAGTAACTGTACTTACTTGGGACAAGTCGACCCACATAGCACAAGGCAACATCAACCCAGAGGAGAAAGCTGGTGGTGGCTCAGGTTCGGCAACAAGAGGAGGCAGACAGATGCGCAAAGGCAGTCTCACAGTCCAAACAGGGCCAATGGACTAGCTGGGAAAACCTGGAGCATCGTAAGCTCACATGGAAGGATCTTTGGGAGATGGAAGGAAGCCAAATCAGCTTCATCATCAGAGCCACCTATGATGTTCTCCCCACGCCCAAGAACCTAAACCAGTGGTTTGGAGAAGATCCTTCTTGTGCGCTTTGCCAAAGCACATCCTCACCGGCTGCAAAACCAGTTTGTCCCAAGGGCGCTACACCTGGAGACACAACCAGGTCCTAAGACAACTGGCAATCACCCTGGAAGGAAGGAGAACTACCAACAATGCCCTCCCTCCCCCAATGCCTAGACACTCAAACACCACTTCTTTTGTAAGAGCAGGACAGCAACCCTCCTGGACACTGCTCGGGACTGGAGAATGCAGGTTGACTTGGACCAGAAACTAATCTTTCCGCCTGAGATCATTACAACTAACCTCAGGCCGGACCTGGTCTTGTGGTCAACCTCCCAGAAGTCTGTATTCATTGTGGAACTAACTGTACCATGGGAGGCTGCAGTTGGTGAAGCATATGAACGTAAACTACTGAAGTACTCCGACATAGCAGCCGAGGCAGAACAACGCGGCTGGCGTGCCCAGGTGCTTCCGGTGGAGGTTGGTTCTAGAGGATTTGTTGCCATGTCCACAACCAAGCTTCTTAAGGGGATGGGAGTGCGAGGACAGACGTTCCGACAAGCTGTCAAAACACTGTCAGAGGCTGCCGAACGAAGCAGCAGATGGCTATGGATTAAGAGAAAGGACCCCAACTGGGCTGCAAAATTACCATCGAGGGGTTAAAGCAGAGGGGGGCACACCTGGGACGCCAGGTGTTGCCGTTGAGCCCTTCGGAGGTGTCGTAACGGCAAATTTTGGCCAATCCTAGTCGACCATCCAAATCTTTAGTCGGGGACAGCCCTACCGCCAACAAAGTACTGGGCCTGTTGTCTCGGAAATGGATTTTGGTGCATCTCCTCTCCTCTCATTTCTTTAATTTCTCCTTTCCGACACCTGAGACAAAAAACAATGACTTGCACCTGTGTCAGAGAGAGAGAGAGAGAGAGAGAGAGAGAGAGAGAGAGAGATAGAGAGAAAAAAAAAAAGCCAAAGACTAGCCACCCAAACAACTGCCTCTTTGCACTGCTGCGGTCAAGCAAGCGCTACCGGAGTCTCATGGTCGGTACAGAGACTGAAAGGACCCAATTATTTTGTTGTCAGCTTAGAGAAGAACCGGAGAGGAAGAGCATAGATAGTACTCGGAGGGGTTTAATTAAGCTAAAACAGGTCAATACAGAACAGTCACAGGAAAAGTACAAGACAGTACTGCAGTACTGGACTCACACGAGACAAGTCACAAGACAACAGGTCCGAATGAGCCCCGAATGCAGTCTAGCGAGGTACAGTTATAGGATGGATGGGCTACCACGCCCCTAACAATGTCCAGTCTGGTTCTTAAGAAATATAAGTTTAACACATTTGGGGCCATTGGGATTAGACAGGGCCCACTCGATACGGCCAGCATATCATAACAACCTTTCATTGTGCGTGAGGCTGTTTGTAGAGCTAAATCTATACTTTATATTATTGCTATCTGTCCATTGTCATTGTCAATTGACACTATAAACCGTCCCTTCAATATGCCTTAAATAAAAAAAAATGTCATCAATACGTTCCCATTTTATAGCGTCTTGAATATGAACGTTATAGCAGAATGTTCTGGGGTATTTCCTGGAACGCGAGATACAGGGCACTAAGCTAATAACGTTAAATCGAATGGCGTTTCGGCTATAGACAAGCTAGAGTTAAAACTCAAAATGCATATTGTCGGTATCATGGTCCACCATGAATGCATGAAAGGGGGGGGGGTGTCGTTTCTGATTATTGATTACCAATAACGGCATTAGCCTCAGTAGCCTCATTCGCTGACCGGGTGGATGGCTATCAAAGCAAGGCCCGACCAAGCTGAAATTGACGTCAAATCGCTCTTACCTGTGGCCGGTTGGACTGCAAAAAGGATTTCCCAGTTATCGATCGCCATCTGGTAGATCCATATGTCCATTGGCTGATGCAATATTCCTTTACTGCATACTGAATTTAGCGTCCCAAAAACTATTCCAGGCGATCGGCTACACGCATAGCTTTAGGCTAACAGAAAAGTCCATTCATTAAAAAAAAAAAAAAAAAAAAAAAACACCGGTCTGTAACAGGGAACACTGCATTATCGAGACAGCGCCCCTACAAGGATCTGGCCGGTAATGCACTTTTCCGAATTCCAAGAGTAGGGTAAATCTGCAGTGCCGCTCGGTGACATTGAGTAGGATATTACAATGGAATAAAAGCCAAAACAACCTTGCCACGTATATATATGTGGTTGGCCCTCTAGCGTTGCATCCGAAACACGTATACGTGGTTGGCCCCGAATGTGTTAAACAGAGTTCATCCTGTGTTTATAGAAAAACGTGTACACTTTGTACGAATTCTGCATCCTCGTTTGTCTGGGTGACAAGCAATCGGGCCTCTTTGTGGTTTAGGTTCAAGTTCAACACGTTCCAATAATGGAGAGATCGTGAGTGTGTGTTGTGTGGAAAGGCGCCTCTCTGGGCTTGTCTGAGGTCTGTCTGTGGTGACATCTAGTTTCACATCATCTCAGGGACAGGTTGACATGCTACAGTTTCCTGTTCATTAAAAATATGTTAGCCTGTTCTGAAGAAGACAAACAAATCTAATCTTAAAGTATAACCGTAAAAGCTTAATTATTTACAAGTCTCAAAAGGAGCTTCTATCCTCAGGCCATCAGGATGCTCAATGACTCTATGTAACATCAACCCATCCATCTACACTCATTGCACACACATCCACATGCACACACTCACTTTAAACAAACACTCACCTTAACACTCACTTTAGACACTTAACACTACATCATGTATTATTAAAGAGATTTTCACTACATCCATACCTCATTTGCATTTTGCACCTTGCCCTTTTTTAAAGTTTTTGTACCTCATTGTCTGCATTGGTACTCCATTGTACTTAGGTTGTACTTTAGTTTGTATATTGTATATTTGTTAACTTTTTTACTGTATGAAGCACATTCTCAGGGGCTCATACAGAACCAAGCATTTCACTGTAATGTACATGTACTTTATACATGACAAATAAAAGCAAACTCATACGCACATTGAGGTTTGCATGTTCTCCCCCTGTCTGCCCTGGGTTCCTCAGGGTGTACTCTGGTTTCCTCCCACACCATAACATAAACAGACATGCATGCTGGGTACAGACTCCCGCCATCACCCAAGGCACCGGCGTAAGAACTTGGTCCCCAGGCTCTGGGGCCGTGGCTGCCCACTGCTTTTAAATAGTTTCACTGTTTGCAGAGGATACATTCTTGGTCGAATGCAAAGGCACTCTGTAAATAAAGAGTCCCCTTCTTTCTATTTGTATATGTATGCAAGATGATACATTATTAATGTGTTTGCGAAATGTATTTGCGGTGGGCCTCTTTGATATTGGTGGTGCGGGCTGCCACAAATACATGTATTCATGGGGAACCACTGCTTATTAGTGTACCTGTGACCATCGACTGGAGTTAATAATTGAACCCTTGCACTGAAGAACCATATAAGTCTGTTTTACATTTAGTATTTGCTCCCAAATAACTTGGGAGTGTGAATGTGAGATATCACCAGAAAGTACTTAACCTCTACTGTCTTTAACTATGAACTCAACACTCTTAACTGTACCACTGGTGGTGATGTTATTAGATTAGATTCAAATGTATTGTCATCATACAGCACAAGTACAGTACGACGATAAGAAGTTTGGCATCCAACCAGAATGCAAATGTAACAGTAAAGTGCAATAGTAATATACAATGTACAGATGATTAAACTGGGTATAACATATATAAATTAGTACTACTGAGTAATAGTGCTAATCAGATGTATGTACAGTGTTGTGGTATTAATAATATGTACAGTGATACAGGTATAAAGACACTATGGTAGTAAGTCATACTGGCCAGGTAAGGCATATGTACAGATATAAATATAGTATCTACAGATATGTAAAAAGGATTATATGCCGGTATATGCAGACAGATGTGGATATATATACAGTGAGAATAAATATGTATATATATATTACGGTATATACAGCATTATTGTACATGCTATCATACAGAGTTAGTTATGGTAAGAACTCATAAAGGGTGACTGAAAAAAGCCCAACGGGGAAATTAGTATCTTCCGGTTGTTTCCGAGACCTCTATTCGATTTTTGTTTTGAATTTAAAACATCTTCTATGTTGTTCTTTATTTGTATCACTCTCTTGTTTCTCTCTCTCCCAGGTGAGTTCAGCCTGTCTGAGTACATGATATATATTTATGTTGGAGCTGGAGTGGCCGGGCTCGCGCTGTTCCTCGTCATCCTCCTCCTGGCGCTGAGGCAGAGGTGAGATGCCCCCTGCTCCATAGGGAGGTGTAGTGGTTACGTAATTTTAGTTTTTTCCTGTTCCACCCTCTGTTCCACTCAATGTATTTCCCCATTGACCATTTCTAAATTGGCTCGTTTTAGATAAATAAAGCATTAACGTTGGCATGGTGTACCTTTGTGTGTACCTGTGCGTATTCATCCACAATCTATAGCTCAACATGAAAATATTCGCAATTAATCGTAAAGGTAGCAAAATAACAACGTTTATGTTTTCGTTCGCTGGGAAACTACACTGCTATTTGGCGCTGCTGACTGACGTCACCACAGCGTAGCCTCCTGCCTGTAGTCACAGACATAGGATCAGATTTCCCTTACATTCCATAAGCTTAACAATTCGTACAATGGGAAAATAACTGACCCTGAATCTGTGGCTAGTATCTCTCTGGTGATCATAACCATTCATCTCTAAAGCCAACCACCATTTTTAAAAGCAACAATCACGTTACCATATTTGTATTTATATTTTAAATCGTATAACGTTATTTCGCTGCATATTAAATTACTGTAAATACGAATGTAAATCATTGTTTCGTTGTACATATTGTGTATAGTTTATAATGTTATTGTTTTTTACATGACGTTAGTAGCTAGCTAGCTAGCTTGCTAGCCGGCATTCCCGAAACTCCTCTAACATGCCCTGATTTAAAATGGTTCTCTCCTCTTTGTATACCTTTGTCCTCACAAAGTATTCTGCCAGCGAACTTATGGACACGACAGTAGTAGTAGTTATAAGGTTTTTGAGCTTGTAACATTAACGTTAGTTAGCTATCGTGTTATCAACGGGCTGTGACGTGTAGCTAGCTAGCTTGCTAGCCGGCATGATGCGTGTGCAGTGCTTGCCCCACAGGTCTGAGAAGAGGACCTGCACATTTTACTCGTTGCCAAAACTCCTCTACATGCCCCGATTTAAAATGGTTCACGACAATAGACATTGCTAACGTCTAGTACGTTTAGCGGGGTAACGTTAACGTTAGCTAGCTAGCTAGCTTGGTATCAGCTTGCCGTGTCGTGAGGTAGGCGACAGCTGCCTAAGTAAATGTAGTTCTTTTTTACGACAAATAAAAAACCTTATAACTACCTTTTATTTGGGTGGCTAGGTGGCACAGTGGGCAAGGCGCTCGCCACCAACGCAGGAGATGCTGGGTTCGAGCCCAGCTCTCGGCGTTGCTACCAGCTTGGCTGGTCGTTCATACTAATACAATTGCCAGTATTAGGGGGTGGGAAGCTGGTGGGTGGGCATCGGACGTTGTGGACAGCGACTCCTACAGGTCGGTTGGTGCGCCTGCGCAGTAGAATCAGGAAGTGACGGGGGCAGCGTGAGCCTCCCACGTGCTACTCCTCGCCACTGAGAGATCGCGCTGTGCAGGTGAAAAGATGCGACGGCTGCCTCTTCGTGTACCGGAGGGGACACGTGATGCAAGGCTTTGTCCACATTGCAGCCGGCTTGTGGGAGGCATTGCCTAACAGCGTTCGAGACAGGGGAGGGTAGAATTGGACAATACGAAATTGGGGAAGGGAGAAAAATAGAAAAATGGGGAGAAAAAGTAGATAAAAAAAATAATAACTACCTTTATTTCAACCAAAAATGCCTAAACAATAATGTTATTGGTAGAAGGGAACTCATTTTGTGCAAAAATGGAAAGCTTGCCAATGTTCATGCGGCAGAATTGTTACAATAGCCGATAATCCATTTTCCCAATGATAAATCCCTATACGGGTGGAACAACCAGTGACATCAGACTACACCTCCCTATTAGGACTGTATACCATTCTACCACGGTGCCGATAGGGTTGATTTTGAGGTTGATTGCTGTTCTGTTATATGCCAAGTCTCGAAATATTCTGAAAGTCCGCTTTGTGGGCAACTCGTGAAACATTAATAAACAGATCGATTTATTTGTGTTATTAGGAGTTTTAATACAATAATGGATTGTTTGTCCCTGTACTTTTATGAGCAAACGAAATTCGTTATAATTTCGGTATAATATTTATTTATTTATAATATATTTATTTAATTCTGAGGATGTAGAATCCACGTGTGCGCAATCACCAATGATTTCTTCCAGATTAAGTTGTTAAAAACACAGGTGCATACCAATACATAAAGATATACTCATATTTATTATTATAACGTCAGGCTTGGAGATCATTCTTCTGAGAAACATGACACCTACTGTACTTCGGAGTTCCACAGGGGAGCTGCCTTGGTCCATTATTATTCTCACTATAATAATAATAATAATTCATTTTATTTATATAGCGCTTCTCAAGGACCCGAAGTCGCTATACATGCTACCACTCGGAGACATCATTAGAAAACACAATGTATGTTTCCATAGTTACGCAGATGACACACAGTTGTACATCTCCGCTGAACCAAATGATCACACAGCTATAAACTCCATTTCCGCCTGTCTCTTAGCAATAATCAAATGGATGACGAACAACTTCCTAAAATTAAATGAGGGCAAAACTGAAATCCTACTAGTCGGTCCTATAACAAAAAGAGAAATGTTACAGAGCAATATGGGGCAACTTACTCCTTGGATCAAACCCGAAGTTACAAGTCTTGGTGTTATAATGGACTCAGACCTAAGCTTTAAATCACACATCAACAAGTTGACAAAAACATAATTTTTCCACCTTAGAAACATAGCTAAGGTACGGCCGTTTATAAATAAAAAAGACGCTTAAAAATGGATCCATGCCTTTATCTCAAGCCGACTTGACTACTGTAATGCACTCCTCACTGGGCTCCCAAAAAAAAACACAGAACGACTCCAACTCATTCAAAACTCGGCAGCTAGGCTACTAACTAGAACCAAGAGGAGAGACCACATCAGTCCAGTATTAGCTAACCTACACTGGCTTCCGGTAACATTTAGAATTGATTTCAAGGTCCTCCTCCTTATATACAAAGCACTAAATGGAACAGGACCAAGCTACATTGCAAATTCTCCAGTCAACGATGTGCCTCCTAGAACATTGCGATCATCTACTACTGGTCTATTGAAGGTTCCAAGTCACAGTCTAAGGAAAATCGGGGATGCAGCCTTTGCAAACTATGCACCAAAGTTATGGAACACACTACCTATGGGCATTAGGGAAGCTAGATCTCTTAACACTTTGATCGCCGGGGTTAAATTCATAATTTACCATCCCTCGCCAGCCATATTTAACATGGAGAAGTTCCCCTTCTTTGCAGGGCTATAACTTTTTAAATTGTATTGCTAAATTGACATTACTATGGCCCATTCAACGTCCTATATCTATTGTTCAGGGTGTAGCAACGTTATACTTTTTCATTCACATATTCATACTAAAATACGGTCTAAAGTATAAGTACCGGTATGTTTTTATCGTTTTCTGCAGCTTTCTCCAGAACTTGATTTATAGCCCCAAATGCATTATATTGATGATGAAATACAGTTTGATAGCAATCTGCGCGAGATAAAAAAATTTCAACTGGACGTGCTTCTAGGAGTTACTAAGTATGATCTGATGTTGACCGGATGGGCGGGGGGTCGTTTATAATTCCGTGGGCAACGTTATATCATTCATCTAGTGTGGGTGATATGATCATTAGAGCAGTTAGTAAAGAACACGTTGAAAAATAACGCTGGATCTTACCGTATCTTCCTCGCGCCGTTGGACGATGAGCGTGGAACTGAAATATTCCTATTATGGGATGTAGAAATACCCAATCAATTTCCAGGTTGTATAATAGTATATACGTCCAAATCATGTTGTTTATCGAGTTATTTGCAACCGATCGACATCCAGTGTGTCAAGATGGAGTCCTGCTAACGATAGCGAGTGCCCGGACGAAATATGGGTGAGCACCACTTGATCCGCATCACTTCCTGTTTGGGCGATCGGCTGATCGGCCACCAGATGGCGCTCTTGAACAGTTGGAGAGTTGAGAGGGGCTCACCAGTACATATAATGTCTCCGGGGGAGAAATATGATTTCGATCACAGATTTTTGAAATATTGATATCAAAGACGCTGTCCAGCGTCTTCGGCAGAATAAGCATGGCGGGGAAATACGCTGCACAGCGTCTTCAGCGATTAAAGTGTTAATATTTTCAAAAAATAAGCTAAAAACGTACCTCTTCACCATAGCCTTCTAATACACTCCGCTGTTGATTGTACTGTAGCACTATTTTACTCTGTCCATTCTATTGCATAATTTTACTATCTATTTTTTTTTTTTTATCTCATTTTCTATTTTTCTCCCATCCCAATTTCGTATCGTCTAATTCAACCCTCCCCTGTCTCGAACGCTGTTTCTTGCCTCCCACAAGCCGGCTGCAATGTGGACGAAGCCATACATAACACGAGTCCCCTCCGATACTCGAGGTAGCAGCCGTCGCATCTTTTCACCTGCACGGCGCGATCTTTCAGCGTCAGGGGTCTGTGCCCATTGCTTCTTGATTCTACTGCGCAGGCGCACCAACCGACCTGTAGGAGTCGCTGTCCACAACGTCCGATCCCCACCCCTCAGTTTTCCCTCCCCCTAATACTGCCAATTGTATTAGTACGGACGACCAGCCAAACTGAAAACAATGTGGAGAGCTGGGCTCGCCTTGCCCACTGCACCACCTAGCCGCCACATTTTTACTATCTATTTTATTGTACTATTTTATTGCACTGTATTATTTGACTCTGTCTATAACTTTTTATTACAGGTTAAAAACTGTCAGGTATTAAACTGTGTGGGTATCAAACAAGAGACTGTCAGGCTTTAAAACTGTGTAGGACCCAGGCCTAGAACTGCACCCTGAGAGAGTGAACTGCGCCCTGAGAGGGAGGTTTGCCCTGAGTGGGAGGTTCGAAGGGTCAAAGTGGGTATAAAACAGGAGGGAAGACTGTCAAGTTTTAAACTGTGGATAACAAACAGAGAAGGTAAAGACGACTTTGAACTGTTGAACAGTAATCCAGAACTATTTTAATCTATTCTATTCTACTATTTTATTGCACTGCACTATTGCACTATTTTACTCTGTCTATTTTATCTTACTCTTTTTATTATTGTCTATTTAAAACTGAATCAAACCATAAACAAGGTGGCCTGTTGGGATGTTAGATCCTAATGTGAAAAACTGTGATTTTATATGTCTGCACTTTATGTGCTCATCCAAGGAGTAATGGTTGAAGAGACGTGGTTGCGGTGGTCGGTAGACCAGTGAGCAGTGCATTGCAGTAGTCGAGGGGAGACATGACTGTTGATTGGACACAGAGTTGGGTGGCTTCTTTTCTCAGGAAGGGGCGGATCCTTCTGACATTGCTCAGGAGGAACCTGCAGGTTAATTCACTGGTGTAGCTGTCAATCATTATTTGGTGTGTCTCAATCATTCTTTAGTGTGTCTGTCAATCATTCTTTGGTGTGTCTGTCAATCATTCTTTGGTGTGTCTGTCAATCATTCTTTGGTGTGTCTGTCAATCATTCTTTGGTGTGTCTGTCAATCATTCATAGGGGCGACAGTGGCTCGGGAGGTAGAGCAGTCGTCTGGCAATCTGGAGGTTCCCAGTTCGATTCCCGCTCCTCCCGGGCAGCGTGTCGATGTGTCCTTGAGCAAGACACTTAACCCCTAATTACTCCCGATGAGCAGGTTGGCACCTTGCATGGTTGCCTCCGCCGTCGGTGTGTGAATGTGTGAGTGAATGGGTAAAATGTGAGGAACAAATTAGCGCTTTGGATAAAGCCCTATATAAAAAAATCAGCCATTTATATTTCATTGGTGGGGCTGTCGATCATTATTTGGTGTGTCTGTCAGTCATTCCTTGGTGTGTCGGGGGGAAACCATGCAAGGTGCCAACCTGCTCATCGGGAGCAGTTAGGGGTTAAGTGTCTTTCTCAAGGACACTTCGACACATGCTGCCCGGGAGGAGCTGGAATCAAACTGGGAACCTTCTGATTACCAGACGACCAGTCTGGCGAGAGTTTGTATGAAACACGCAAGAATTTTAATTGGCGCACAAGTGGAGCCGCCAGTTCAGTGTCAATATGTGTTTTTAGTTTTTTTGCTGTATGGTCGTGAAATTTTGCTCTAAATGGTAAAAAGGTCTTAAAAAACAATGCCCGGCTAGTTACTTTCCTCTGGCGCCAGGTCTAGTTACTGTCAGAGGGTTTCAAATGCTTCTGCAGCGCCAGGAAAAACACCCAGAGACCTGGACTAAGATCATGTGTTACTGAATTTTCTGCATCAATGCAAAATCACAAATGGTTAGGAATTATCATTATTACATGAATGAATGATGTTTCTCACCGCTGTCTGTCTGTCTGTCTGTCTTTCTCAGGAAGAAGAACAAGAGAGAGGAGTACAGAGTCAAGCTCCGCCCATCCAGGAGAGCGGTAAGTGTCACATCTATCTTTGACTATCCTACATGACACGCTGCTTCTGCTGTTAGACTATCCTACATGACACTGCTTCTGCTGTTTGACTATCCTACATGACACGCTGCTTCTGCTGTTTGACTATCCTACATGACACTGCTTCTGCTGTTTGACTATCCTACATGACACTGCTTCTGCTGTTTGACTATCCTACATGACACTGCTTCTGCTGTTTGACTATCCTACATGACACGCTGCTTCTGCTGTTTGACTATCCTACATGACACTGCTTCTGCTGTTTGACTATCCTACATGACACTGCTTCTGCTGTTTGACTATCCCACATGACACTGCTTCTGCTGTTTGACTATCCTACATGACACTGCTTCTGCTGTTTGACTATCCTACATGACACTGCTTCTGATGTTTGACTATCCTACATGACACGCTGCTTCTGCTGTTTGACTATCCTACATGACACGCTGCTTCTGATGTAGAGCAACGCTTGGGTCAATTCATTCTACGTTTCAATCGGTTCAGTATGTAAATAGAAATGACAGACTCGCTCATTTCCTAACAGGCTCTGATATTACTGTCCTCTCATGGCCAAGGATTTTCAATGTTTAAATTAAAAGAAAAATCCATTTCCAAAATTAATTGAATAGTAAATTAATGGACCCCGACCTTGACGCAGAGATATATAACTTTATTTCTTTCTAACATACAAAGAAATACTATTTTTTCATTGACAAGAATAAGTTATTTGACTTAACCCTCATCATCATTCATATATTCATTAAATTGTAATGTGTGCTCACTCACCTCACTAATATCCCATATTATACCATGTCTAATAGGGCTGGGCGATATTTAAATTCTTTATATTTTTGTAGAATATTTGACTGTATTTGGTTTTTACAATGCAAATTAGTCTTTTGGTTTTAGTTATTTTTTTTGTAATGCAATTGTCATGGTGCTTTTTCATTAAAACTGGTGTATTTTAATATAATTTATATCCCAAAACCTTTATAATACTGCTGCAAGGAATTTCTTTTTAAAGATTAACCTGGTTAAAAACCTATACGTTTACATGGATCCATGACGCTATAGATATTTTCAGAAGAATTCCGTCGCCAGGGAAACGGCTTGAGCCGGTTGATAGACAATAACACAGCATCGCCAGGGAAACGGCTTGAGCCGGTTTATAGACAATAACACAGCATCGCCAGGGAAACGGCTTGAGCCGGTTTATAGACAATAACACAGCGTCGCCAGAGAAATGGCTTGAGCCTGGTTTATAGACAATAACACAGCGTCGCCAGGGAAACGGCTTGAGCCTGGTTTATAGACAATAACACAGCGTCGCCAGGGAAATGGCTTGAGCCTGGTTTATAGACAATAACACAGCGTCGCCAGGGAAACGGCTTGAGCCGGTTGATAGACAATAACACAGCGTGACGCCGACAGACGACGTGTCGGAACGTTAAAGGAACACGCCAACTTTTTGGGAAATTAGCTTATTTGCCATCTACCCTGGAGTTAGACAAGCAGATACATACCCTTTTCTTCTCTGTGCATGCATTAGGCTTTAGGGAACAGTCACACCGTTAGCCTAGCTTAGCGTCATTCACTGAAAGTAGGTGTGCCAGTGTAGCCTAGTTCCCAACAGTCACGAAATACACTCCAAATACAACTCCAAAACGTTCATGTTGTGACCTGTGTATGTACCACGTGGAGAAAAAAAAATTTACTTTCGTTTTCTAACAGATTTATACTCTGAACAATTTTTTGCCGAACCACTGCTGCATGGTGTTCCTTTTATTTTATTTGTATCCACTTTTTCTCCTTATTTTTCTATTAAATTGTAATGTGTGCTCACTCACCTCACTAATATCCCATATTATACCATGTCTAATAGGGCTGGGCGATATTTAAATTCTTTATATTTTTGTAGAATATTTGACTGTATTTGGTTTTTACAATGCAAATTAGTCTTTTGGTTTTAGTAATTTTTTTTGTAATGCAATTGTCATGGTGCTTTTTCATTAAAACTGGTGTATTTTAATATAATTTATATCCCAAAACCTTTATAATACTGCTGCAAGGAATTTCTTTTTAAAGATTAACCTGGTTAAAAACCTATACGTTTACATGGATCCATGACGCTATAGATATTTTCAGAAGAATTCCGTCGCCAGGGAAACGGCTTGAGCCGGTTGATAGACAATAACACAGCATCGCCAGGGAAACGGCTTGAGCCGGTTTATAGACAATAACACAGCATCGCCAGGGAAACGGCTTGAGCCGGTTTATAGACAATAACACAGCGTCGCCAGAGAAATGGCTTGAGCCTGGTTTATAGACAATAACACAGCGTCGCCAGGGAAACGGCTTGAGCCTGGTTTATAGACAATAACACAGCGTCGCCAGGGAAATGGCTTGAGCCTGGTTTATAGACAATAACACAGCGTCGCCAGGGAAACGGCTTGAGCCGGTTGATAGACAATAACACAGCGTGACGCCGACAGACGACGTGTCGGAACGTTAAAGGAACACGCCAACTTTTTGGGAAATTAGCTTATTTGCCATCTACCCTGGAGTTAGACAAGCAGATACATACCCTTTTCTTCTCTGTGCATGCATTAGGCTTTAGGGAACAGTCACACCGTTAGCCTAGCTTAGCGTCATTCACTGAAAGTAGGTGTGCCAGTGTAGCCTAGTTCCCAACAGTCACGAAATACACTCCAAATACAACTCCAAAACGTTCATGTTGTGACCTGTGTATGTACCACGTGGAGAAAAAAAAATTTACTTTCGTTTTCTAACAGATTTATACTCTGAACAATTTTTTGCCGAACCACTGCTGCATGGTGTTCCTTTTATTTTATTTGTATCCACTTTTTCTCCTTATTTTTCTATTTTTCTCCCATCCCAATTTCGTATATTGCCAATTCTCCCCTCCCCTGTCTTGAACGTTGCTAGACTATGCCTCCCACTGGTCAGCTGTAGTGAGGATAGAAGCCTTGCATCACGTGTAGGGATGGGTACCTTTCACATTTGAACCGATACGGTACCGGTACCTGTGAATCGATACCAGTACCCAACGGTACCTTTTTTCGGTACTTTAGTCTCAAGAAATTTTATTTACCTACCTCAGTCGTGAAAAAAAAATCCAAACTTCAAATAACTACAATTTCGACAGTTTTCGGCTTGCCATTGCCCCGACTGCTTTGTTGTTGAATCAAGTCAAATCCTAGGTAAGCATATATACTTCCTGTCTCTGCTGTGCAGGCGTCACCCAACCGACCTGTAGGGGTCGCTGTCCACAACGTCCAATCCCCACCCATCGACTTCCACCCGCTACCTCTGTCAATTGAGATAGTATGCCGACTGGCCCAAGCCGCAGACAATGCTGACACCGGGATTCGAGACCGGAGTCTCTTGCATTGGTGACGAGTGCAATCTCCGCTACGCCACCCAGCTGCTCCTGGTGTTCCTTTTAGAGGTTATCCCCTAACCCCTCATGTCTAACCCCTAACCCCTCTGGTCCTCGCAGCCTAACTTCTATGAGAACATCCCGGTGTGCGGCAGGAAGGGGCGGGGCCCCAGGCCCGTGACAGACAGCCCGGTGTACGCCAACACGATACCAGACAACCGCCAAGAGATAGGAGTCACAGGGGTTAGGATTCATCCATATTCTCAACAACCTGATACTGTATGTTGTGCGGTGGGTGTAGATCAGGGGTCTCAAACTCGCGGCCCGCGGGCCAATTGCGGCCCGCTGGATGATATTTTGCGGCCCCCTACTTGACATCAAAGTTAAAAAACAATAAAATTTTTTTTTTTAATATATATATTTTTTTAATGTTGTGGGACTTGTACAGCACTTTGTTCAACTTTGTCAGTGCTGTAAAGTTTAAACCTTTTTAAATCTTAGACAAACAAAACACTTTGCTTTTATGAAATATTGTAAGCCGTCATTTGAGGCTTTATAAAAGCAGCACAATGAACACAAATCTGTCAGTGCCAAGTCCGACCTCATCTTAAATAACAAACAGCATTGCTTGTTGTAGTTAACAAAGAGAGGCAGAGTTGATTTAGCAAAAAAGAATTTAAAATCATATATATATATATAATATTTGATGCGGCCCAGCCTCACCCAGACTCTACCTCCAGTAGCCCCCAGGTAAATTGAGTTTGAGACCCCTGGTGTAGATGATGTAAACCTGATAAACTGCATTTTGGGAGAAATTACACTATAATTTATTGTGTTGTCACAACGCCCTCCCGCTTTTAACAAGCAACCGAGAGGCCTGTGAGCGGAAAAAGAAGAAATATGAGACTTATTATTTTCACCGGCACTGAAGGCCAATACGTCTTTTGTCCTAAGCTCTTAACAATCGTTTCTCTAGGATGGTTTTTTTTTTATTTTTTTTTGGGATCTCCCACAGCCACATTCATCAACATTCAAGGCGTGGTTTGTAATAATAATGATGATGTATCAAGCTGCCTGCCTGCCAGGGCAGCATTACAAGATCAGGGGGTTTGAGTGCCGTTTTTCTCTCTCTCTCTCTCTCTCTCTCTCTCTCTCTCTCGCTCTCTCGCTCTCTCTCTCACTCTCTCGCTCTATCTCGCTCTATCTCGCTCTATCTCGCTCTATCTCGCTCTCTCTCTCTCTCTCTCTCTCTATCTCCCTCTCTCTCTCTCTCCCCCCTAACAGCGTAACCCAATTACAACGCAGGGCCCAGGCCCCTCCGCGACATGGGAGGCTTGCGCACTGACGCAAGTTCCGCTCCCCCGCTAATCAAACGTAACACACACTGCATAATTACCGTCAATCAGTGTTTGTTTGGGCCAAAACAAAGCACGTTAAATCACCATCACAATAACCGCAGTGCCGAGCGCTGCACCAGAGCTGGTGTAATCATCCCCTTCCGCCTTCCTGACTCTCATCTACAGCGATTGACAAAAGCTGATTTAATTGTGCTGTTTTTTTTCTTCTCCTGCCTCTGCGAGTTCCGCTCAGAGCTTCGACACTGACGTGTAATCATTTGATGGAGAACAAAGCGAACACACACACACACATACAAACACACACACATGCACAGACCCTGGGGGTTAACCTGTCCTAGAATACATCTGCATTGCAGTTACACTGTGCTCTTATGACAGCCTTACTTGGTGGGTCGTCATAGTAACGGCATTTGTGTGAATACTTTTTTTCTTTTTGTGTTACTTTTTTTCTTCTTTTTCCTTCTAATTGCCGTTCACAACATTCACTTTGAGACCAGGGACGGGCTAAACTCACAACGTTGAGACCAGGGACGGGCTAAACTCACAACGTTGGGACCAGGGACGGGCTAAACTCACAACGTTGAGACCAGGGACGGGCTAAACTCACAACGTTGGGACCAGGGACGGGCTAAACTCACAACGTTGGGACCAGGGACGGGCTAAACTCACAACGTTGAGACCAGGGACGGGCTAAACTCACAACGTTGAGACCAGGGATGGGCTAAACTCACAATGTTGAGACCAGGGACGGGTTAAACTCACAACGTTGAGACCAGGGACGGGCTAAACTCACAACGCTGAGACCAGGGACAGGCTAAACTCACAACATTACTATTCCGTAGTCACTCGGAACTTATTCGAATACGAATCGAAATGCTGTATGCTAACAGCATAGTCCGCTAGTCCGCAGCAGGCTAACGTTATTTCCAGGAACAAAAGCATTACTTCTGAAAGTTATCATTGATGCTATACTACACAGTGTAGTTGCCGGTAGAAACGAGGGAAAATGTATTTATTATAAATATACAAAACGATAATTTAACACTTTGAGTGCCGGGACACGTCTTCTCACGTCTTTGCTGGCCATGCTAAAGTTGCCGGGGGACGCTGTACAGCGTCCTTATATCAATATTTCAAAAATCTGCGATCGGATTCATAATGTCCCTCCGCTGGCCTGAGATCCACCAGCAGGACCCACTGAGCTCTCTGGCGGTTCAGGAGCGCCATCTGGTGGCCGATCGGCGCAACCGCTTAACAGGAAGCGCAGTAGAGGTTTTGCTGGTCGGCCATATTACTTCCGGGCACTCGGTATAGGTTCCGGCACTCTAGCTTGTCACACTACATAGCGATCGATTGCCAATAACTCGATAAACAACATGATTTGGACGTATATACCATTATACAAGCTGGAGATGGACCGGGTAATAATATATCCCATAATGATAAAATTTCTACTCGACGATGATCGCCCAACGGCGCGCGGAGACTGGGGTGAGTTTCAGCGTGTAACGTTACCGTCTTCGATAATAACTGATATTATCAACATTTGACCCACATTAGATGATTGGTATAACGCTGCCCACGGAATTATAAACGCCCCCTAGCCCATCCGGTCAACATCAGATGACGTGTAGTAACTTCTAGAAGTACGTCTAGTTGGATTTTTTATATCGCGCTGATTGCCATCAAACTGTATTTCATCATCAATATAATGCATTTGGGGCTATATATCACGTTCTGGAGAAAGCTGCAGAAAGAGATGAAAACATACTTATACATTAGACCATACTTTACTATGAATATGTGAATGAAAAAGTTTAACGTTGCTACACAATGAACAATACATATAGGACTTTGAATGGGCCCTAATAATGGCAATGTAGCAATAGAATTTAAAAAGTTATAGCCCTGCAAAGAAGGGGACTTTCTCCATAGACAAATAGCGCTGGCAATCTATGGTATATCATTAATTTAACCTTAGGCAACCAAAGTGTTAATATATAATCGTTATAATTTAACGACTATTGGAAAATATAGTTAAGATGGAGAAACAGTTGACAGGTCATGTAATATGTATATACAGTATATATATATATATATATATATATATGGAGTGTGGGGAAGTATAATGTACTTGCTCTTATATCTGTAGAAATGGAGGCCGTGGCAGAGAGCATGAAGGACGCGCGGCACAGCTCCTCCAGGATACGACACACGACGAGGACGAAGCACTGGGATGACGACGGAATGAGGACATGTAGTTTGAATCCCAGAGTCGTTGGTTCTTTTTGTTTCTTCATCGAAGGGGAATTCCACTAGAATCAACTTTGTTTTTTTTAGTCTGTGAAAGTAGACGTTTTCTCAAAATATGGCAAGACAACACCCCCCACCCCCTCTCTCTCTATTGTTTTGAGTTATGTCCTCACAATGCAAAACTGCATTGCCTGGGGTGGTTGAAAGTAATTTGTACATAATTATTCATATATATATATTTGGGGACAGGGCAGCAGACATTTTTTGGGGGCACATCTTCTACATTTGTGCAGAGACGCAACTCTAAAGTAAATTTTGGAATCCCCCTTTAGGTGTTGATGTGTTCAGAGAGTAGGAGGAAATTTACTGTGATACTGTGTGTGTCTGTCTACGTATGTGATTGTGTGTCTGTCTACGAATGTGAGTGTGTGTGTCTGTCTACGTATGTGTGTGTGTGTCCAGCCACACTGATATTGATGTGACTTAATGACCTCATATATGGTAAAAAAAAACACAGCGTGTCATAGCTACTACCTCCTCATCTCACGTACGTTGATTTCCTGTAAAGTGAGTTCATCATCATCATCATCATGATCATCATCATCATCGTCATCATCATCCAGTCTTAACACAATCTGCGCCAAGAACAGGTTCACTCGTTATTGCCCGCCATGCGAATATCGCCAAAAATGAGTTAACTCGTTTTTATGATCGTTATTTCTTTTATTCGCTATATCTATTCGTAATTCATGGCTGTAGCCTCTGCAGACCCTGGTGAATGTGTCTGAGCTGGCAGACTGTCAACACCGCCCTCTACTGCCTTGCGGAGCTATTGCACTCCATTTGAAACGGTCTGGTGTGTTTTCTGAGCCGATCTGAGCCGTGCGGGCGGGGTTTAAATCCTCAGGCGAGGCAGGCCTTTACAACGATGGCATGGAACACTAACCCCGCCCGCCCGTTCATGTGTAACACTCGGTAATGTTGGGGACAGGATCGCTGTGGATAACTGGAATGGCGATCAGATAATTGGATTATTTTTTTTTGCATTACATCAGAGACAAGGTAAGAACACTATATATAAAATCTTGCGTTGATCTGATATTTCTTTCTCCCGCAATCAAAGCTATCTGTGTGGACCGTGTTGTGCTGTGTACCGTTGGCTGCGGTTTGGGGGGGGGTGGCGAGCGCCCCGCTACAAGGGCCATTTCATGTATGCACGAGGAAGGATAATAACGATAATCTAGCGTTGATTTCAGGATGATTAGATAATCAGCCGAAAAATTACAACGTGATAACTGGATTACACTAAAATGCCTTTTTCTCGTCTTTTCCTGGAATTACTCAGAATCACTCAATCTATACTCATATTCAAAACGGTATAAAACGGAAATGTACGGATGAAAAAACAATCTGTTTTTTGCATGTTGACCAGAAGCAACTCACTGACAGTCAACGTTGTTATTAGATCCATAGCTATAATATAAAATATAGTTTTAGGACTCGCAAGTTTGGCATTCTAAAACTATCCATTGAATAAAGACCTGGCGCTGAAGGGGGATCAGCGCCCCCTGATGCTGGCAGTCAATGTTAATGGGTTAAAAATGACCACCTGCTGGTTTGAATCAAGCTGTCAAGAGAAGATAGATAGGGGGGTCAGCTGAATGTAAAATTGACCACGTTCACACCGCGGCCAACTTGCTTTTATGTCATGCTCAGAGCAAAATGGCTGCCGTGTGAACATGGTCAATGGCAGCGACTCTGCATCATTTTTAAACATCACGCCATCAGCGTTTCCTCCATCGCCAGATCTCACGTTCAAAGTCATCTCAACCACGTGAAGGATTTTCGGTACGCCATTTTTTTGTTCATATCATACATTCAATTTATTCTCTTTATCATCAAAAACATTACATTATGTACATTTAGTGAGTGAAAATTGTACTTCTACACTCATCGTGGTGAAAGTGCTATTATTAAATATTACAACAGTAAAGGAAACACAAAAGACACGGTCGACCGATACGTGAAGGAACACAAACGACAAGAACAGAAAGAAAGAAATCAACTGTTTACCAAATATTCTACTAAACGGTGTGTGCTGTGTGTGGCTGCCGTAGACCTGGCAGGAAATACCCCAAAATAAAGAAAAGAGCAAATGATAAAACATCACAAACGAGAACGTTCTCCCAATATTTCGGTTCGGGGTTCGTGGAAAACCTGGAATTGTTGTAGAATGTGAAAACGGGTGTTTTCCAGGCCTGGCAAAATTATGGAAAATGAAAATGTCCAAAAAAGCATTGGAAATGTCCACGAGTGTCGGGCCTTAGTTTCTAGTTACCTTCGCCACGTCTTCTGATTACATACAAGTCTATAGTCATTAGTGGTAGCTTTCCAAAACAAGACCTGAGACATTCAAATAAGCCATCCAACAGAAGAATTAACATTTTGAACATTAACACACAGACATGTCTCAGTTGTGCTACATGTCATAAAATGGTAGAGGACAAATAGAGGCCTTTCGGGGGAATGTTTGAAACGTCCGTCTCTCTTCCGCCTCGGAGGAGACAGCGGTGGCCATGTGTTGATATGAGAAATATATATCAATATATATATGAGAAATATATCAATACAAATGTAATAATTTGGTGTCTTATTACTGGAAACTTGTAAATAGACCACAGTGGCACTTTTCAGTGTTTTACCTGCTCTAACGCTACACAGAAATGAGACGTTTTCCTTTTGAAAATGGTTACAGGGCAGCCATGTTGGGGGAAAAAAAGACAAGTCACCCAAACATTCCCTGCGAGGCCTCGATTTAATTTGGGGACAAAGTGTATTGACTACATTCACACGGCGTCGCTTCAAAAACACGAGGTGCGTAGTTCGGAGGAGACGCATAAACCATTGAAAACGTGCAGAAAAGGTGCAGACGCGTTCAAAAGGGCGCCCAATGTGACCCTTTACAGTGCATTCTTAAGTTGTGTGTTAAGACTCAAAGATAAATTATGACCAAAAAACATCAACTTCTTTCTACAATACTTACGTTTCTCACATATATATATATTATGGTATCCAATCAATACTTAACCTTTCCTAGACGGGCACTTTCTTTGTTAATCTGACTTGGGCTAAATCTTATTATATACTCTTCTATATACATATAATGTGTGAAATAAAATCTTAACAAAAGAAAAAAGTGTGTACAACTTCTTTTAACGTCAACGCAACATACAGTATGAGTGGCACGACATGTATCTTCACTTCTACCAGGATCTATGTTCTGTGGATCTATTCCCGTGCTTTAACCCAACAAAACAATAAACAATTAACAAAAAGAACATTCATATACAGTAACAGAGGAAGTGTGAGCTGGACGGTGCTTTCGACTAGTTACTAATCATTCCCTCAAACTGATTGTCATTTTAGAGTCTAGTTGGAACTTCAGTGTTTCTGTAGTATGTGAACTTTTAAAGTGTCTTGAGCAGTTCTAACGTAGTGAAAGCAGACGTTGCAGTGTGATTGCAGCTCCTGGAGAGCGGGAACACCTTCCCACCAGAGATATTTGAGAAAAGAGATTACACCACTGACCCACTGACACGAGGCGACGGCTGAGGAGGACTAACCAGGTTTGCCTTGATCTGTAGTAAATAGAGAAGTTATAACCAGCTAATTCAGTTTTAATTAAAGCTCAAAGGTAAACGTTTTAATACCCTAATATTTTACCACTAAGCAGCTGATTCCACACGAATCTAGTGTAAAGTAAGGATAGTTGATGTTAGCGACCAGGAGAGGTGTTCATCTTCATTACTAAATCCCATCTCGTAGCATTTCAAGACAAATCCAGCAAGTCAACACAAAAGGTGAACAACAACGTTAGCCACATCCTTGGCAGCGACACAAACACGATCAGCCAACCTAACATGACCCGAGGGGTCGACAAGCTGCTAACGTTATGTATGGTAATAACTTTAGCATTACTTGTTCACCACGTCTAGCTAACCTAAAATTAGCCACCTTGAAAACTGTAATCATATTCATCACTTGACAGCTTACCTCATGCCTTCACATATTTCCTTTCAGTAAAGCAAGTAAAAAATAATCCATGTCTCGATCAGGTAAAGTAATCCAGTCGGAGACAGACGGGAGGTTTGTACTCGTCTTATAGTGTTTAGCAACCGGACGTGACGCCTATCTGGGGAACCTGATCATTGAATTGAAATTATTTATAAATATCAAAAAAATAATTAAATGCTCATAAGAGCTTCTACACTCATCTCCTTCTACAATCATCCTGGTGCAGCGATAACGACAAAATGTATGGAAGGCTTAAACATTTTGTCAATTGTTTTCAAGACTAAGGCAATATTTTGTCGAGGCTAAGCCAAAATTTAGGGAAGTGCGTACAGTTCATCCTCCCTTTTCTTTTATATCTCTGGTTGTGTGCTGCCAAGAACTCCAGGCATGACAAAACACAGCTGTCTGCTAAGAAATATTGAAAAGATGTATTTTTTTGAGGATACAGATTAATCTGATCTGTTCACAATGATAAACTAGACATCCAAAGACAGAGCTTTGACCATCACGGCTCCCACTGAGCAGCCAATCAGAAGGCTCCCACTAAGCAGCCTGTGTCAGAAGGCACTTCATACTCTCTAGGAGGAAAACACAGGAGAGGACATCATTGTCATGGGGGCCACATCTCTACCCATAACTGGTTGCTCAAGATTTTTCACTGTGCGACACCACACTAGGGATCCAGCGATACCACTTCATCGCTGCCCATACCTCTTCCAAGTACACAACTTTCAGTATTGGGCCGGCTGATACCAAGTACACACCTTTCAGTGTTGTTTCCTTGACAATGATGCCTGCTCATGTCCTGTCCTTCTAGTTCATGCTGTTGTTGGAGGATGGGAAGTGAGGTCACATAAGGGGATTAGGAACAGGAGGCAGCGAGAAGGAGGAGACATTCGTGCTAGAGGCAACGTTCATGTGAGCAATGCGTTTCCAGGTGTGCAAAATTGTCAGGGACGTCCCGATGGGATCAGAAAGATCGGTATCTGAGCCGATCACGGCAGATTTTGATCGGTATCAGCTGTATTGAGCCTGATCAGATTTCGACAAAATATATAAATAAACGGAAAAGAAAACATTTAGGGAAAGCTGTGATCCACGCAATCTTTTTTCTTGACGCAGAGCCACTCGAGTTCCAAACGTGTCTTACCTACATTAGGTTTTGCTAAATTGAATATACTTGAAGTGTGCAGCGGTGCAGCTGTATCATCTAGGCGACAGTGGTTCAGGAGGTAGAGCGGTTGTCTGGTAATCGGAAGGTTCCCGGTTTGATTTCTGCTCCTCCCAGGCAGCGTGTTGAAGTGTCCTTGAGCAAAACCCTTAACCCCCTAACTGCTCCAGATGAGCAGGTTGGCACCTTGCATGGTTGCCTTCACCGTCGGTGTGTGAATGTGAGAAACTAAATTGCAAAGCGCTTTGGATAAAAGCTGCAATTACCATCCGTCGCAACTTCGTCCTTCAACCAAGGTGCCTGAACTGAATAAAACTATCCAGGGAGAGAAATTCAGCAACTCTTTAAAGGTCGATGGATGTTCTGAAAACTTAAATGTGTGAATAAAGAGCATTATTTTTAGAACATCCATCGGCCTCCAAAGAGCTGAATTTGTCTCCCTCATCTTGGAGGACAGATACTCAATATTAAAGGAACTCGGAAGCGGAAGCAAAATAAAAACTGATCGGAACGTCCCTAAAAGAAGATTAGGCCCCAAAGTCTTAATTCTGCAATAGACCACTGCACTTCTGCATTACATGGAGCTTGTGAAGGAGTGCGGGGGGGGGGTAAAATGAATGAATGTTGATTAGAGCCTTTACTTAAGTGGTTGTAGCTACAGCTGTGGGGGTGCTGGAGACATGATCCAATAGACTTTTTCATACGCCTGAGTCTCTTGAATACGGAGAATATCAGCACTTTCTCGGGCGAGCTATAGTCACTTTTCCACACCTGCTCCTCAAACTTTGCATGCACAGATTGCCCAGGGAATCCGTCTGGATTGCACCCCTGCAGCCGTAGCTACAACCACTTACGTCAAGGAAATCAACATTCATTCATTTTATCCCCCTGCGCTCTCTCATGAGCTGAAAATACTGGAAGTGTTGCAGTGGTCTGCAATGTCTCCTCCTCCTCTACACCTATTAGGCATGAAGGAACATCTATTGTCCAGCCAAGGCCCAGTCAGATCAGACATCCCTCATTCACTAATGAACCTCTCATCAGCTCCACGAGGCTGGCTGAGCACAGGATAGTCCGTAAATCAACCCACCCTGCCGACGTAATGTCACATTAATGATGGCTTGAAGAAGAAGCCGTGAGAGGGTTGAATTCCACCGTTTTTGACACGAGGGTTCCTGAATCATCAATGTTATATAGACCTTTTCAATGGCCCAAAACTATTTACACAATTATGTAAATGTGAGTTGTATGTCAATTTTAAGTGGACAGGTGCAGCCTGCCGGGTCGTGACCTGTGACCTGTAGCGGTGTCACTGGGTCGACACACGACTCCAGAAGCTAAGTGACAACGCACTATTACTCAGTAGTACTAATTTATACCCAGTTTAATCACCTGTACATTGTGTATTGCTGTAGCACTTTACTGTTACATTTGCACTCTGGTTGGATGCCAAACATCTTTCCGTTGTACTGTACTTGTGCTGTGTGATGACAATACATTTTAATCTAACCAAATTTGAATCTAAACAAATCAAAGGAAAAATTCACAGTAGGAGTGACGCACACGGACGAGGAACGCAACAGCCGGATCTGGGAACAGACACGAGTCACAGACATAGTCTGGCTGTCATAAAGAGCAGAGCAACCACTGGGCAGTGTTGCCCCAAACAATGGCTGCAGAGTGGAGGGACTGAGAGACCCATGTGACACTCTGTATCAGTGATGGCTGTCATAATCTAGAGCTATTTAACACTTATTTTAACAAAGAAATACCACTTTAAATGTGGACCAGATGTTCACATGAAACAAAACAACGCTGGTGGACAAGGTCTATACATTATTAATATGTTTCTCTCTCTCTCTGTATGGTACACCTAATCTACTGATCCATCATTACCATCAATCAAAGTCAATTTTTTGATTAAATTCTCATTGCTCTGAGGAATTGTTGTATGTGCCACAGAGATCCACGTGTCAAAAAGCGGATGAAAACCTCTTTAGATGAAACCGCTGAGCTCAGTGAAGCTCACGTCAAGCGGAAAAATATGTTCACAAACACAACGCATATGGAAAACACACATTAATTCACTGAATCTGGTATAACATCAATTCCTGTCAACGAACGCTCTCGTACACCATCTGTCTCTCCATAGGTATGTAGGGGGGGAGAAATTAATTGGAAATTAAATCAAAATATTTCCCGCCGAATCTCCTCTCCTGACATTTGCGCCGATACCGTGCAAGGATTATTTTGTCGATGTACATATCCTTTTTTTTTTTTTTTTTTATCGCAGTGATACAAAGGGGCTATGTTGACTTTGACAGCATTATGACAACATAAAACACCTTAAAAAAAAGAAAAAACTACAAGAATGATTTTTGGTGCGATCTTTTAGGCTACCACTGTCGATACAAAAAGAAAACATCTTCTCGCAGCTACATGTACCACTCAACCTACACTCGACACTAAGTTTTGACATACAATGGTATATTACACGTCTATACAGATTTCTACAGCTTCTCTAAAGAGTTAAAGAGTCCAGTTTTGGGGGGAGGGGGGGGGGCGTCTAAGTGCTTGTCATTGGAGGGGTCCCCGGCTGCAACTGGATGCATGGTCACTAGAGGGGGCTAGCGATTCTCCCTGGTGCTGCGACACGTCCTCCTCCTCGCTCTGCTCGTCAGACAGGAAGCTGGGGAACGTCTGTGCCCGTGGGATGAGGGTCATCGTCAAGCTGCTTCCTGGAGGGAGGGAGAGAGAGAGAGATAGAGGGAACCGGATCAATGGGTTTATTCTGTTCTCTAATCGACAGAGCGCCACCATGTCCTCCATGGGTTCACTGTGAAGCCTTGGGAAAGTGTTAGTGTGTGTGTATGTGTGTGTGTATATATATATATATATGTGTGTGTGTATTAGTGTTGTCAAAAATATCGAAGTATCGATACATATTGATACTGAATATTTAAAACGGTTTCGATACTCATTTCCCGAAATACCGATACTTTTTGCAGTATCGGTACCAGCTGGCGAGTGTTCTACCGCAAGTTGTTGACACGCTGTTCAGAGCACGCTTCCCCCTCCACCTCCTCCAGCCCTCCCCCTCACAGAGCCGTCTTCAGTTTGTAAACAAACATTTTAGCTGAAGATGGCAAATGCAGAGCCTTCGCAACTTGTGCTTGTGGATAAAGAAAACGGCAGAAGTGCTGTTTGGAGGTACTTCGGGTTTGAAGTAAACAACGAAGGACAAGCTAAAGATGCCACGATGCCCATTTGCAAGCAGTGTTACAGAGCAGTGCCAACGCGGATCTCCATAAAGAAATGAAAGAGGTTCGTGACAGCTGCTCTTTCAACGTCACTGTGACTGAAGCATTAAACCATTAACTCTAGTTTAATACATGATACGTTGTCTACTGATGGCGCATAATATCAACAGCTGATTCGTTGTTAGTAACGTTACAGCTATTAGCTAACGTTAGCTACTGCTAGTCGTTCCTCCGTTAGCTCCGTTAGCTTAGCTGGCCACCTTTATAATTACTGCATGGAAACGGAGTAACGTTAACGTTTAAGCGTTATGTCGAGGTCATACAATACTACAGTCGACATAAGGTTAACGTTACCCCGTTTCCATGAAGTGTTTAAATAGCAGCAATCTTGTTGAAAATGTAACGTTACTAAATGCTCCGAGCATAGCCTCTCTCTCTCTCTCTCTCTCTCTCTCTCTCTCTCTCTCTCTCTCTCTCTCTCTCTCTCTCTCTCTCTCTCTCTCTCTCTCTCTCTCTCTCTCTCTCTCTCTCTCTCTCTCTCTCTCTCTCGTTATCTTTAAATAAAAATCGAAACTGTTACTAACTGTAATACAAACAGTTTAGTTTGTCAGGTACATGCAACACAGATTACAGTGTTTACATCCGTCTGCTTGAGAAAATACCATGTTCTGCATCTGCAATAAAAATGATTGAAGTGAGATGAACAGTTATTTTTAAATGTGTGATCTAAAGATAAACAAAGGGTTTTAAAAGTGTTATATTTATCTTCTCTTATAGTACCAGAGAGAAGCTGAGGAGAATCAACCAGCAACAAAAGCTAAATTTGTTTAAAAAAATATATATATATATATATATTATTATTATTATTTTTTTGGGTATCGAAGTATCGATACTTTTCAAGGTATCGTATCGAAGTCGAAATTCCAGTATCGTGACTACGACGGTCATTTCATGTATGGACGAGGAGACATAATAGTGATAATCTAGCATTGATTTCAGGATGATTAGATAATCAGCCGAAAAAGTACAACATGGGATGGGAATCGAGAATCGGAATCGATTGGGAACCGGTTCCTAATTGTCCGATTCCTGGAATCGCATGCCTCCATGACTATCGATTCCTCTTATCGATGCCATGTTTTTCCGACAGTTGCGCATTTAAAAACAATAACGTTAGCGCCACGCATGCAGCCATAGCAGACTATTTGACTATTTGAATAGCAGACTATTTTGACTAGGAAAACCTAAAGGGCTCGATATTGCGACCGTTTTGTGTGTGCAGTGAAAACTTTAAGTGCTTTGTATCCTAGTCATTAACACATTGGTTGCCAAAAACGACTTATGCCATTTTTGCCCGCCATGCGTTGAACGGCAACAACGGCGTACGCCGTTTTTGGGATCAATATTACATCGGCGTCAAATAATTGGGATCTTTCTCCTCCAGTCTCATCGGCGCACGGTAAGAGGACACTAACGACCCCCCCCCCTTTCCTTCACGCATGATGAAGCATAATGTATACCGATCATATATATTTGAATTTTTTTATATAGCATGTATAGGAAAGAAACGCCAATCGATAATCTATATATGCTTCAGGGCCTATAACTACTGTTTTTGGAATTACAGCAGAAAAGATTAAAAACATACTTATATTCTCGACGCTAGTAACACAACAATGTATGAATGAAAAAATATAACGTTCCCACATCCTGGACATATATAGAATGCCGTGTGTCTGGAGAAAAGTGAAAGGGAAAAAAGCCACACAATTTGCGTTGTTCCTAAATATGTCCAAGGACACCTCCGAGTTGAGGCTAATAACTCATTTACACATTCCTGTGTCGCCGATAGATAATCGATGTTGAATGGGCCATAGTAATGTCAATATAGCTATAATATTTTAAAAGTTATAGCCATGCAAAGAAGGTAAACATCTCCATAGGCTTTCAACGGTGGCAGACTGGCTATATTGATGGATATAAAGGTTTTCTGACATGGGGGCTCAACAATAAATGATAAATGACAATCAGAAATGTCAAGTTGCATGTTGTTATTCTAACCAGCTTAATTCTGTTGCATTTCCAATTGATTTATTTAAATTATAAATGTATCAGGAATCGATAATGGAATCGATAAACAGAATCGATAATGGAATCGTATCGATAAAATCTGATCAATTCCCATCCCTATGACTGGATTACAGTCAAATGCATTTTTCTCGCCTTTTCCTGGAATTACTGAAAAACACCCAAACCATACTCTATTCAAAACGGTATAAAACGGAAATGTACGAATGAAAAAACAATCTGTCTCGGCAATGTTGACTAGAAGCAGCTCACTGAGACCCGATGGCGTTATTAGACCCATAGATATAATATAAGATATATTTTAAGCACTCGCAAATGCCACAGTCTAAAACTATATCCATTGAATAAAGACCTGGCAATGAATGGGGTATTAGCACCCCCTGCTGTGGCAGTCAATGTGTTAAAGCATAGGTGTCAAACTCATGGCCCGCGGGCCAAATGTGGCCCGCCACGTCATTTGATGTGGCCCCCAAGAGCCCTGGTAAATTTTTTATTTTTATTTTTTTTAACATTAATCTTGGGTTAAAAAATAGCGGCGTTAAAATAATTGTGGGTTAATGCGTTAATAAAGCTTTAACTTTGAGAGCCTTAGTTATTACACATTCTTACACATACATGTATGTTGAACATCTGAGGTATTGATGAAGTAACAAAGGAAAAAAGCCAAAAGCACTTACTCCTCAGACATTATTTGACAATTTTACAGCCCAAAATACAAAAAAGATCCAGGCGGAATAGGTAACAAAGGGTTGAAGAAATATTGTCTGAACTGTCAGATGCAAACTGGCTGTGTGACATAACCGAGCATCCCGCTCAATTGAATAAGAAGCTGTAGGGACGCAAACAAGTCCCACCTAAAACTTGACCAATATAGTTGTGAACTGAGACAACCCTTATTTTGTTATTTTTGAGTACAGTTACAGTTGTGTGTTCATGCAGACACATAATAGCAATTTCATTACGAATTGAAAATGGTGGACCCTGATGTAAACAAGTCGAAAGTCTTTCTCTGGTCTGCATCCCCTTAACAATTGTGTGTATTGAGCTGTACTGTACTGTACCCATTCTGCAATCTGTTAATTAAAGTTAATTAAACTATCTTCCATTAGTTGGATGTATGGCCTCTGCAAGGTTGTGTGCAGCCATTTGTTTTTGTAACATCTGCTACATCTGTCCCACGTGTTCTTTGCAGCTCAGTTGTTAGTTCTGCCCCTATTGACTGTGACAAAAAGGTTTTGAACAAACTTAATGTCATAGCTTGTATTTGATGATCTTCTTCTTTGTTATTTACTTTAATGGTTTGATCATTGATTAATGGAGTAATATGGGGTTTTGATAAACTAAAATTATTTGTTAAAATAACATAAGCTAACATATATTTTTACATCTATGCAAATGCATATGCAATATGTATAACTTGAATAAGTAATAAATACAGAAACAACATGTTTAACAATATGTAAATGAGTAGCTACATTTATTTTACATACATTAACATTTATACGGTCTTTGGCCCTTTGAGGGCAACCATAATGCTGATGTGGCCCTCTGTGAAAATGAGTTTGACACCCCTGTGTTAAAGGGTATTAAAACATCTTAAATTTCATTTGCACAGGTATTATATTTTTTGGGGGGGCAGCCCAGCTGTCGGGAGATGAAATAATATTAAACATCTGAAATGTTTCTGTATTCAAGTCGTTTTTTCGCGGGGCTACTGGGAGCTCGGTCCGTCTGACGAGAGCTTGTATGGAACACAATCATTTAAATTGGTGCACAGTCAAGAGCAGCAGCCAGTTCAGTGTCGCTATGTGCTTTTTAATAAATATTTTTTGCTAGTATGGTCGTGAAATTGGTATTAAAAAGGTCTTAAAAAGTCTTAAATTTAACTTTATGAAACCTGCAGATACCCTGACGCATCATTGACGCATCACAGGTAACGCATCATTATAAACCAGTCCAATAAAGATTAAGCCGTATGGATATAAATATAAACACTACAGGTAACGTGTCATTATAAACCAGTCCAATAGAGACATGGCTGTGTGGATATTAACACTACAGGTAACGCGTCATTATAAACCAGTCCAATAGGGAAGAAGCCATATGGATATAAACACTACAGGTAAGTTAACGCGTCATTATAAACCAGTCCAATAAAGAAGAAGCTGTATAGATATAAACACTACAGGTAACGCGTCATTATAAACCTATCCAATAAGGAAGAAGCCTTATGGATATTAACATGCCATTATAAACCAGTCCAATAGAGTGTATGGATATAAACACTAGGGGTAACGTGTCATTATAAACCAGTCCAATAGAGAGGAAACCAAGCAGTTCCACACGATGAACCTCCTGATGTCTCAGCAGTGTCTCTGCACCTCTCATTTCCTCTGTGCAGCTCATCCATCTGGCAGCTTATAGCACAACCTCCAGAGGAACTGTCCGTCTCTTAATCTCAAATTAATCGTACAATCTGTTCGGTGGCTCGTGACAGATATCCGCCTGTGTGAGGAGGTAATGGATACTCCGTGGTGGTGGTGTGTGAAAGAGTGGCCCCCATTAATAATATATTAGTGGGGACATGGGGGACGCGCGGGCGGAGATCAGGCGAGGACATGGGGGACGCACGGGTGGAGGCTGATTCTGCCGTCGGCCAGCAGGAAGTGGCCTGCCGCCTGACGATCGATATTTCAAGAGGTGCAAAACACCACACAACACGGTAATCAACTCTAACCCCCCCCCCCCGCACACCATTAAAGCCTCATCCCGTAGTTATTTCGGTCAGTGTGGGGGGCGCGTTCACACACATCCTTAAGAGTTTGATTCTGTAGATGGAAAACGAAGACGTATTTTTCTTCTCAATCCACTGTGAACCAGATTGTAGATTAGATTCAAGACTCTAGTCACCCAAATAACTGCCTCTTTGCACTGCTGCGGTCAGGCAAGCGCTACCGGAGTCTCATGGCCGGTACAGAGAGACTCAGAAGGAGATTCTATCCCCAGGCCATCAGGATGCTCAATGACTCTATGCAACACTAACCCAACCATCTACACTCATTGCACACACATCCACATGCACACACTCACTTTAAACAAACACGCACCTTAACACTCACTTTAAACACTTTTAACACTACACCATATTTTTTCTTTTTATTACAAAAATATTTGCACTACATCCATACCTCATACCCCATACCATACCTTTGCAGTTTGCATTTTGTACCTCATTGACTGCATTTTTACGTCATTGTAGGCCTACTTTAGGTTGTACTTTAGTTTGTATTATTTGTATAGTGTTTGGACTTTATTCTTCATTTAACTTTTTTACTTCACATTCTCAGGAAGCTCATACAGAACCAAGCATTTCACTGTAATGTACATGTACTTTATATGTGACAAATAAAACAAAACTTGAAATGTATTGTCATCATGGATTCTTTCATTCATTCTTGTGATACATTTTTTTCTTGTGCTGTTGTCTTTAATTTTCTGTTTATACTATGTTTTTAACTGTTCTATTTATTTTTTATTTGTATTCTGTATTTTATTTTATTATTATTAATAATTATACATTTCTTAGGCGGCTACGTGGCGTAGTGGGCAAGGCGCTCGCCACGAATGCAGAGGCGCTGGGCTCGAGCGCTCCACATTGCTTTCAGTTTAGCTGGTCGTCCGTACTAATACACATTGGCCGTATTAGGGGGTGGGAAACTGATGGGTGGGGATCGGGCGTTGTGGACAGCGACTCCTACAGGTCGGTTGGTGCGCCTGCGCAGTAGAATCAGGAAGTGTCGGGGGCAGCGTGAGCCTCCCACGCGTTACTCCTCGCCACTGAGAGATCGAGCTGCGCAGGTGAAAAGATGCGACTGCTGTTACCTCAAGTACCGGAGGGGACTTGTGCTATGTATGACTTAGTCCACATTGCAGCCGGCTTGTGGGAGGCAAGAAACAGCGTTCGTGACAGGGGAGGGTTGAATTGGATGATACGAAATTGGGATGGGAGAAAATATAGAAAAAATGGGAGAAAAAGTGGATAAAAAAAAAAAATTATACATTTCTTTTTAACTGTTTTAACCCTGTAGCACGTTAGGATCCTAGTGAACGAAAAGTGCAATACAAATACAAATTATTATTATTATTATTATTATTATTATTATTATTATTATTATTATTATTATTATTATTATTATTATTATTATTATTATTATTATTATTATCAAACAGCACAAGTACAGTACAACGGAAATACGTTTGGCATCCAACCAGAGTGCAAATGTAACAGTAAAGTGCAACAGTAATATACAATGTACAGGTGATTAAACTGGGTATATAAATGAGTACTACTGAGTAATAGAGCTAATCAGATGTATGTACTAAGTTGTAGTATTAATATGTACAGTGATACAGGTATAAAGACACTGGTAGTAAGTCATACTGGCCAGCAGCGTAACTAGTAAGAGTAGGTAAGGGATATGTACAGATATAAATATAGTATACTATCTACAGATATGTAAAAAGGATTATATGCAGGTATATTCAGACAGATATGGATATATATACACCGTAAGAATACATATATATACTGTATATACAGCATTATTGTACATGCTATTATATAATGGGTTATGCAGGTGTTTAAGTAGGTATATTCAGACAGATAGGGATATATGTGGTAAATATAAATATATAAATGTACATTACCAACGTAAACAAATATTTTAGAGTTGCAAAATGCAGCAAATGCACTTGAAAAATGATTTTAAAAGATATAAATAAAACATTTACCAGTCGTGTATCAGTCACTCAACTAGAGAATAAAAACATTTATATTTTTCTAACGGAGCTTGAATTGTACGCTGGGTTCACTGATCGGGTCTTTAGCGGCTGAACGGGACTCTGGGATAATCATCTGCACATCAATACCTCAAGGTTTCCAGATCCATTCAACTCTGGAGCTTAATTAAAATTTGATTAACAAATTAAAAGGGGATCCTTGTTTTCTAGCAGGCGTTTTATTTAATGGATTCACAGACTTGACAGAATGATCATCTCCTCCTCGGTGCCAAAGGTGCTGATCAGCAATCCTGCTTTTCACACATAATAATAATCTGAACAGGCCTAACGCGTGCATGGATACACGTAGGCTCAGGTTGCAACAGAAAGTAGCACCAGGTCTTCTTCATTCTTTATGGCTGAGAGCAGTGATGTAGAGCTGGACCTCTGCTGTTAGTGTCACACACACACACACACACACACACACACACACACACACACACACACACACACACACTGTCACATATACAGACCCCCCCCACACACACACACACACACACACAGAGACACCCCCCCCCCCCACACACACACACACACTCACAGTCTCCGGGCCAGTGAAGGCCCGGGGGAGGCTGCAGCGTGTCACACTGCCAGCCCACTGTTGCACGAAACACAACCCAGTCATCTTGACGTGCGAGTGAGTGAGTGAGAGTAGTGAGAGACAGGGGAGTCTAGTCTATGTTTGAAACTACAGTAGAGATAAATGATGCACAGAAAGAGACTGGGATACAAAGAGAGAATGTGAGGTGTGACAGTGTGGGGGGGGGGTCTATATGTGTGACAGTGCATGTGTGTGGGGGGGGGGGGGGGGGGTCTGTATATCTGCATGTGTGTGTTTTCCGAGACACACACAGCTGGTAGGAGATGAGGGAGGGGGGGGGGTAGTGTGTGTAGATGGATGAGTAGCAACCAGACACACCAGGGAGTAACACACACACACAGGTGTGGCACAAACACAAGCACACATACGCACGCACACACACCAGGTGAGGAACAAACACACACACACCAGGTGAGGAACAAACACACACACACACCAGGTGAGGAGCAAACACACACACACACCAGGGCCCTGTTTCTTGTACCTGGATAACTGGGTTAGCCTGACTTTCCGATTTCATGTACGTGGATTTTCCAAATCACCATGACAACATATCCAAAAGTTTGAGCCTGGTCGAAAGCAGAGTTCAAGTTCAAGTTAGCCTGAACTATCGCCACGCCCCCGCAAAGAAGTGACAGCCCGTTTCCTGAAACTATTCCCACAGTCTACGATCTGCATTATACCATTCTGAATTACGTTTTTGTGCTCCATTCTTCCAGAGGGGGCTTTTGAAATGTAAAATAGACCCAAAATGCTGATATTAAATTCACTTTGTCCTAAATAATGCACGTTATATATACCGTGGCGACGGTGGCGCTCGCTCGTGCGATGTACACATGATGTGGTTATTCTAATTGTAACTGGGATTAAGATGTCTGATGAGATGCGCTGTTTGACGGATTTGAGAAATTGAATGAGCCGTTGACGTCACATTAATGAATGAGGATAAAGAGATAAACTTCATTCAAAACAAAGGATATTCTAAACACGGGTCTCTCGTTCATTAATGTATAAACAATGAATTTATCCCATCTGGCCCAGTGGCCCAGCGGTAGTGCTCATGCCTTCCAATCCAGCGACCGGGGTTCAAATCCCCGTGTTTCCAATATGATTTTTTTGAATATAATATGAATGATTATACGCCAAAGTAGCCTGGTTTTAAGTTAAAATATTATAAATCTACATGCATTGGGGATGTCATTCTTTATATAGCTCTCAACGTGCACCAAATTGAATTATTCCTATATTGCAAAAAGAAGGACCCCGGTCTTGAACCCGGGTCGTCCGTGTGGAAGTCAAAAGAACAACCCGTTGGACCACATTGGAGATAAGTTAAACATTGACTATACATCAATCAATGGGCAAGAAAGCCGTCTCGTAATTCTGTATAACAGTTAACTAGTTATTTTCGCTAGCAAGATCTCATTTGATTATTCAATCCAGCAGGCAAGTTTAAAGAAATATAATCTGATTGATTGAGGTAATGAGGGACTTAGAATTAGCCTATAGATAACGCATTTAACTTGTCGGCGAGGCGATTGAGCCTATTGCAATCTGTCAATAAAGTCTTAAATCAATTAATCAATCAATGCCGTTGAGAATCAGGGTCTCTGCCATCGATACGTGCTGGCTTTCCACCTAAAACGGGAGCGCGCATCTAGCCTGACTTGAGCCTGACTCTCAAGTCTGGCTTGAGTTAACGAGACTGAATCCTCCTTTGTGAAACAGGAAAATCCCGGCTTTGAACATCGGGTTAACTGAAGCTGGATAATGGACATGTTGATCGACTTAGTTGAACCACGTACATGAAACGGGGCCCAGGTGAGGAACAAACACACACACCACAGGCGCTGGAATTGTTCCAGGGGTGCAGGGGCTGAAATAGACCAGAAACTCTCTCACTCCATAATATGACGATACATCAGGAAAGAAAACGTGACTTTCCTGCTGACAGACAGCCCTTGATGGTGTGTACGCAGCTTATAATATAACCACTAGAGAGACCTGCAGGTTTACATACAGACGTACACATTGTCTGTTGTTCGCTTGTTAAATATAGCAAGAGCCTCCACGACTGAACAAGAAAACAATAGGACTCCTGTTACAGCAGTTTGGACATGCTTCATGTTAGAGGTTAATGCACGAGGAAAGACAAAGGATACATTACCAACAAGCCTGTATACAACAAGCCTGTATACAACAAGCCTGTATACAACAAGCCTGTATACATACAACAAGCCTGTATACAACAAGCCTGTATGCAACAGGCCTGTATGCAACAAGCCCGTATACAACAAGCCTGTATGCAACACGCCTGTATACAACAAGCCTGTATACAACAAGCCTGTATACAACAAGCCTGTATACAACACGCACTGTATACAACAAGCCTGTATACAACAAGCCTGTATGCAACAAGCCTGTATGCAACAAGCCTGTATACAAGAAGCCTGTATACAACAAGCCTGTATACAACAAGCCTGTAATACAACACGCCTGTATACAACAAGCCTGTATGCAACAAGCCTGTATACAAGAAGCCTGTATACAACAATCCTGTATACAACAAGCCTGTAATACAACAAGCCTGTATACAACACGCCTCTATACAACACGCCTGTTTACAACAAGCCTGTATACAAGAAGCCTGTATACAACAAGCCTGTATACAACAAGCCTGTAATACAACAAGCCTGTAATACAACAAGCCTGTATACAACAAGCCGGTATACAACAAGCCTGTATACAACACGCCTGTATACAACACACCTGTATACAACAAGCCTGTATACAACAAGCCTGTATGCAACAAGCCTGTATGCAACAAGCCTGTATGCAACAAGCCTGTATGCAACAAGCCCGTATGCAACAAGCCCGTATGCAAGAAGTATACAAGCAGCCTGTATACAAGAAGCCTGTATACAAGCTCATATATAAGAAGCCTGTGTACAAGCGATGCTACAGATCGGTGCAGGGTGCTAACACAACCCAAACAGAACCGACACGCTGAACTGTAGTCTATAAAGAATTTCAAGAGGTTGGTCACAGCTCTTGTTTCGACATCACTGAAACATTAAACAACATGTCCCAGACAGCAAGTCCCAGACAGCATGTCCCAGAAAGCTAAGCTACCTCCCCTCAGAGCCATCAGGTCTGCTGCTGGTTCGCAGCTGATTTGACTTCAGCCCCTTTCACACTAACCCGCTGAAGCCGGGAATCGTACCCTGTCACGCTGGCATGCCGTTCTGTGTGAAAGGAACCAACTCGGAATGGGGGGGGGGGGGGGGTCAAAGGCGGTCTTCAGGTATAGAGAAATTGCCGGGGTGGTTTCGTCCCCAGTGTGAAATCATTTATTATGTCTTTTTTTATTATAATTTATTCATCCACCTTTTGTCTCTCACCTGATACCATCCCCCACTTCTAAGGCCCTGTCCACACGATCACGGGTATTAATGACACAGAAGTTTTGAAAAAAATAAACCTCTGTCCACTAGGGCTGACCCCTATTAATCGATTAGTCGACTAATCGGTCGAAAGGAGCCGTAGTCGACTGGCCAACCTCTTAGTCGAATATAATATTTTTATTTTTATTTTTTATCATTCTTTCCAAAAGAAAAGAGGCCTAGAAGCGTGGCTAACGCTAATGGCACGCATACCAGAGGCTAACTGCCTACGAAAACAGGCACAGAGGCACTGAAAGAGGATTTCACCCATCTAATGAACACACTAGACTAGACAAATATCAAGATGTATCCATCAGTGGACCAATTGCATGCATTTGCAGAGCACAAGAAGCCTTCAGTCGACTCCTTCAGACATTAAGCACCCCCACAACCCAAATGGAATGATAAAAAAGTTAAAAAAAAAAAAGTAAAAAAGATTTTTTTTTAAGTCGACCAATAGTCGACTAACGGCAAATTTTGGCCAATCCTAGTCGACCATCCAAATCCTTAGTCGGGGACAGCCCTACTGTCCACACAGGTGAATAACCGCGTATAACCGCGTACTCACGGCGGCTGGAAAACCAGCAACCGATACATGTAGTACAATGCCAAAGCAGTAGGCGGCGATGTTGTTCAGACATGAAGGCCATTTCAACCAATCAGAAAAAGTTGAACGCTCACTACACTTCCTGCTTAAAAACAAAACAAAGCCGCCATCTTTAAATACCTTGCGTTAGCCATTTAGCCAACGGAGCATATATTTTTCAGCAAAGAAAGAAAGTGCAATAAACAAACGGATACATTCACTGTGTGTTCTGCCTATCACCCTTCCCCCCTCCTGGCTCCCCTTCCAACCCAATACCTGGCCCAACCTACCCATAATCCCTCTCTCTCACTATAAAGGCCTAGGTTTTACTGGATTCTGGGAGCTCTATGGAGGATACGTAGGCCTATAACTCCTGAACTCCCCTCTCGGATTTAAATCCGCCCTAAAAACATGGCTCAGCAGCAACTCAAATTGGTCTTAAAATGTTTTTTTTATCTCTTTTATCATAACTTGGCTTTTATTTCTTTTATCATGAGTTGCTTTTAAGGGTTTGCGGATTTTCTTTTAACATTAGTTAACTGTATGAGTTGTCAGGTTAGATGTTTTTATATATTTTTTTTTTAGAATGCGTCCTGTCAGTGTACATGTCCATTTGTGTTTCTGTGCCTTTTTATGTTCCATGTATGGACCACAATGGAAACAAGCCTTGGCTTTATTGTGTTTTATCCATTTTTGACCTGCGTTATTGACACTGTTATTGTCTTGTCTTTTAAAATGTTTTTTTTTGTCATACGATTTGTGTCAAAATAAAGTATTCAAATTCAAATTCAAATATAAACTCCTGGAGTCATCCGCCATAACTCTTGACCTATTTGTACTGTGATAATCTGTTTGAGCTAAATAAACCTGTGTTAATAACTAAGTCTACATCTGACTGAGTACATCCTTACTCATGGTAAATTCCTCCACACCAGCTTCTGTGTATAAGGGACATCCTGGCATAGCAGGACAGGGCGTGACGTTGTGATGGAGTGTTAACGTGTGCGACCCACCAGCGGCAGATAAAAGAGTGAGGATGCAGTTAGCAGCTTGTAGTTAGCAGCTAGCAGTTAGCAGCTAGCAGTTAGCAGCTAGCAGTTAGGAGCTAGCAGCTAGCAGTTAGCAATTAGCAACAACAACCTTTTTTCACTACTGTTATTTAAGCTGAAATGTGGCCTACCCTACCAGCTGTATTTAAACAACACACTCACAGCCTACGTATGAGGAAAACTCATAAGAAGCTAAGAAACTGAACAGGGCCCCTGTGGTACCGAAAATGATATTGAATATCGATAATTCTCAAGGTGAATGAATGAAAACGTTATTTAACAGATTGCAGAATGGATACAATACAGTACGGCTCAATACACACAATTGTTAAGGGGATGCAGACCAGAGAAAGACGTTTGTCTTGTTTACATCAGGGTCCCCCATTTTCAATTCATAGTGAAAGGTACCGTATCGATTAGAAATGTCAGTATCGTGACAACAACACTATAGAATGAAGCCAAAACAAAACAAGGGTTTAAAATATATCATGTGGCTGCCTGTGTTCCCTCCTCTCCTACTTCTGTAGCAGCAGAAAGCGCTGAGGTGGTGGTGTGCAGTTTGCCCTTAATAGATTTCCGAAACGACTGGTGTGCAACCAGGCATATCGCTTCCACATCTCTGCCAAGACAATCCCTTTCTCAACAGGGGCCAATGTGGGCTTTGTGGCTGGGAGGCAGGAGGCTACATGAGGCTATAGGAGGCTACATGGGGCTATAGGAGGCTATCTGAGGCTACATGAGAATATAAGAGGCTACATGAGGCTATAGGAGGCTACACCAGGCTACAGGGGGCTATAGGAGGCTACATAAGGCTATAGGAGGCTGCAGGTGGCTATAGGGAGGTGTAGTCTGACGTCACTGGTTGTTCCACCCGTATAGGGATTTATCATTGGGAAAATGGATTATCGGCTATTGTAACAATTCTGCCGCATGAACATTGGCAAGCTTTCCATTTTTGCACACAATGAGTTCCCTTCTACCACTAACATGATTGTTTAAGCATTTTTGGTTGAAACAAAGGTAGTTATAAGGTTTTGAATTTGTCGTAAAAAAAGAACTACAATTACCACTAGGCAGCCTGTTGTTCAGTACGCAGCGCGCGTGATTTCGAAACCTAGCCGCATTTCTCAGAGACGCTCTCTGATTGGCCTACGCCTGTTTCTACACTGGTTAAGCTTAGGCACTCTTTCGAAGTTGGTTAAGGTTAGAGTTTGTCTTAGAGCGTGACGGCAAGTTCTTTCGACGGTTAAGCTTAGGCACTCTTTCGAAGTTGGTTAAGGTTAGAGTTTGTCTTAGAGCATGGCGATAGAATGCCAGGTAGTTTGCAGGCTGTTTGACGTGGAAATGGGCAAAGATACAGCTCGTCACATTATTGGGCAAACGCGTCAGTGGCCAATCAGAGAGCGTCAGTCAGTGCCAATCAGAGCGCGTCTCCGAGAAATGCGGCTAGGTTTCGCAATCACGCACGCAGCGCTATTGGTCTGTTATAGGGTGACCATATTTTGATTTCCAAAAAAGAGGACATGCTGGCCCCAGCCTCGAGATACTTAATGATACTTTGCACAATCGAAGCGGGCATGGCCACCTTCATTTCACTATGTCTTGTGTATGTACTGTACTGTATGTGATGAATAAACCTCTTGAATCTTGAATCTCTACTCAAAGTTTACTCAAAGATGCCTTTATTGTTTTAACCTCTTAACATGCACCCAGAAAAGCGGCATTTTTTTTTTACTTAAACTTGAGGACTGCATACTTTTTTTGCAAAGCTTATCTTTATATGTTATGCTTATAGCACATGCATAAGCCTGGTCTCTTTTGAAAGATAACATTCTGAAGTTACTAATGCAAAAAAGGAAAATCACTTTTAGTGCTAATGAAATAGAGTAGCATATAGGTCTGTACTTGAGTTGAACGTGAACTTGTGTACTCACATTTTTCTTGTATTTAATTTTTTTATTATTTTTTAAACAAACATATAAACAAACATGACAACACACGATAAGATATACAAGCATTAATTGTCAGGGCACATCCAATGAGTTCACATTTTAGTTAGTTGTCTTATATAAGATATACCCCCTAATACCTGTTATCTAAAAAAACCTACACACATATGCTCAGCTCGAACCCCCCCCCTCCCGGACCCCACCTTGAGAAGTACCTCCACTATCCCTCGCACCTAACCAGACACTACCATTATAAGCTAGCTTTTATTCTCTCCACCACTTCTAACCACATTGACATTTTGGATTCATTGAGACCCAGAATTCTTGCTGTAGATATTTCATGGTAAATTACATCGAGATATGTAAGAAACCAAACTTTACGGCACATTTTTTCCGGTTGAAACCAGCGTGATGCGATCAGCTTTTTGGCTACTGTGATACCCGATAAAACCAATCTCTTTAGCTGTGGATTCACTGCAAACTCAAAAACATCACTCAATAGTAATACCGAGGGGTGTACAGGTATATTCCAAGATACGAGTTTTGATATTTGTTGGGTCACATCTTTCCAGAATGCCCTAACTGGTGAGCAGTCCCAATACATGTGCATAAATGTCCCTTCGTCCCCATTTGTACATTGGGTGCATTTGGAATCTTGTTCACTCACATTTTTCTACAGTGGTTGCAATATCCCAAATTTAACCACATAACATGCGCCCAGAAAAGTGGAAATCTTTTTACTTGAACTTGAGGACTGCATACTTTGTTTGCAAAGCTTATCTTTATACTTTATGCTTATAGCACATGCATAAGCCTGGTCTCTTTTGAAAGATAACATTCTGAAGTTTCGTACACAATAAAGTAAAATCACTTTTAGTGCTAATGAGTAACATAGGGCTGAACATGAGTTAAACTTGAACTTGTGTACTCACGTTTTTGTGTAGTAGTTGCAATATTCCAAAATAATATATATATATATTTTTTGTATAAGCTGGAAAACACAGCAAATCCATAGCCTGTAGTCTTATCCAAATGTTATAACCGTGTGCCAAGAAAAAAGGTCTCCATCTCTCTATTTCCTCATCCAAGTACATTTATTCTGAATTTGTATCACTTGATCCTGTCTTCGCTTGCCAATTTCACCTAGATCCCTGATTCGCACACCCCCACGTGGGATATCACTGGAAAGCTATGCACTCATTGTTGGCTACAAGTTACAACGCTGACCAATCATTTTCGCAATCGGCGGATGATTGACTTCTGGAGCCTCGGGAGTCCGGGGTGATAATCTGGCACGCCGCGTAAAAAGTCGCATGCCTGACATATCGGCATGTAACCCGAGAACCGAGGCACGGATTCTGGCGATTCAGATGGCATTCGAACGGCAACAAGTAGCACTTTAATTTGGTCATTTATATGTTCTGCGAAAAATGCAGTCCCGAGCCTTCAGATGCTCGCAAAGGGCTGTGAAACTGAAAAACAATGAAACCCGGACATTTCCATGAATTTATAACCCCCCCCCCCCCAGACACCCTGGACAGGGCGTGAAAAGAGTCCGGGCAAAAGAGGACGTTTGGTCACCCTAGTCTGTTAGGCTGTCGCCTTTTCCCCGTCACGGGTCATAGTACCAAGCTAGCTAGCTAACGTTACCCCGCTAAATGCTATTACGTAGCATTATGTCTACTGTCGTGAACCATTTTAAATCGGGCATGTAGAGGAGTTTCGGGAACGAGTAAAATGTGCAAGTCCTCTTCTCAGACCTGTGGGGCAAAGCACTGCACGCATCATGCCGGCTAGCAAGCTAGCTAGCTACACGCCATGGCATGTTGATACGATAGTAGCCCCTTTCGTGACTGTGATGCACTCGGTCACGAAAGGGGCTACCACGTTAGCTAACTAACGTTAACGTTACAAGCTCAAACACCTTATAACTACTACTACTGTCATGTCCATAAATTCCCTGGCAGAATACTTTGTTTGTGAGGACAAAGGTATACAAAGAGGAGAGAATCATTTTTAATCAGGGCATGTTAGGAGTTTCGGGAATGCCGACTAGCAAGCTAGCTAGCTACTAACGTTATAAACTATACACAATATGTACAACGACACAATGATTTACATTAGTATTTACAGTGATTTAATATGCAGCGAAATAACGTTATACGATTTAAATTATAAATACAAATATGGTAACGTGGTTGTGGCTTTTACAAATAGTGGTTAGCTTTAGAGATAAATGGCTATGATCACGGAGCACTAGTGTTGGGTGAAACAGATACTAGCCACAGATTCAGGGTCAGTTATTTTCCCATTGTACGAATTGTTAAGCTTATATGTATATTATATGTAGAATGTAGGTCTGTGACTGACTACAGGCAGGAGGCAGGCTACACTGTGGTGACGTCAGTCAGCAGCGCCAAAATAGCAGTGTAGTTTCCCAGCGAACGAAAACATAAAGGTTGTTATTTTGCTACCTTTACGATTAATTGCGAATATTTTCATGTTGAGCTATAGATTGTGGATAAATACGCACAGAAAGGTACACCATGCCAACGTTAATGCTTTATTTACCTAAAACGAGCCGATTTAGAAATGGTCAATGGGGAAATACAGAGGGTGGAACAGGAAAAAACAAAAATGATGTAACCTCTACACCTCCCTATTGAAGGCTACATGGGGTTATAGGAGGCTATATGGAGCTACATGGGGCTATAGGAGGCTACATGAGGCTACATGAGGCTATAGGAGCCTACAGGTGGCTATATGAGGCTATATGAAGCTACATGGGGCTACAGGATGCTATAGGAGGCTACAGGAGGCTACATTAGGCTATGTGAGGCTACATGATGCTATAGGAGGCTACAATAGGCTACAGGAGGCTACATTAGGCTATGTGCAGCTACAGGATGCTATAGGAGGCTACATTATGCTACAGGAGGCTACATGTGGCTATGTGAGGCTACATGATGGTATAGGAGGCTACAACAGGCTATAGGAGGCTACATTAGGCTATGTGAGGCTACAGGATGCTATAGGAGGCTACATTAGGCTATGTGAGGCTACAGGATGCTATAGGAGGCTACATTCGGCTACAGGAGGCTACATTAGGCTATGTGAGGCTACATGATGCTATATGAGGCTACAATAGGTATAGTGGCTATTTACAAACAATTTTGTCTTTCGTATTTGCCACTTCCACTCCGATAGCTTTAGTCTACGCGCACATAATAAAGATCCATCCGTTTGGCTGTCACAATGAATCAATCATTTATTTCCAATAAGCAAAACAAACAAAACTCGTATATCTAATACATGCGTCCGTTGCGTGCGTTCGTGCGGTACAAAAACTGTTTGCTTTCCCGGTCCACGTCTCCCACGCAAGCCCCCACCCATTATCAAGGTAAACTACACAGGTGGATAGCTCAGGTAGGTCTCTTTAAAGGGAAAGTGCACATAGTTTCAAATCATAAGAATAGTTACAATAAGATAATCAGTGTAAATAATATCATGACTTGTCAATCAAATTATCCGTTTTTTTCGTAATCCATAAAGCATTTTCATAATTCAAATAATTGCATGATACAAACTCAAAGATTAAATAACTCGAATGGCTCCTACAATAGGCTACAGGAGGCTACACTAGGCTATGTGAGGCTACATGATGCTATAGGAGGCTACAAGAGGCTACATTAGGCTATGTGAGGCTACAAGAGGCTACAGGAGGCTGCCTGGCCGTTTGTTATGTGAGATTAGCCCCACCCTCCCATCCCCTGACTGACATGGATCACAGAACAAAACACGATACACACACTGACTAGACACGTACATCGAACACTGATGCAGATGCATGTAGAATCTTCAAATGCTACACAAGCTGCACACAAACGTAGAAGTGCGAGCACACACATACACACACACACAGGAGACGGGTGGTGGCATCAGTGATTAGTCGTTGGCTTTTCATCACCAGGGAAGGTCATGTCATCCTATCTGCCCTGGTCTGACAGCTGCTACCTAGGATGGCACTCGCACTCGCACTCGCACACACCCACACACAGACACACACACACACACACACACACACACACACACACACACACACACACACACACACACACATTGGACCCTAGACAGTGTACAAACACACCTACAGTACTCATACTCTCACAAACACACATACCATGGAGCCTAGACAGTGTACATAATGTGCACACAAACTCACACAAACACACACAGTACAATGCAGCTTACAGTGTACACACAAACACACACTGCCAGATACAATGGGGCCTAGATAGTGTGCACAAACACACACACATACACACACACACTGACAAGTATGATGACCTCGTCAAGACAAGAGTGCACATACAAACACTCAAACACACACGCATGGATGCACACACACTGGCAATACATGGTAGTTTGGACACAGACACTCTTAGCTGTCCATCGTGTTCGATCATATCACTCCTAGACATTTCTGGTTTGGGAATAGCACCGCACAAGACCGCAGCAGACTACAGAGAGTGGCCCGTTCAGCCGAACGCACAATTGGAGGTGGGCTTCCAAGGCTAAGAGAATAATCAAAGACTCTAACAACTGCCTCTTTGAACTGCTGCGGTCAGGCAAGCGCTACCGGAGTCTCATGGCCAGTACAGAGAGACTCTGAAGGAGCTTCTATCCCCAGGCCATCAGGATGCTCAATGACAATGACACTATGTAACAACCCATACACTCACTGCATAATATACATCCACATGTACACACTCACGTTAAACAAACACTCACCTTACCACTTTACTCACTTTAGACACTTTAACACACTTTATATGTATCTATTATTAAAGAGATTTGCACTACACTCATACCTCATTTGCACCCTACCCTACGTTTTGTACCTCATCTAATTTCTGCATTGTACCTCACTGTTACTCATTTTACTCTGTATTGTATATTGTATATATGTATATTGACTGAACATTCCTTTACTTACTTTTTACTTACTTCTTAATTACTTAAAAAAAAATTACTTATTTTTATTTCTTTTTTTTTTTACTGTAGCCTATGTAGACTCTCAGGGGCTCATACAGAAACAAGAATTTCATCATAAAGTATTCTGTATTTTATTATGACAAATAATAAACAAACTTGAAGTTGAAACTTGAAACATTGTATGACTCCTGGACATGGTATCACTCCTGGACATGGTATCACTCCTGGACGATCAAACAGATACCGATATACCGATATTGTCCAACTCTTAATTTCCAATACCGATATCAACCGATACCCCCCAAAAACGGAATAATTTCAGGTAATTAACATTACATATCTCTTGTTGTGGAATTAACACAACATTATGCATACTTTTGACAATAAATAAAATCTGAATTTGTTCTTACTTGCTTGCCTGGGTAAATAAAGGTTATAGAAATGTAAAAAAAAAAACGTTTGAAAACAGATACCGATATTTTCCGATATCACATTTTAATGCCGATATCGGCCGATAATATCGGTAGGCCGATAATATCGGACATCCCTAAACAGAACAGCACTTCACCTCACTAAAATTGCAAATACTATGACTGTCAAAATACAAAATACAGAGTGGGAGAGGAAAGGAGAGAGAGATGGAGGAAGGGAGAGAGAGGAGCAGACATAACAAATGAAAAAAGACACCTTGTGAAATTGCACAAAATTATATCAAATGGAACTATTATGCTTTTCCATTCCAATACGGAGCTGGTAATTGAACCATTTCCGACGGGCGCAGGGCGTTGTCTGCCTCGCTCATCTTTTAAAACTTTAAAGTGCACTTACTTCTCTGCATCAGCAAACCCTCTCTGGGGAAAACACAGAACGCTGCTCTCAGCGAGACACGCACGCCTGCAAGGCATTATGGGAACCAGAGGTAGAGGAAATAGAATAAAAACACAGACACTCAGGAGCGCCATGGTGCCGTGGACCTAAGAACCGTTCATCTGAGGGTCCACTTGCCAAGGTACCGGTCTCTCAAGGAAGTGACTGTTAGCTGTTTTTTTGTGTCCTGGGCCGGATTCGAACCAAGGACGTTGCGATTACACTACAAGTGTATATACGTGGTGCACCACCGGGGCGCCCCCTCATCAAGGTTTTTTACTTATACATATGCAATGGAATGTGAATTCCTCCTCAAAATGCTATTTCAGAATTCATCTTTCATCATCATTAGAATGTTAAGTTGCCAGAATTCAAATTATACTGGTGTGATTGTAAATCTGAAAGAGGGCTGATGCGTCTTACTTGACACAGTATAAAAGTATTTGACATAAAATAAGATAAGATAAGGTACGATAAGATACGATGAGATAAGATATTCCTTTATTGATCCCCTTGAGGAAATGTGGGCATCATAGCAGCATGGGGGAGGGGGGAGGGGAGGTACAGGTATGGGCAGGGTTTATAGTAGAAAGACATACATTTTATGAACACACTAGACAAATATCAGGATGTATCCATCAGTGCAACAGCTGAGAAGGTCAGGACCGCCGTGTGCGGCTGAGCGGGGTTGAGGTGCTTGTTCGGGGGAGTCCGGCGGTCTCGTGGGAGGGGGAGGAGGAAATGTCTTGTCTGTCTTGTCTTTTGTCTTGTCCTTCTTAACTTTAACTGGGGGAATTTTATTGGGGGGAGCTATTTTGCAATTTTGCTATTTCTTCACTGTTTGGGCACTTTTGCACGGTTCCTGTGAGTCTATGGAACACTCTGTAGGTTTTTGTTTTTCGAAAAGGTTTATTGTTTTGTATTTCTGGTCGGGTACTCAGCGGCAGCGTTTTTCTACCTCAGGATCTTAAGCCGTTTTGAGGCTGGGCTCCAACCACTGTGTGGCCTGGTGACAATTGCCACATTGTTATGCAGCTGGGAATCTCTGACATCACTGATATGCACGTTTTGAGATGACTCAGTTTGGTGAGGGTGAGGGTTGTGAGGGGAATTGGAAGAGTGCGCCAATATGAGAATTAGAGACATACCGTAATTCCTCTAATAGTAACCGGGTCTCAAATACAAGCCGGGTCTCTATTAATGGCCGGGTGCGCTCTTGAGCTAAGCAATTATAAGCCGGCCTCCTAATACAAGCCGGGTTACTATATACTGAGCTGCATACTGAGCTAGTTACTTGATTTCACTTTGAAAACGTTGAAATGACCAGTGACCACCTGTAATTGCACTGTTTACTATTACATACAGTACTTGGTTTCAATAAATGAACCCAGTACATTTTACTGGGTTCAAACTGACACAAAATGTTGATTTATTCATTATGATCCGTTTGAAAATTTGAAATATAGGCCTCCCTCTTATACAGGCCTCCTCCTAATACAAGCCTGGTACCCGCTACAGTTGAAACAAATACAAGCCGGGGTTACTATTAGAGGAATTACGGTAAGTCTTATTGATATAGAGCCACACGGCCGGGAAACGGTACTGAATACTGGGAAAGGCCAATTGTAAGATAGTACCCCCTTAAAATTAAATGTTGTACTCTGCTTTTATAAATTGTTATTTCTTTTATTATTATTGTTCTGTTATCTCCCTGTGAAGTTCTGAGTATTGTTATTATGGTTATTGTATTGTGTTGTCTTGTTTTCATGTTAAGTAATAATAAAAAAAATTGATAAAAAAAAAAAAAGGATGTATCCATCAGTGGACCAATTGCATGCTTTCGCAGAGGACAAGAAGCCTTTAGTCGACTCCTAAATTTTAATTCATGGTTAGGATCTGCCTGTCTTGTACACGGACTGAAATTCATTGACAATTTTAATATTTTCTGGAATAATCCCGAACGCTTTCAGAGGAATGGATTCTTCCCAAACCGCCTCGGTTCGAGGCTTCTTGCAGCGGACATTCGTCATGCCTTAGTGACCTCCAAGAACATCAAACTCATGATACAAGCACGAGCACAAGGCGTTCTATCCCCTATATCAGACAAGGCCATTTCACACAGGGCCACCAGCAACCCGCCTGATCAAATGTCCCAGAGAGAGCTAATCAAATCAGCCCATCATGCACTAGAGGAGATGGACAGTCTGCTAGCACCAAAAAATTTACAAACACCATGCCATCTCTCAACACATACCGGTAATCTTAACCAGCCAATGGCATGGTAGAAGCTATAAAAGCTATACACCATCAATGCGTGCACCTGCTATTAACCTCAAGGCTATCAAGGTCAAGCCAAAGCAGATCTACTCTCAAGAAGTCCAACAAATTAAATTAGCCATCCTAAATGTCAGATCACTGAACAATAAATTTCTTTTAGTAAATGATCTGATTAAAGAAAATAACTTAGACTGCATCTGCTTAGTGGAGACATGGCTCAATAATGACACAGCTACATCAATAATGATAGAGGCTTACCCACCAGACTATAGTTTTCATCAAATACAGAGAAAAAACAGAAGAGTAGGGGGGGTTGCAGCAATTTTCTCCACAAAACTCTTGTTTAGAATCACAGAACTAGGTGAGTTCATGTCGATGGAATATCTTGCCATTGAACTCAAAACAGAATCAACCATTATCGTTACAATATACCGCCCGCCTAGACACTCACCAATATTTATACAGGAACTCTCTGAACTGATTTCACTATGTGAATACGATAAGGTGATCCTAAATGGAGACTTGAACACCCATTTTAATAAGAAAACAGACTCCAAAACTATAGAGCTAAAAAATCTACTGGATAGCTTTGATCTAACACAGCATATAACAAATGCAACTCACAGGCTTGAAAATACATGAGACTTAGTCATAACAACAACTAGGCTAAGCATAAACATTTTCTCAATAACTGAATTACCTCTCTCCGACCATCACTGTATATTTTTTGATACTCAAATAACCCTTACTAAAACGAAAAAAGAAATCACAGTTCAAAAGAGGCTCCTAAACGACAAGGCTGAATCAAAGTTCATTAATCTTATCAGACTACATGAACCACACAATCATGACAGCTCTCTAAATGAAATGGTAGAACATCTCAATGATGCACTGTCATCTATATTAAATTCTGTCGCCCCACTAAAAACGAAAAAGAATAAAACCAGAGCCTCGCCCTGGTTGAACTATAATGCGGTCAACAAAGAAAAAAGGAAATGTCATGCAGCGGAAAGAAAATGGAGAAAAACAAAAACCACCATGTGCTGTGATATATACAAAGATGCTTTAACTGCTTATAATAAAACCATCCGCTTAGCAAGGAAAGACTACTTCTCAAAAATCATTACAGAAAACGCTGGAAACTCCAGAATACTTTTTTCCACTATTAATCTACTACTCAACACTTCCCCTACACCTCCTCAGTCATCAACGGTTAAGTGTGAAGAACTTGCACTATTCTTTAACAACAAAAGAACCTTGATCAGGGCCAGCATTACTCATGATGGAAATAAAGCTGATTACAGCAAACCGCGCAATGTAACCATGAGAAGATTCACATGCATCACATTAGATGTACTCTGCAAAACTGTCTCGGAATGTAACTCCTCCACCTCAGACATTGACCCTATACCTACAGCTTTCTTCAAACGAGTGTTTAATAGTGTTTCAAGCCCTGTGCTAGATATCATAAACAGCAGTTGTAAAGCCATTACTAAAAAACCTAACTTGGATAGTAATGTAATGGCAAATTATCATCCAATATCAAACCTACCATTCATTAGTAAAGTACTTGAAAAGATAGTTTCAGCTCAAATTAATTCCTTTCTTGAAGAAAACAACATCTTAGAAGAATTTCAGTCGGGATTCAGAAAATATCATAGCACTGAAACTGCCCTCACAAAAATAATCAGTGACCTCAGGCTAAACTCTGACAAGAATAAGATCTCCATCCTTATCCTGCTAGATCTCAGTGCAGCATTTGATACAATCGATCACGATATTCTAATCGATCGTCTTGAAAACCTTGTCGGTTTCTCAGAACATGTGCTAAGCTGGTTTAAAACACACATCAGAGGGAGGAAATTATATGTTAAACTAGGAGGCCACATGTCTGAGATATATGACAACTATGGAGTTGCACAAGGGAGTTGCTTAGGTCCTTTACTCTTCTCCCTTTACATGTTACCGCTGGGTGATATCATCAGAGAACATAATGTAGGTTTCCATAGCTATGCGGATGATACACAACTGTACATATATGCTGAACCAAATGATACAGCGATTAACTCCATTACAGACTGCTTACTGGCAATAAATAAATGGATGAGTAAGAACTTCCTGAAACTAAACGAGAACAAAACTGAAATTCTAATGATCGGCCCCAAAACAAAAAAATAAATGTTAATAAAGAACCTGGGAGGACTAACCCCTTGGATCAAATCTGAGGTCACTAGTCTCGGGGTAATCATAGATTCAGAACTGAACTTCAATTATCATATTAACGAAAACGTCATTCTTCCATCTCAGAAATATAGCAAAAGTACGACCATTTATTAACACTTTAATCGCCGGAGACGCCGTAACTCGTCTTTCCCCGCCATGCTCATTCTGCCGAAGACGCCGTAACACGTCTTTGATATCAATATTTCAAAAATCTGTGATCGAAATCATATTTCTCCCCCGGGGACCTGAGATATACTGCTGAGCTCTACTCAACTCTCTAACGGTTCAAGAGCGCCATCTGGTGGCCGATCGGGGGATCACCCAGGGGAGAAACAGGATGTAGAAGCTGGTGCTCATTTCAATTCGGTCCGATCACTCGCTATAGGTCCCGGGACTCGAGCTCGACACAATACATAGCGATCCGTTGCCAATAACTCGATGAACAACATGATTTGGACGTATATACTATTATACAACCTGGAAATGGATCGGGTATTTCTCCATCCCATAATAGAAACAATTCTGTTCCACGCTCATCTGCCAACGGCGCGAGGAAGCTACGGTGGGTTTCAGCGTTATTTTCTAATGTCCTCTATACTAACTGCTCTAATGATCATATCACCCACACTAGATGAATGATATAACGTTGCCCACGGAATTATAAACGACCCCCCGCCCATCCGGTCAACATCAGATCATACGTAGTAACTTCTAGAACTACGTGCAGTTGAAATTTTTTATCTGGCACCGATCGCTATCAAACTGTATTTGATCATCAATATAATGCATTTAGGGCTATAAATCAAGTTCTGGAGAAAGCTGCAGAAAACGATAAAAACATACTTATACTTTAGACCGTATTTTAGTATGAATATGTGAATGAAAAAGTATAACGTTGCTACACCCTGAAGAATAGATATAGGACATTGAATGGGCCATAATAATGTCAATTTAGCAATACAATTTAAAAAGTTATAGCCCTGCAAAGAAGGGGAACTTCTCCATAGACAAATAGAGCTGGCTAGGGATGGTAAATTATGAATTTAACCATGGTGATCAAAGTGTTAATCAAAACGATGCTGAGAAGCTAATTCATGCATTCATATCTAGCCGGTTAGACTACTGTAATGCACTTTTCACGGGTCTCCCTAAGAAAACCACAGAGAGGCTTCAGTTAATCCAAAACTCTGCAAACCCATGGAAAAACATGCAGAACAGATCGCTAACGCTGTCGCGTCCCTGACAAAGACAGACAGGAGCACTTGGATTGGTCCCCAGGCGCGGCCCACGGGAGGAAGGACGACGTGATGGGAAAAGTGCAGAGAGACATTTCATCTGCGACTCAGTGTGTTCCTGTGGGTCGCCCATCTCGCACGTGTGTGTTAATCTGCATGACAATTAAAGACTTCTTCTAGTAAACAAGGCTTCTGAAAATGAAAGATCCTCTGTCTAATGAAGTGAAGGAGGTAATTCAGCGGTGGGTTCCCCCCGATTACCAGAGGAGCAGAAATAAACAAACAAGTGAGCGGCAGGAAACACTGCTCCTTAATTATTCGCCCAGACCCACGGGGCGCTGGAACGCAACCCGACCGTGACTCCGCAAATCGACTCCGCTGATTGGATATTCATCACGCGCCTGAGCGGTGTGCCCAAGGAGGCGCGCCGGCTCGCTGGTAGCACCAGCTCTCACCTCCATTTACACCCAGAGCATTTCCACACGCCATGGTGGAATATAGCTGATTATCTGTTATTGGTGTTACGGTGCGGCACTCTCCTCCAATCATCTCGCAGCTGGAGAACTAACGGCTGCAGAACTTGAGAACTATTAGGAACGTCTGACCACTAAGTGTGTCTGACTCTTAACCACCAAAACATGCACTACAACGTATGACATGTATCATGCCAGTTAGGGTACCTTGTGTATATTGTACCTTGTGTATACCGTTTACTTTTACTCTTGCTCATAGTATGTATATATTGAGATTAAAATTCTTTATTGCCTATATTTATTGTAACATATACTATAACCGAAGCATACAGACCCTCATCTGCACCTTACCCGTACCTCCCCTCCCCCATGCTGCTATGATGCCCGAATTTCCCCCAAGGGGATCACTAAAGGAATATCTTATCGCATCTACTACTCCAGTGTATCAGAGCAGCATACAGTAGAAGCTATTCATAGTAAATCCATGGCAGAAACCTTGGTCACAAACCACAGGTGGTTGTAATCAAATCCCAGATGATACTCAATAAAAGGTTCCCTCCACTCAACAACGTGTATTGGGCACACACCAATACATCCAGATATAGTCATATTTATTATGATATTTATTTAATTCCGAGGATGTCTGTAGAATCGAAGTGAATGCAATCACCATGATTTCTCCCAAATTAAGCGGTTAAAAACATGGGCGCACACCAGTCTTTGCCTTTGGGAGTTTGTAAATCCTGTTCGTAGCTATGAACAAATCTACAAAAAGAAGCTGTTTGAGAATGCCAAAAAAAAAGTTTGTAAATCGAGTTATGAAGAAATTTGTTGGTAACTTTCTCGTAAGTCCGTTCAAGAATGAGGTCTAGTAACTTCACACTAGCTTAAAACCACAAACTGGTACAGCCTTCAAAAGACAGTGATGGCACAGGATGATATACAAAGCTGGGATGATACACGGGTTGCTAGCATTAGAAAGTGTAACGTAGGAAAAACTCACAAAAGTACTATTCGATAGTCACTAGGAATTATTAGAATACTAATCGAATACCCCCCCCCCCCCACACACACACATTAACATATGATTTTGTATTTACTTAATAATAGCGAACGTGACATAATCAAACAAGCAAGCTAGCCGGCTGCTGTCATTGCTAACAGCTAGATATGTGAGTCGCAGCAGTCTAACGTTATTTCCAGGAACAAAATAATTAATTCAGAAAGTTACATCATTCACGCTTGAAATGTCTGAGCTTCCACGTTATCGTATGGTTTTTGTTTTTACTTAATGGCAAACGTGACATAATCCAACGAGCGAGCTAGCCGGCTGCTGTCATTGCTAACAGCTACAGTAACGCTCGTGGACCAAGCTAGCGTAGTTCGGATGCTTGAAATGTCTGACGAATTGCCCATCCCTTGTGTAACGTACAACAAACAACTTTCGCCTTCCATAATATGCGCAGCTCGTCCCGTGCCATCACTACAATGAAGTTCCCCTCACTCCCTCCGGAGTAACCTTGTCCCGCGTGGCCTTGACCGCATCCTCAGACACACCGATGCATTCCATTTATTCACGGAGAGGCGGGGGAGTTGTCAACGTCGCCTGGTGCTGAACGGGTATGAGCGGGGAAGCGGAGCGGTGGAGGCGGAGACGGAGACGGGGCGCCGGACAGAACCGTGGGAGTTTACCGGCGGAGATGCCAGGGTGATGGACGAGCAGAAGGCCGCTCTGCTTAGGGGAGTCGGGAGAGAGAGCTTTAATTAAAAGGGAAGAAGTTCACCGACAGCAGTCCTCTAAATAATGACCTGGATGTGGGAATTCTCCCAAACGCCGTCTTGTCTTTTTGTGTGCAGCGTGAAAAAACACGTCGATGTTTGCTTCGACTGCGTTTGCTTTGACATTTATTTATTCTTTAATTAGAACCTAACGCCGACTCCGACTGTCCAACGACTGTCATTGAAAGTTAATTAAAAACAGACGGACAGATCAGTGTTTTGCTGCGTAATGTTAAAGATCACAGTAAGCGCTCTGCAGACATTGAGTGTCATTTTGTAGTGTTTAGTTAGTTTATCAGTCGTGGAAAATTTCACATCACCCTGGCAACCCTACCATCGAGTCACAGTTTAAGTGATGGAAATAACCTGCTTTGTTTTTTTTCCAACAGGAAACTATGACGTCATGGTGACTTTCATCTTCTCCGCCACGACCGTCTACTTTGTTTTCATCAACGAAAGCCCAAAGGCTGATAAATCCACTAATCAACTAATATCTGGATACGGCACAATCTCCCCCGATTACTAATCACCTCCCAGCCTCTGTCCTACACCCAGAGAGACACACACACACACACACACACATACACACACACACACACACACGCACGCACGCACGCACACACACACACACACACACACACACACACACACACACACACACACACACACACACACACACACACACACACACACACACACACACACACACACACACACACACACACACACACACACACACACACAGGTGCACACACACAGGTGGCTGCTGAAGACAAAACAACAGGTGCACTAAGAAGGATGCAGACAGCTGCTGCAGCAACACCTCAATGGCACTGAGCCACTTTAGGGGGGGGGGGGGGGGGTGTATCACATTCTGCATACTTTATTTGATAGTATATCACCCAATACAATAACAAACACATACAATTCAAATATCTAAGATATAGGATATAGCCTACACACACTGATCTCATACTTAAACTCTCTCGTTGCATATCCCTCTCTATCTCTCTCTCTCTCCCGCTATACCTACCCCTCCCTCTCTCTCCTATCTATCCCTCCTTCCTTCTCTCTCTCCTTCCATCCGACTATCTCCTCTCTCTCCTTCCATCCCTCCTTCTCTCTCTCCTTCCATCTCTCTCTCTCTCTCTCTCTCTCTCTCTCTCTCTCTCTCTCTCTCTCATTCCATCCCTCCCTCTCCCTCTCTCCTTCCATATCTCGCTCTCCTTCCATTTATCTATATCTATCTCCTTCCCGCCCGCCCTACCTATCTCTCTCGCCATCCCTCCTTCCCTCACTCTCCTGGACTTAGTATGGTAGCTATGTGTGTAGCCGGTCGCTCAAAGGCACACAGGCCACGTGAGGATGTTTGGGTGTGTACAGTATGCTAATGAGGTACCAGGCGACGTGAGGATGTCTGGGTGTGTACAGTATGCTAATGACGTGTCAGCAGGTGATGTGAGGATGTGTGGGTGTGTACAGTATGCTAATGAGGTACCAGGCGACGTGAGGATGTCTGGGTGTGTACAGTATGCTAATGACGTGTCAGCAGGTGATGTGAGGATGTCTGGGTGTGTACAGTATGCTAATGACGTGTCAGCAGGTGATGTGAGGATGTGTGGGTGTGTACAGTATGCTAATGAGGTACCAGGCGACGTGAGGATGTTTGGGTGTGTACAGTATGCTAATGACGTGTCAGCAGGTGATGTGAGGATGTGTGGGTGTGTACAGTATGCTAATGAGGTACCAGGTGACGTGAGGATGTCTGGGTGTGTACAGTATGCTAATGAGGTACCAGGTGACGTGATGATGTCTGGGTGTGTACAGTATGCTAATGACGTGTCAGCAGGCGACGTGAGGATGTCTGGGTGTGTACAGTATGCTAATGAGGTACCAGGTGACGTGAGGATGTCTGGGTGTGTACAGTATGCTAATGACGTGTCAGCAGGCGACGTGAGGATGTGTGGGTGTGTACAGTATGCTAATGAGGTACCAGGTGACGTGAGGATGTCTGGGTGTGTACAGTATGCTAATGACGTGTCAGCAGGCGACGTGAGGATGTTTGGGTGTGTACAGTATGCTAATGGTATACCAGGCCACGTGAGGATGTCTGGGTGTGTACAGTATGCTAATGACGTGTCAGCAGGTGATGTGAGGATGTGTGGGTGTGTACAGTATGCTAATGACGTGTCAGCAGGCAGGTACCTTGGTAGCAGTAGAGATCGCCCACGCTGTTCTGACGCGTGATGTGTTGCCAGTAGGCGCTGCGTGGCAGAGAGATGGACTTGGTGAGCATCTCCCTGTGGACCTGAGAGACAGACACACACAAGAGTAGAATGACAATCACACAACTGTCTTGTGCATTATTTTAAAACATAAGCAAGTCGTTTTGTCCAGGTACTGTGTAAAACAAAACCCTCACACACACAATAACCCACAACTGAACTCCCTGTAATAAGCCTTGGAGCTTTATTGTGTCCTCTAAACTTTCTAAAGTACTTGAGAGACAGACACACACACAAGAGTAGAATGACAATCACACAACTGTCTTGTGCATTATGTATGCACTTAAACATAAGCAAGTTGTTTTGTCCAGGTACTGTGTAAAACAAAACCCTCACACACACAATAACCCACAACTGAACTCCGTGTAATAAGCCTTGGAGCTTTATTGTGTCCTCTAAAGTACTTTTTAAACTGGAGCATCATTTAGTAGTTTTTCTTCTTTATTGTTATTGTCTATGTACACACACACACACACACACACGCGCGCGCACACGCACACGCACACACACACCATAACATACGGATCAAACATAGTTGACTTCGATGTAACCGGCTGAACTGTGCGCCTCCCTGAAAACAAAAAATGAAATCCGAGACCTGGGGTCATTCCACAGCCCAGGATACAATGTTAGAAATGTAGCTCGATACCGCTGCCTGGTAGGATGTAGTGTTGTCACAAATATCGAAAAATCTATACATATCGATTCTGAATATTTAAAACGGTTTCAATACTCATTTCCCAAAATATCGATATTTAATTATTCATTAAAAAAAATTGTATAAGGAAGTTGCATTGTTCATTTCAATACCTGTAATAGTACAGTAGTCCACACACACATGTGCATTCAGTTAAGTCGGAATATGACTGTAATACAAACAGTTCAGTTTGTCAGGTACATGTGACACAGATTAGTGTTTACATCTGTCTGCTTGAGAAAATACCATGTTCTGCAATAAAAATTATTGAAGTGAGATGAACAGTTATTTTTAAATGTGTGATATAAAGATAAACAAAGGGTTTTAAAAGTGTTATATTTATCTTCTCATATAGTACCAGAGAGAAGCTGAGGAGAATCAACCAGCAACAAAAGCTAAATGTATTTTTTATATTTTAAGATTGAACCTTTTTCCCTGTGGTATCGAAAATGGTATCGAATATCGATACTTTTCACTTAACCATAACGTTGCCTTAACCATAACTATAACCATAACCATGACCTTAACATTACATTAACCATAACCATAACATTACATTAACCATAACCATAACCATAACCATAATGATAACAAAGGTTATCTTATAACCCTAGTTATATGAGTAATAGCGAGCTGAGCAGATCGTAAGCCTGACAGATGCACCCGCTGAGGTCCCCTACAACCATCAGAACCGGGGAGGATCCGGGCCCCCCCTAGCGAGGGACAGGAGGGAGATCAGACCCTGACTGTGCGAAGAGGATTTAGCGCCTCAACGCACAGGGCGAGAAGACCGCAGGACTTACCTTTGTTTAGAAGGGACGCGCATCCCACACACCACCAGGGAACGGACGTGAGCAAAACCCCTGTCACAGCCCCCAACATCGCGGGGTCGGAGTAAAAAAACCCAACCCTGTGGCAAGGCCGTAGCAGCGGTTGATCCCTCAATCCAGGCCGACAGGTCCCAAGAGTAGAACTCGACCTGCGCCCGGAGCACTGTGGACTAGACAGGCGCCTAAGGGGCTTACTGTAAGAACAGTATCCTGGCGTAAAGGGTGTTCCGGTATGCTGTGCACCATGTCACAATCTCCACGAACCCTGGCCCGCCAATTTATTAATCCCGCGGGGTCGAGGTTCAGAGAAAGAGTTTGACACAATTGGCAGACGTCATGAAAGATGCGGGGGCATACTCTCGGGCAGCCGGGGTCAGACCCGGGCTCAACCTGAGAGTCGACTCTGCTACCAACACACCGGGGAGACAACCACCCCCCTATGTTTATTATAACAGGAGGTGGGTGCTCCCTTAACTCACTAAGAAACCCCAGAAACACAAATGCGTGTATACACAGGCTATACAATGCAGTTCAAGCGTTTCAGGTTTAAAAAGGGTTAACCCAGGCCAACAGGTTTATTGAGGGCAAGGCCCGACCTGGGCCTGGTGGACCGGGACCTACACAGGGGTGCATAGATGAGTTGACAGAAGCAGCCTCCCAGACAGCCCCCTCCCATCCCCAGCTTAACAGGGAGGGAGGGGTGAAACAAATGGAGAAGGACCAACCCCCTAACATTGTGCAAAAAGGTACAACACAGTATGGACCAATGCATGCCACTGTCAAGGGCAACTCAAGGTGACATGTATATGACACACACATTCATGACATCAACCCCTGTGACGTCCGGCCCGACCTGGCATTTCCCCCCAGAAAAGCACAGAGTCCCTCGGGGAACCAGAACCTGTCTGTGCCCCGGCGGGCAACAGGTTAAATTGATCCGGTCCGGCGCGACCAGGACCAGTCCCATGCCCTAGTCACGCCGCCGCCCCCAGTCCTAAGAGGGGGGTAGGTACGCGTGTCGATCCAAAACATCACAGAGGGCGCCACCAAGACGGTCAGTACACGACCGCACTGCTCTTGGTGGCCCACCCAAAGGCGTGAACCCCCCCTGCCAATGTTTTTATGATGTTGGGCAACCAAGGTGTGCCGGCCCACAAAGCATATTCAATCATTGCAAAAACACCCTGGGCCAGCGCTGATCGGTCTCGTAAGACCACACGCTGATTTCATATACAGCGTATATGCTTGCAAAGAACCCGACAACAGTGACGGCGAATTTCTAACAAGAAAGAGCCTCACAACGTTTCCCCTTGCTGTCTGGGACGAGCAGCAGGGAGCCGGTCTACAAAAGACACAGACACGGGTCCTCACATGACGAGCCTGGGAATAACAACTGTGTCAATTCTGCTCCTTATGTAAGAGGGGAAGACAGCGGTTTTCCCAGAGAGACATCAACGTGAGTAAACAATTGAAAAAGGGTCATGTAACACATTGGACCAAGACTCTCTGAGGAGGAGGCTCTGAAACTCCCTGAGGAGGAGGCTCTCCCTGAGGAGGAGGCTCTGACCCAATATACACTACTGGTAGGGAGCAGAGTAGAAGACAATTGTCTCTACCACATTACACCACCTATCCTTTACAATGACAGCGGTCTGCAGCACAGGCCCTGTAACTCACACTCACGGACATGTCTCTTAGCCAGCAAGAAAAAGTGCCTGTGACGTTTTCAAATGGCCGGGGGAAACCCGTGTCCCACCTGTCCTGATTTGGTGTGGGAGACAGGAACCCCCCCCCTGTGACGAGAGAGAGAACGCACAACCTCTCGGCCAATCAGTTTAGTAAGGATATAACTATATCCGGGAGGGGAGAGGTTTATTTTACCCACCACCTCACCCCTGATACGATGCCAAAAAAAAGCAGAGCCGTGACACCAGGTGCATGGCGCGCCAGATGAAGCACATACTTACCTGTAGAGTAAAAGCTTTACATCATGCACGCCAGCCACAGCCGTTTGTGTAAAAAACTGGCTTTATCCACGGCTCTGGCTTATGTGTGAAGTGTACATGATAAGTGTACATGATGAATGTACATGATGAATGTACATGACAAGTGTACATGCTAAGTGTACATTATAAATGTACATGATAAGTGTACATGATGAATGTACATGACAAGTGTACATGCTAAGTGTACATTATAAATGTACATGATAAGTGTACATGATGAATGTACATGACAAGTGTACAGGATAAGTGTACATTATAAATGCACATGATAAGTGTACATGATGAATGTACATGACAAGTGTACATGCTAAGTGTACATTATAAATGTACATGATAAGTGTACATGATTAATGTACATGACAAGTGTACAGGATAAGTGTACATTATAAATGTACATGATAAGTGTACATGATGAATGTACATGATAAGTGTACAGGATAAGTGTACATAAGTGTACATGATAAGTGTGCATCAAGAGATTCCTTGTTGAATGTTGAAAATAATGAGCTTTTTATTGTTTTCTACAGTGAGGAGCAAGGAGCAGAAGAACTGCCTTCAACCAGTTCAGTGCAGGCGAGACATGGAAGGAGGGCTAACCAAGACAGGTGAGAGACTTATTATTATTATTATTATTATTATTATTAGTGCTTTTGTGCACACACACACACACACACACCATCCTCTCGTCCACCGACAGGGCCTTTTTCGGGTGATAATGCACCTTGCAGGCATCACGGTTGTCATGAATGAGCGGCTTTACACTCATCATATTCCACCCACTTGTACTTCTTCCCCATTGCAATGTTTAGTGCAACATGTTTATTCGTGTTGATACACAGGGTCTCCATGGTATCAATGGTGAAATGAGCATGAAGAGCTGCGATGTCGCCCTCTGTCTAATTATAGACAGAAACTGTTTTACTGCGTACGTAAACACGTGTGTAGTGTATTTTTTTTTTAGGATCCGCCTCAGGCATCCTGCACTCTATATGACTGCTCTCTAGTCATATGTGTACTGTATATATGTATATTGAATATCCCACTTTACTTATTTTTTACTTTTTTACTATAAATCTTTTCTTTTTTTTAAACTTTCTTTTGTAAAAAAAACTTACTTTTACTGAAAAAAGCATGATGGTGATAATTTCCAGTTGAGAATCAAAATTTCGTCTGTGTTTATTACCTGTGTATGGAGAAAAAATGCTTTGTAAATTGAATTCTGTTCTGTTCTCCTTTGTTTATGTAAATATGCTACCTGATGGTGCATTTCCACTGTTTTATATGCTTGATTGAATATGTTTGCATTGGTTCATACTAGTAAAAAGAACACATTTTCTCAATCCGATTTTGTGTTTTGTGTTGTACATTATGCAGTATATAGTATATACAGTATTATACAGTATGAAAACTAACTGTCAGTCATATAGGTGAGACTGTGCTGAAAAAAAGGATACCAAACATACCATGGTGAAACATTTTTAAATGGGAATTATACAATTTAAATCAAAATTAGCCAAAACATTGAAAATATCCCAGGACCTGGAAGAGCAAAGAAAAAATATCAAGCTAAAGAGAGGGACTCAAGGCCCTTGGTCATATGCCACTATGTACAACTCTGTAGACTAACACCCAGCCAGTTGTGGACACAAGCTACGTTTCCTAAACGTTACATGAAACACACACACAACTTCTCATCATACAATAAAAAACCCAGTTCACTTTTACTCACGTAAGAAGAATGCTGTTTTTAAGTAGAGAGAAAGACAAGCCTTGGCCAAGTGCTAGAACTTACAAACCTTGCTAAGCTATACAAAATAGCGACCAACACAATTTTCAAAGAAAACTGTACAACACTCCAAGCAAGAAAACGCAACCCCAGCATTTGTAGCTGCGAGTTCCATAGCACACGTTGTATCTCCCAAAATGCAGTGAAGTAACATGATGTTACCATGATGTTACCATAACCATGACATTACATTAACAATAACATAACCATAACCTTAACGATAACCTTAACATAGCCTTAACCATGACGTTACCATAACCATAACCTTAATGTAGCCTTAACCTCTTGAGCCCGGTGCCCTGTTTTCTGAAAATCCGCCTAAAATACATATCTAAGTAAATGGAATATTGCTCCACTTCTACAAGGTCAATTTGCATATTCTTGGTATCTACGGACATCTATGGACCTCAATGAATGTATACCCAGTGTCAGGAATATTGTGTCTATTACTAGGCTTGCTTAAATTGTGATGAAACAAAGGAGAATATAAATTATGATTTTTCTTTGCATCTTTGACAGTGAATAACACCATGCTAAACATTTACAGACATGAAAAACTGCCACTGATCTCGTTCAGTACCTTCTTGAGATCATGTGTACAAAGAATCTAAGGAAATTAACCCTTTCACTGCCACACTACCAAACGGTTAACCCTTTCACTGCGACAATACACAGACGGTTAACCCTTTCACTGCCACACAACAGCCGGTTAACCTTTTCACTGCCACACGACAGGTTAACCCTTTACTATCACACAATCCGGCGACCGTCGGTTGTGTGATAGTAAAGGGTTAACCTTCTGTCGTGTGGCAGTGAAATGGTTAATAAAGGGAAGATGAGTAAACAGAGGGTTTTGTAGATACAGTACTGAATTCTCCCATCCGGACCAATGCAATTTGAAATATTATTATAGAATATAGAATAGCAGGCTTATAAATTACCTTATTATAGCCAATTCGCACATTTATGGATTGTGCCAAATCTTATATTTCAAATGCCCGAGTTCAATTTGGATTTAGTATCACCAGGCGTGCATAAGAACAGATAATGAAATCTACTGTATGTATTATTTTTGCCAGGGTGCCAATCTGGTGCCAATCTGATTGTTGCTACATGCTAGAAAAAACTACAATTTGGTGGCTGGGTGGCGTAGCGGAGATTGCGCTCGTCACCAATGCAAGAGACTCCGGTATCGAATCCCAGTCTCAGCATTGCCTTCGGCTTGGTCTGGCCGTCGTACTGGCTCATTTGGCAGAGTCAGCGGGTGGAAGTCGATGGGTGGGGATTGGACATTGTGGACAGCGACCCCTACAGTCAGTTGGGAGACGCCTGCACAGCAGAGACAGGAAGTGGCAAGGGTAGTGTGAGCCTCCCATGCGTTACACCTCGCCAATGAGAGTCCGCGCTGGCAGGCGAAAAGATGTGACAGGCTGCCTCCTCGTGTGCCGGAGGGAACACGTGATGCAAGGCTTCTATCCTCTCTACAACCGACCAGTGGGGGGCATAATCGAGCAACGTTCAAGACAGGGAAGGGGAGACTTCCGGTTTGACCGCAGAAGAACATGGCTGCTTAACTCGCGAGCTCCCCGACAGCAAAATGACTTAGCCCCGGAAAACATTTATTAACAACACCAGGGTACATATTTAATAGGGATGAAAAAAGGGGCTATCACGAGACGTATGGCGCACACGATTCCAACTGAAAAGGACGACGGAATGGCAGAGAATGAAGACGTAACGGGAGAAAAAGATGGCGACGATGATTGTGAACAAGAAGCCACGCTGCTGAACATATTCAACGAGCTCAAAGACTTCAGAAAAGACAATGAGCGTCAATTTCGGGAGATAAGAAATGACATGAACAAAATGAACGACAGGCTCGATGAAACTGAGGGGAGAATCGGAGAAAATGAAAACGTGCTTGGTGCGGCGACGGCTCTAATAAAAAAGCTAATGCAGAGGCAGGCCGACGTGGAGGCTAAGCTACTCGACCAGGAGGGCAGGACGAGGAGAGAGAACCTGCGGGTGTATGGTATCCCGGAGGAAAAAGAGGGGAAAGACATGCATGGATTTCTAGACGGCTTGTTTAAAGATGCCCTCGGTCTGCCTCATGACATGGACCTTCGTATCGAAAGAGCACACCGGGCACTGGCCCCGAGGCCTAACAACCCACAGCTGAAGCCACGGTCAATCGTGGTTAAGTTTGGGAGTTACAAAATGAAGGAAGAGATAATACGCCGAACATGGCAGAAGAAGAACGTCTCATGTGGCAACGATCGCTTCTATGTCGACCATGACTTCCCCACCGAAATACTGAAGAAGCGAGGAGAATATGCCGAGGCCAAGAGAATAATGAAGGAGAAGAATCTCAAGTTCCAGACACCGTATCCAGCGAAGATGAGGGTATTCTACGAAGATGGCACCCGCCTGTACCAGAGCGCGGCGGAGGCGACGGCGGATATGGCAAAGCGTGGATTCAAGATCACCGTGGTGAACCCGACTACCGACCCGGACCGAGAGGAGATAATGCGGCTGTCTACCTGGCAGACAATGGGAGGAAAACGGGGACCGGGGGACGACATGCAGCAATGGTCATCACGGATACCGGGAGAAACTGCAGGGATTCAGACGGGGACAGTCGGAGGCGGACAATTGAGATAAAGTTCATGAAACGCATGAATACAGATAAGTCACGGGGGCATCGTCATAGAGTAAATAACATCAAAAAATGTCAATATGTATATATAAAAAAAAAAAAAAAAAAAAAAAAAGACGTGAAATGAAAATAGAGGGCAATGGTTAGAAGAATATAATAAAAGTATGGGAGGGGAAATATCCCAGATGGATACAGGAAAAATATAACGAAATGAACCACAGGCCATCATGGCTATGTCATAGAAGTTACAATGTACCAAGATATATCTGAAAGATATACAAATGTTAATGCATGGAAACGTTACCGTTTTGTCAAGTTCAGTTGAATTGATCGCACTGTATATAGATTACAGTGTGAGCCATACGTTACGTCAGGGTTTACAAGATAATAGGGGCACAGTTTTGGGCAATCTGCCTCGTGCTGTATGCACTCCTCTGTTAGTCGAGGGGGATCAAGGTGCATGGGTGAGTATCGATTTCACCCTCGGTACGACTGTTCTATCTGGGGTCATATCGAACGTAGCTTGGGTAAATGTGGGGGGGGGAAGTGTATTTATGTTTTTATATGTTCTTTTTTATTTCATTGTATGCTATACTACTGTATATATATCTTCACACTCTCAGGCACTAGACTACGTCATGGATTGCACAGGGGAGATGCACTACGAGAAATATGGGGCTGATTAAAATAATATCGTGGAATATAGACGGATGTCATCATCCCATTAAGAGAAAGAAGATATTGACGTTCTTGAAACAAAAAAAGGCAGATATTGCACTAATTCAGGAATCCCACCTGGATGAAGAAGAGTCGGCCAAGCTTAAAAGGGATTGGGTGGGACAAATATACTATAGCACGTTCTCTTCTAGGAAGAGGGGGGTGGCAATATTGGTGAGAAAAAACTTAGACCTAAAGGTACACAATAGTTTCTCACATGATGAGGGAAGATGGGTTATACTGGATGCTGATTTAGAGGGACAGAGGACTACTTTAGCTAATATATATGCGCCCAACGGGTCGTCCTCAGACTTTTTCCATGAGGTATGTGAGGTGATCAGGAAAATAGGGAATAGCAACGTAATCATAGGGGGGGACTTCAACTTGGTTGGAAACACCTTGATAGACAGATCATACCAACCCAAAACCGCTGACAACACAGGGAGACTGGCGGTTGGTGTTCTGATAGAGGAATTGGGTCTAGTGGATGTTTGGAGGGTTATGAACCCACAAGAAAGAGACTACACGTTTTACTCTCACCCACATTCCTCATACTCTAGAATAGATTATTTCCTGATCTCTAGCGCACTTGTAGAACAGGTTGCAAGTACCGGGATAGGGAACATTGTAATATCTGACCATGCTCCGGTTGATTTAGTGATCACATCCATGGAAGAAGGGCAACGATCTCGGAGATGGCGATTCAATAACCTAATGTTAAATGATGAAGGATCGTGTACATACATTAGAACTATATTTAAGGAATTTTGGGAACTTAATGAAGGGTCAATAGATGATAGTGGCATAATGTGGGACACATGTAAAGCTTACATGAGAGGACGACTCATACAATACGGTGCGATACTAAAAAGGGCGGAGAAACAAAAAATGACAATGTTAGATGAGGAAATTAAAATACTTTCGAAACAGCACAGCCAAAGACCAGACCCAGAAACGTGGAGGAACCTAAGCAAATCCAAATACGAATTGAACAACATATATCAAAAGAAGGCTGAATATGCGTTATTTAGGACCAACCAAAAATATTATGAACAAGGGGAGAGAGCGGGTAAAATATTAGCGAATCGGGTTAAACAAATGCATAATCAGAATATTATATCCTCGATTCGTAATAAAGATGACAAGATTATTACAGACAAAAAGGAAATTAATAATGTCTTCAGGTGCTTCTACCAGGACTTATATACCCCAGAGAAGGCGGTGGATCAGCTAAAAATGGACGCGTTCTTCGACAAAATCAAATTACCGTCATTATCGAAACAACAGGTAAAATCAATGGAGGGGGGGGTCTCGATAGAAGAAATACATGCGGCAATCAACAGCCTTAAATTGGGTAAAGCACCAGGAGACGACGGGTTTACTCCCGATTTCTACAAACAATTCAGTGATATAATCGCTCTGAGATTATTAAAAGTATATGAGGACTCACTGATAAAGGGGGGATTGCCCACTAGCCTGAGATCTGCCACTATTACATTACTACAGAAAAAGGGCAAAGACCCTCAATGCTGTGGAAGCTATAGACCTATATCCCTGAGCAACTTGGAAGAAAAAGTATTGGCAAAGATACTTGCGAATAGAATAGAAGATGTACTACCAACTTTGGTGCATTCAGATCAAGTGGGCTTTGTGAAGGGGAGAAACGCAGCTGATAATATCCGCAGACTCCTACACATAATGTGGAAGGTAAGGAATGATATAGAACCTACAGTGGCCTTCTCATTGGATGCCGAAAAGGCCTTTGATAAGGTGGAATTTGCATTCTTATTTCACACGCTAGAGCGCTTCGGGTTTGGTCCATCGTTTACTGGGTGGGTAAAACTGTTATACACAAATCCGATGACATCAGTATTGACCAACGGGATCGTGTCCTCGCCCTTTAACCTAGGGCGGGGGACGAGACAAGGTTCCCCGCTTTCTCCCCAAATGTTTGCGCTTTTCCTCGAACCACTTGCTATCGCACTGAGGAATAATCAGGACATCAAAGGGATAATAGCGGGGCAGGTAGAACATAAATTATTTTTATATGCGGACGATATCTTATTGGTATCCAGCAATCCCCGAACAGCAGTTGGGATCATTGGAAATGTTATCGAGTCCTTCTCCGAAATATCTGGATACACAATCAACTGGAGCAAGTCAGAAGCAATGCCTCTCTCTAAATGCTGTCCCCCTGATATCAGAAGGGGGTGGCAATACAGATGGATGCCGTCAGGATTGATATACCTAGGAATAAAGCTGATCCCAGGTCTGAAAGAGTTGATGCAAGCCAATATTGCCCCTATAATCGAACACATTAGTGCTCTGACCCAGAATTGGGCCAAAATGAATATGTCCCTCCTGGGAAAGATAAACCTAGTGAAAATGATATTAGCTCCCAAATTAAACTATATCCTATATATGTTGCCGCTGACTCTCCCGACCCAGTTACTCAAACAGTATGACAAAGTCATTAATGTATATCTGTGGGGGGACAAAAGGCCGCTGTTTGGACGGACCAAAATGTATGCAGCAAAGGAAAATGGCGGTTTATCCCTGCCTAAACTAGACTGGTATCACTATGCATTCTCGCTCTCCCAGCTCTCCAAACTGAATCACTCGTCTGAGGAGGCACCTGCTTGGGTCAGGATGGAGGAGGAAATGATATATCCCTCATCTCTGGAATCCTTCCTGACACAATCAGACAGACCTACACCTCTTAAAAACCCTTTGATGGCATTTATCAGGGAAACTTGGAATCAATCGCACAAAATGACTGGTGATAGCCCATACTTAACTACGAGAGCCTCTATATGGTATAATAAGAAACTAAAGATTGGGAAGAAATCAGTCATATGGGACGATTGGGTTAAAAGGGGGATACATGTACTGGGTGATATAGCCGGGGAGGATGGGGTTTTGCCTTTTGAGGAACGGTTCCCGGTCGCGGCTCACGGCGACGTGATGAAGTGACGTCATCAGTTTGTGCCTCTCTGTATCGAAAACTTAGTCCATTTCCGGGTTTTTTCCGGCGTGGCATTATGACGTGTCCTTGAAACTACACGCTACTTTTTATTTTGTCTTGATAAACCAATAAATGAATGAACCAGGATCATTTCAATTCGATGCTAAATAAACTTTTACGCACGCGTAAAATGTGCCAGATATAATTTTACATGCGTTACATTTTTATCAATATCTTGGTCATTTTTTGAGCTAGAATGAAACGGAAACATTTGGGAGGAAGTGACAAAGGAGGCGGAAGTTTACTGCCAGAAAGGAACAGTAGAAGAAGTCTCCATGTGCGCAAAAAGTTTGTCTAAAAGATCATTTCTGTGGGACAACACCGTTTTTTCAGTAGTTGTAGTTTATAGTTAGTAGTTCGACTTGTATAGCAGTAGTAGTAGTTGTAGTTGAAACGGAGGGCTAGGGCCTCCACGGGTTGCGTTTAATAGAGCTGGCGGACACTATGGCGTTTTAACTCCTATTAGAGAGTCACAGAGGCGTGCTGCAGGTATTGTCTTTTATTGGGAACAGAAAGGTGTGTGTGGTTGGGATATTTACATGTGTGTGGTTGTCTACAGAAGAATACAATACAGTATACATTAATAACACAGTAGTGATACAATACAGTATACATTAGTAAACACAGTAGTGGCGTACATAAACATAAGGTCATAAACATGTGGTCTATAGCTACAATGATATTCATAGCAATACAGTGCAACTATTAACCAAGACATTCACTTAACCGGAGTTATTATATATATAACCTACATAACCTATGCAGGGGAATTACTCATGCAGTGCATGTAAACAGTATAGGTAGGTGGACTGTAAACCAGGTGTAAAGATACATTCTATTCACTAGAAGTAGTGAGTGAGTTATATAGCCTAAGCTAGCTCACGTGCGGCTAAGCTAACCACGCAGCATCACTTGCAGGCAACGTAGGTTGGCTAACGTGTAGCTAAGCTAACGGCGCGGTGTTTCAATAACAGAGGGAAGGACGTCGACAGGAATAGAACAGTGGAGACACACTATAAAGGTAGAGTAAGCTGCTGAAGGGTGAATTAGGCAGGATTAAACATAGGTACCGTACTCACGTTGGTCATTTACGCACACGTTCCTCAAAGGGACGGGCATTACTGCTACAGCAGCCGCACCATCAGGCAGCAACACAGAGAATAGCTCGTGCACGTTAAAGGGGAGGGACTCTTAAAGGGCAGGTACAGAACGAAGTAGTCGTCAGGCAGTAACACGGGGACCGGCTTGCTCACTTAAAGGGAGAGAACTCTTAATGGTCAGTAACGTTATCAGAAGACTAGAGTGCAACACTTGATCGGGGCACATGGTACTGAACGATTACACAGGCATAAATCAATTACCCTTTCCTGTCAACAACAACATATGAAAGGGCTATTACAACAAAATAGTCTTATTAGCAGGCTTTCCTACACAGCCGCACCCAAAAGTCTACTTAGACCTTTTGAACTAAACAGGAAAGTCTCAGTGGTCCTCTGTATCCGGGAGACTCGGGAGCTGCACCGGCCGGAACACAGGGCGCAGGTATATTCTGTCCTTCACCTGGACAGCTGCGGTGCGAGTGCGCCCGTCAGTTCCAGGGTAAGTCTGAGTGACCTTCCCTGGCTGCCAGAGTGCCCGAGGAAGCCGCGGGTCAACGATGAGGGCCACCTGACCGAGCGACTTTCTTGCCGTCCTTCCTCCACTTCTGCCTCTCCGGAGCCCTATCTTGGTGTGAAATGGCCCAAAACAGTCTACTCTGGTGGAATAGAATGGGGGCTTGTAGAGACGCGGGCGACAGGGCGGAAGGGCGGCCATTTTAGGCATGTCAGGCTTTGCTCGCCTGGCGTGACGTTCTCGGCAGGTGTGCTGATGCTTGCGGATTGCTCCTCTTCCACGTAGGACCCAGAGTCGGGATCGGAGATCGATGAATACCCTCTCAGGCCCGGGGTGGAGAAGAGTTTGATCATAATCTTGGATGATCAGCTTTGTCAGGGGGTGATGTGGATCCAAGACGATTGGGTGAATGTCATCCATCTCCAAGTTCTCGGCCCTGTGCGGCCTACCGCCTACTCTGGGGAGACAGGTAGCCTTGTCGTACTCTGGAGATAGAGTGGCGAAACGACTGTCTGGGGGAAGAGGTCGGTCAGACTTGAGGGCCTTGATCTCCTCTGGGAAGGAGTCCAGCTGGGTTCGTTTAAGGAGGACCTTCTCAGCGTTGAGGAAGTCGGCTGCTTCATAAGGCTGATCAGTGGTCTGGGCATCAGCCGCACCGTGAAGGGACCTGACTGTTGCTTGGACGAGATCTTTCCGTGAAGAGAGGTCTTCAACGGCAGGGAGCGGAGGACTGGGAGAGTTCCTAGGTTGAGTTAGTCGAGTACTGGGTTGAGTACTAGGCTGGGTGCTAGGTTGAGTACTAGGCTGAGTACTAGGTTGAGTACTAGGTTGAGTACTAGGCTGAGTACTAGGTTGAGTACTAGGTTGAGTACTAGGCTGGGTGCTAGGTTGAGTACTAGGCTGAGTACTAGGTTGAGTACTAGGTTGAGTACTGGGCTGAGTACTAGGCTGGGTGCTAGGCTGAGTACTAGGTTGAGTACTAGGCTGGGTGCTAGGTTGAGTACTAGGCTGAGTACTAGGTTGGGTGCTAGGTTGAGTACTAGGCTGAGTACTAGGTTGAGTACTAGGTTGAGTACTGGGCTGAGTACTAGGTTGGGTACTGAGTTGAGTACTAGGTTGGGTACTGAGTTGAGTACTAGGTTGGGTACTGAGTTGAGTACTAGGTTGGGTACTGAGTTCAGTACTGGGTTGAGTACTGAGTTGAGTACTAGGTTGGGTACTGAGTTGAGTACTAGGTTGGGTACTGAGTTGAGTACTAGGTTGGGTACTGAGTTGAGTACTAGGTTGGGTACTGAGTTGAGTACTAGGTTGGGTACTGAGTTGAGTACTAGGTTGGGTACTGAGTTGAGTACTGAGTTGAGTACTGAGTTGAGTACTAGGTTGGGTACTGAGTTGAGTACTGAGTTGAGTACTGGGTTGAGTACTAGGTTGGGTACTGAGTTGAGTACTAGGTTGAGTACTAGGTTGAGTACTGGGTTGGGTACTGAGTTGAGTACTAGGTTGAGTACTGGGCTGAGTACTAGGTTGAGTACTGAGTTGAGTACTAGGTTGGGTACTGAGTTGAGTACTAGGTTGGGTACTGAGTTGAGTACTAGGTTGGGTACTGAGTTGAGTACTAGGTTGGGTACTGAGTTGAGTACTAGGTTGGGTACTGAGTTGAGTACTAGGGATGGTCGCACCATAGGTAGGACTCTTGGTACTGTGAGTAGCTACAGGGGGCCCTGTGTGAGATTGTAGGTTGCTCAATTGAACCAGGCATGTTGGGAGCTGGGTTGGCGACACAGGGGGAGCAGCAGGGCGAGGCGTCGCCTGTGCTGGATGGTGTATCACTGGAGTGATGGCGGCTGGGATAGCCGGCAGGGGATGCATGTACTGTGGTACGGTAGGAAGGGCTAGAGGCACAGGTGCCACTACGTGGTGCTGTTGTCCAGGTGGTGGATAGGTCGGCTCAGATGCTGCTGCACGTACAAGAGCCCTCATCTTTGACTCTTGAAGTGAGGTGACCAGTTTGGCTACTTGAAGTTCCTTCTCCTTCTTCATAAGCCGCCTCTGCCTGTCCAGGCGTTTAACCCTAGCCTCCCGTGCCTCTTGTGCTTCCTGCTCTAGGCGTTCCCGTGCATCTTGTGCTTCCTGCTCTATGCGTTGTAAACGTTTACACTCCAGGTTGGCGTCGTAGTCTTCTTGTACCTGGCGCTGTAGCTCAAGCTCCAGGGAGTGGATGTACTCCTGGAGGATAGCTTCCTGGGCTGGTGAGAGAGCTGACCTTATGGTGGGTCTAGGAATTGACAGACGTGAGGACCTACTACCTTCATATGGGGCCCTTGTGGTACTCGCCGGGTATGAACGATGGGAGCCGACATCTGACCTTATGGTGGGTCTAGGAATTGACTGATCTGAGTACTGACTGATCCGAGTACTGACTGATCCGAGTACTGACTGATCCGAGTACTGGCTGATCCGAGTACTGACTGATCCGAGTACTGACTGATCCGAGTACTGAGTTCAGGTTCATGACCCACTTCGAGGTCACGTAGGTGGCTTGGTAGGTGGCGCTCTCTCTGCGGGTGAGCGGTCTCTGTGGTGTCCTGGTCTGCCATAGCGTCTTGGAGGAGCTCTATCCGGCTTCGAAGGACCATGAAACGGAGGGCTAGGGCCTCCACGGGTTGCGTTTAATAGAGCTGGCGGACACTATGGCGTTTTAACTCCTATTAGAGAGTCACAGAGGCGTGCTGCAGGTATTGTCTTTTATTGGGAACAGAAAGGTGTGTGTGGTTGGGATATTTCCATGTGTGTGGTTGTCTACAGAAGAATACAATACAGTATACATTAATAACACAGTAGTGATACAATACAGTATACATTAGTAAACACAGTAGTGGCGTACATAAACATAAGGTCATAAACATGTGGTCTATAGCTACAATGATATTCATAGCAATACAGTGCAACTATTAACCAAGACATTCACTTAACCGGAGTTATTATATATATAACCTACATAACCTATGCAGGGGAATTACTCATGCAGTGCATGTAAACAGTATAGGTAGGTGGACTGTAAACCAGGTGTAAAGATACATTCTATTCACTAGAAGTAGTGAGTGAGTTATATAGCCTAAGCTAGCTCACGTGCGGCTAAGCTAACCACGCAGCATCACTTGCAGGCAACGTAGGTTGGCTAACGTGTAGCTAAGCTAACGGCGCGGTGTTTCAATAACAGAGGGAAGGACGTCGACAGGAATAGAACAGTGGAGACACACTATAAAGGTAGAGTAAGCTGCTGAAGGGTGAATTAGGCAGGATTAAACATAGGTACCGTACTCACGTTGGTCATTTACGCACACGTTCCTCAAAGGGACGGGCATTACTGCTACAGCAGCCGCACCATCAGGCAGCAACACAGAGAATAGCTCGTGCACGTTAAAGGGGAGGGACTCTTAAAGGGCAGGTACAGAACGAAGTAGTCGTCAGGCAGTAACACGGGGACCGGCTTGCTCACTTAAAGGGAGAGAACTCTTAATGGTCAGTAACGTTATCAGAAGACTAGAGTGCAACACTTGATCGGGGCACATGGTACTGAACGATTACACAGGCATAAATCAATTACCCTTTCCTGTCAACAACAACATATGAAAGGGCTATTACAACAAAATAGTCTTATTAGCAGGCTTTCCTACAGTAGTAGTAGCAGTAATAGTAGTAGTAGTAGTAGCAGTAGTAGTAGTTGTAGTAGCAGTAGTAGTAGTAGTAGTACGACGTTGATGATCCATCGTTTGTTGGTGATGGTGACGAAAGGTCCACTGATCATGACGACAATGAAAGGTAAAGACACTTATTTTGGACTTTGATTGCTTTTGTTTTTGTCAAACTTGTTGGGAAAGGCAAAGAAAGGCTTTCACATGATAAGTGCACATGATGAATGCACAAGTACATGATGAATGCACATGATAAGTGTACATGACAAGTGTACATGATAAGTGTACATGATGAATGTACATGATAAGTGTACATGGTAAGTGTGCATCAAGAGATTCCTTGTTGAATGTTGAAAATAATGTGCTTTTTATTGTTTTCTACAGTGAGGAGGAGGAAGGAGCAGAAGCTCTGCCTTCAACCAGTTCTGTGAGACATGGAAGGAGGGCAGACTTTGTACGCAATATATACAGAATGGAATATTGAGTGTATATACAGTGTGTGTGTGTGTTGTATGAGCAGTGTCTTATATGTACAATGTGTGTGCCATTTATGTGCAGACATGATGAGCAGCCTGCTCCAGTCCGACGCAGGACAACCCAGGCCAGGCCAAGACGTCCAGCCCAGGCAGGAGATCAGGCAGGAGATCAGGCAGGAGATCAGACGCCCTGGAAGACCGACAGTGATCCTGATCCAGCCCCTCAGCCCCTCCGGTTCATGCCGTGCAGACCCCCAGGACCGCAGCTAGACCCCCATGCCACGTATACACAGGTAACACCTGTCAAAAGGCGTTACAGTTTGACAGGTGCAATTTTTTCTTTGGATACGCCTCAGGCATCCTGCACTCTATATGACTGCACTCTAGTCATATGTGTACTGTATATATGTATAGTGAATATCCCACAATTTAATTATTTAGTAATTTTTTACTTTTTTACTGTAAAATTTTTTTTTTACTTTTTTTTGTAAAAAAAAATACCTTTACTGACTTTTTGTAAAAAAAAAAGCATGCTGGTGATCATTTCCAGTTGAGAATCAAAATTTCGTCTGTGTTTATTACCCGTGTATGGAGAAAATAATGCTTTGTAAATTGAATTCTGATCTGTTCTCTTTTGTTTATGTAAATATGCTACCTGAGGGTGCATTTCCACTGTTTTATATCCTTGATTTGATATGTTTGCATTGGTTCATACTAAAAATAACACATTTTCTCAATCCGATTTTGTGTTTTGTGTTGTACATTATGCAGTATACAGTATATACAGTATTATACAATATGAAAACTAACTGTCAGGTCATATATGTGAGGCTGTGCTGAAAAAAAAGATACCAAACATACCATGGTAAAACATTTTAAAATGGGAATTATACAATTTAAATCAAAATTAGCCAAAACATATGAAATATCCCAAGACCCAGAAGGGATTTTGATATAGATAATAAAAACTTTTATAAATTCCTACAGATTAGACATTGTATATCGTCATCAATAGGAGGACCAAAGTGCGGCCCAATTACTGCAATTCAAGAAATATTCTATAAAGGATGGCGCAGGAAAGGCGGTGCGTCAAGATTTTATGATGTTATAAGAGAATACAATGCACCCAAATTGGCGGGTTTGAGATTGAGCTGGGAGAACGATGTACATGAGGAGATTACTGAGGAAATGTGGGAGAAACTGGTATCCAAATGGAGTAAATTCTCTAGGGAGGCGCAATCACAACTTATTTTTTACAAAGTACTGAACAGAAGCTATTGGACGCCTAGTAAACTGGCCAGACTGAAATTAAGGGACAGTGACATCTGCTGGAGATGTGAGAAGGAGACAGGCACTTTACTGCACATGTTGTACGAATGTGAGAAGGTCCGGAAAATGTGGGATCAAATTGTGATATTCCTAAGTAAGGTCCTGAATGTGAAGATAAATAACGCCCCAATGGCATGTGTTTTGGGTATAGTACCGAAAGGGATTAAGCTGCCTAAATACCGGGGAATGTGGTATAGAATGGCCATGATATCAGGATGTAGAATTGCATTACGACATTGGAAATCACCTGTTGATATTACTTTTAAAGAATGGATGGAACTAATGTTTCGGACAGCATCATATGAAAGGGTGACGTATAGAGTCGCAGGGAGAGAGGATATTTTCGCTGAGATATGGGACAGTTTTCTACACCTGACTGAACGATCTGAGGACAAATGATTAAGATGGGAATACAATATTATCAAGGATGAATATGAAAAAGGGGATTTGATCTGATGATACTTGTGCTCTGTAATATATTATGTATATATGTACATATATTTTATGTCCGGATGGGGTGTCTATGGAATGGTCAATGTCTCTATCACACTCACATGTGCGCAGATATAGCCACATACAAGTATCTAGGATACACATATTTATATGTGTACATAATAGGTTTACACGCACTCATATACACAAGGATAAGGTATACACGTCAGGGGCACACATACATGCACATACTCATGTATAGGAAATAGACATACATACACCTACATATACACATAGTTGAGATATAGGCTTTCACTGACACATAGGGGGATACACAAGTATATAGGAGACACACACATACGTAGCTGAAACGTGGAAAAAAGTAAAAAAGGAAAAGGAAAAAAAAAAAGAAAAGAAAAGATGCAGCACATACCTGCCCGCAGGTAGACCGGCCTACATGTAACGTATGACGTATATATATATATATATATATATAACAGGGATGTATATGCACAATGTATAGTATGTTTTTTTTTTGTAAGTGTTTTTTTTTTATTTCCATGTCAGTTATTAATGTGTTTGTATGAGTCTCTTACATGTTTTGTATGTTGCTACAAAAACGAAAAAGGCGAATCTTGGATGTTGGATACTATGCTGTGAAAAGATACACTGTGAATAATGGAAAGATTTGTACAAAAATATCAAAAAAAAAAAAAAAAAAGACAGGGAAGGGGAGAATTGGATACACGAAATTGGGATGGGAGAAAATAGAAAATAAGGAGAAAAAGTGGATAAAACTACAATTCCCGGCGTTAAATTTTTCCAAAATGGTCGACTTTCGCGACCAAAACAATAGAAAAACCCAAACGAAAATCGATCTAATAACACTTTAACCTATTGGTAAATTAACGTATTGATGATAATATACATTATAACTGCTGTTGTGACATGGTTATGATGTTTATACTTGAATATGAATAAAATAAAATAGGGATGCCCCGATCGATCGGCCACCGATCGTTATCGGCCGATAATCAGTATAAATATGCGATCGGTGATCGGTGATAATGCTTTATTTTCGCCGATCGTCAAAACCGATCTCACTCGCTGAGTTCTGTCTCAGACACCGGGAGCTGCACTCACTCCCACACAGTGGTGTGGCGTCTGCTCCTCCCTCCAGCCCCTCCCACGCGCATGTAAACACGGGTCTAGTCTAGTGGGCTAGTGGGTGTCTCCCTGAGCTAACGTTAGCTACCGTTACAAAATGACCCAGTCAACCATTCACTTCCAGTCCAATACATGATGAGGCATTGTCTAACCGAACGGTATCTAGCCGGCCAGCTACCGATAGCTCCTGACATTAACAGACGCTCCAGCAAGTCTAGTAGAGACGTGTATGATACCTCAGCTAGCTCACGTTAGCTGACGCCAGCTCACTGTTCAAAACGAAATGTCCCACTGAACTAAATAGTTCACAGAGGCGCTGTATCAACGTTATATAGCCGGCCAGCAGTAGCCACAGATAGCTCCTGATATCAATGTTTTATAACACTCATTCGATGCATATTCGAGCTGAGGGCATGTTGTTGAATATGATCAATAGGGTCCAGCTGCAGCTCCGGAGAATCCTGGCCGTAGCTGCAGGCTACTCGAATATAGGGTCCAGCTGCAGCTCCGGAGAATCCTGGCCGTAGCTGGAGGCTACTAGAGTACACACAGACAGTGGAGCTTGTTGCGTGGTGGCGATGTCTCGCAGATAATACAAGTACAAGTCTAATTATATAATATATATATTTTATAAAAAAATTAAATAAATTATATAAAATAATCGGATCGTATCGGATCTGTATCGGCCGATATGGCTCACGACGATCGGTGATCGGTATCGGTGGCAAAAAACGTGATCGGGGCATCCCTAAAATAAAACGATACTTTTGTCAGACAGTCTAGACAGATTGATTTATGACGTGATGTAATTTGCGGTCCGGCCCCGAACATTGATACCAGACTACTGGTGGAGTGAAGGAACATTGATACCAGACTACTGGTGGAGTGAAGGAACATTGATACCAGACTACTGGTGGAGTGAAGGAACATTGATACCAGACTACTGGTGGAGTGAAGGAACATTGATACCAGACTACTTGAGTGACTGGAGACTCAGCTCTATCTTAAATTTTTCTAAATGTTCAGTTGCTATTGCATGCACTCATCTGTGTTTCACTACACACATGAGTGCATGCTTACCAACTGTCCGTCTGCAACACTAATATCACCAACATCTAAGAAGGGAGATCCCCCCTTGAATTGGCCCTTCTAAGGTTTCTCTCCTCCACATTGCCTGTGGTGCATTTTTTCCTATTGCTAGGTTTTAGTGAGTTTTTCCTTACCTTCGTGTGGGGTATGTCTGGGAGTGTTTGCATTGCATTAATTTATTTTGCATTTATTTTAAATTTGTTGGACCTGAATGAATGAATGAATGAAAACTTTATTTAACAGATTGCAGAATGGGTACAATACAGTACGGCTCAATACATACAATTGTTAAGGGGATGCAGACCTGAGAAAGACGTTTGTCTTGTTTCCATCAGGGTCCCCCATTTTCAATTCATATAGACATATATGACATACATGACATACAGATAGTCAGTACTGCTACATCTATACATTTATGACATACCAGATTTGCAAATACAGTACTGTTTGTGATACAGAAGGAGTCAAGAAAAGGGAGTATATACATTTGACGTAGAAACTGTACATTGGAGGAGGTTGGGTGGGGGGGGTTGGGTACATTGGGATATTGACAACCATACTGGGTAATTTACATTGGAGGTGGTTGGGGGGGGGGGGGGGGGGGGCGGGGGGCACACTGTATAAACAAGTAACACTGTACATTGAGGGGGGGGGGGGGGGAGACACTGTACAAACAAACACAATTGTACATTGAACTATTGACAAAACCATACTAGGTAAATGACTGTACATTGGAGGGGGTTGGAATGATTGGGTTAGGATATTTACAGGGGCCAGTGTTGAATTGCAGTCTCCCGTAGGTGTCCCTTGAGAGAGGTTTTGAAAGTGGGTAGTGATCCACATTCCTTTACAGCTTTGGGTAGGGCGTTCCACATTGATGTGGCATAATTGCGAAACGTGTTTAGTCCCTTATTTGAGCCGAATCTGGGTTTAACATGATTTGTGGAGCTCCCTCTGGTGTTGTGATCGTGGTATTCACTGACCTTTGGGAAGTATTTTGACATGTACATGGGTACCTTGGTCGTGTAGTGTATCTTGTAGACCAGGCCCATTGCAAGTTGTTGTACTCTGTCGTCTACTCTAAGCCATCCTAGGTTGTCGAAGTGGGCAGGGGTGAGGTGGGTTCTAGGAGTAAGGTCAAGCAGTAGTCTGACCAGTTTGTTTTGAGATGTTTGTAATTTTGTTTTTAGCGCCTTTGAGGTGCTTTGGTACCATGAGGTGCAAGCATAGTCGTAGTACCCCTGAATGAGTGCTCCTGCCAGAGTCTTCAGGGTGTTCTTGTTTACCAGAGAGGAGATCCGGTACAAGAATCGAGTTCGTTGGTTGACTTTTTTTATTACATTGGATGCCATTTTGTCACAGGAGAGATTAGCCTCTAGGATGGACCCCAGGTAGGTAATTTCATCTTTCCTTGTGACAATATTGTCACCCACTGTAACTGAGAAGCCGTCGGTCTTGCTGAGTTTGTTATTTGAACCGAAGAGAATGGACTCTGTTTTGCCCATGTGTAATGATAGTTTGTTATCAGCGAGCCATATGCAGATTCTGCCTAGTTCCGAGCTGAGGGTTTTTTCAACCTGTAACTTGTTCTTGTCAGAGACCAGCAGGGCTGAGTCGTCCGCAAACAGGAACAAGTTGCAGTCACAAGCTGACGACATGTCATTTGCATAAATTAGGAACAGTAGCGGTCCTAGTATGCTTCCTTGTGGAACACCACAGCTCACTGTGAGGGGGGGGGATAGGGTACCGTTTACCTCCACCATCTGTTCCCTCCCCTCAAGGTAGGATTGCATCCAGCTCACTGATAGACTATCAAAACCAATTGCTTTTAGCTTGTCAATCAGAATGGAGTGATTGACCGTGTCAAAGGCCTTTTGTAGGTCCAGCATGACCATGCCGCAGTATTTGCCTGCGTCCACCTCTTGTTTGATGTGGTCATTCAAATAGAGAAGGCATGTGTCAGTGGAGTGGGATGTTCTGAAGCCAGATTGGAATTCGTAGATTAGATTTTTTTCCGCTAGGTACTTTTCGACCTGTTCGTAGACTATTTTTTCCATGACTTTCGAGATGGAGGTGAGAATAGAAACAGGGCGGTAGTTGCCTGGGTCTAATTTGCTGCCCTTTTTGTGCAGAGGGGTCACCCTCGCAATTTTGAAGTCCTTGGGGACGTGTCCCTGTTTTATGGAGAGGTTTATTATGTGTGTGATGATTGGTGTGATGGCGGCTGCTGAGTCTCTGAGGAATTTGGAGGGGATGTTGTCATGGCCAGTGGCCTTGTTAGGTTGGAGGGCGCTCAGCTTATGGTGTTCTTGTTTTGTTTCTTGACTTATTGTGATGTTTCTTCTTGACCTGTTTAAAGAAGACGTGTCCGGCCCATGGGGACATTAACGTGTGTTGTCGGGCCTTACAAATAAATTTGATTTGATTTGATTTGTGGCAGGAACATTGGGCCTCATTCACGAAGCGATATAAGAACAGATCTCCTCTTATTTTGTTCTTACCTGGGATTCATCCAACCCTAACTAACCTTACTGTCATGCACTTGTCCTAATAAACTAACCTACACTGTAACACGCAACACTTTGATGAATATTGTTACTCAGCTGATAGAGTTGTATCCTTCCTGATGACCTGTCGTACAGAACATGTAAGTCGCTTTGGATAAAAGCGTCAGCTAAATGACTAAATGTAAATGTAAATTCAGCAATGATTTCTAAATTCTAAGAGTGGTCGAGAGCACTCTTACCCAGATAAGAAACTATTACCCAGATCAAATTAAAATAAAAGCCTACCATTGGTCAATTGCCCCCAAATATGACTTTAAAAACCCAGAACTTTTAAATAATAATAATAATAATAAGTATTATTATTATTATTATTATTATTATTATTATTATTATTATTATTATTATTATTATTATTATTATTATTATTATTATTATTATTTTTATTTTTATTTTTATTATTATTTTTATTTTTATTATTATTATTATTATTATTATTATTATTATTATTATTATTATTATTATTATTATTATTATTATTATTATTATTATTATTATTATTATTATTATTATTATTAGTATAACTTATTGTGTGCATTCTGCTTCTGAAATGGATTATATATTGCTGTTGGAACAGTTAGCTGCTCTGGCCGCCCAAGCCGTACGCATAGAACACATATTTAGAGATCGTCTAGATCAGGGGTTCTCAAACTTTTTTATACCACAACCCCATTTTATGTAGGATTCTTTTTGGTGACCCCACACTTAACTCATTCCCCGCCAGCAACGAGTTTACTCGTTATTGCGAGCCGACGCTTGAGCGCCAACGAGTATACTCGTTATTTGGTCGTTTTTCCGGGAATTAGTCTGAGATCGCCAAAGTGCAATACCAGCTAGGCGGCGGTATCGAGCACCCTTTGAAACCTTGTATCTTGGCCTGTGCAATGGTCAAATGTCACCAGGCTCACTTTTCTTTGTCAGGTGAATGGAGCGGTTATAACGATCGGATTGAGAAACGTCAAATAATCCCGATGCATGATGTGTGGTGGATTATGTTGGCGACACAATCGACACCAATACTGTGACTCGCGATCAGATAATTGGAATATTCTTTTTGGGATACATCCTAGTGAAAGTAAGGGCTATATGATATCAATCCTGCGTTGATCCAACCATGGCTTCACCTCGATCACAACGTATGTGTGTAACGTTACTCCACAACGTATGCCGTTGGTGACGATCAAAGCATCAATAAACGATGAAACATAATACCTATGATATATATTTGATTTGGGAATAGTAGCGTGTACAGGCAAGAAACGGCAACGTTTATAGTAGAATTTACATATAAGGCTATTAACCAGCCTTTCGGGAATTACCCCAGACCACGCTATAACTATACTTATATTCACCACGGTATAACACGGGAACTTATGGATGAAATTTTTTATATTTTTCACATATTGAACGATAGATAGGTGATGTCAAATGGGCCATAGTATTGTATCCATAGCTATAATATAGAATATAGTTATAGCTCTACAAACAAGGTGACGCACTCCTATATTTTAAAGCGTGGCAGTGCTACCACAGGGCCCGTCTAATCCCCGGTGGTCAATGAGTTAATGTATCGCGTAACTTCAACATGGAAATAAGGAATATCAAAATAAAAGCGCACATTGTTGAATTTGATCATGCATATTTATTAGAAAATGAAATTACAGCACTATGTTATCAATGGAATTAATGAATATTATCAACAAAAGCAATGGCATTGTTTCTGTATACACATTTATAAAACAAGGCATATTTATCCAAAACCCCTGATTCTGCAGATCAATTATAATTTGAAGCCCTGTCCCTGCACAATTAGGACATATCAACCCACCGATCAGTTCATTCAGAACTATCAGCCACTATCAGCCACTGCCCGCTGTCCAAACACTCCTGCTTTCCAAGTGACAGCTTACGCATCGATGTACTTTGTGAAAACATTTCATCTTCTGTTTCAGTATTTTCATTTTCCTTGGATCTTCTTGCAAGTGACAACTGTTGTCGTATTTTCTGTGAGGCTTTTACACACAGGTCTGTGTTTTGACAGGGCCCGCTGAGGTGTGTGTGTGTGTGTGTGTGTGTGTGTGTGTGTGTGTGTGTGTGTGCGCGGCAGGTAGCCAGCGCGCAACTAGACGGTATATATATATATATATATATATATATATATATATATATATATATACCTATCTATAGGTGCTATATGATGACAATACATTTTAATCTGATCACATTTTGATCCGTCGCAAAGAGCTCCAGCGCTACCTGTTGAATACAGGGATCAACTCATGCAGACCCATGTTTTGCACACGCCTCATTTGCCTTATAAGGAGCAGGCGGGGCGTGTCTGTATGCAAATGAATTGAGCGCAAACGAGCATTTCAGTTTAAGAATGAGTGGGATTCATCATTCAACACACATGGGTAAGAACAGATTTGGAAGTTAAGAACGGGTTGATGAATGTGGCGGTGGCTTCTCTTATTTTTCTCTTAACAGACGGGTAAGAAAAAATATAAGAAAAATAATAAGAGAGTATTGGTGAATGCGGCCCATTGATACCAGACTACTGGAGTGAAGGAACAGTGATGCTGTTAGAATGTCATCAACAGTGTTGCTCTCAGGCTGACTGAGTCCTGACACTGATGTGTCGGTATCTCTGTTGTCACTGAAGTTACCATCTAACAGATAACAGGGTTATTTAAGCTGCTATTGACAACATGTCCAACATGTCACCTCATCTCTCTCTGAGGGAGAGAGAGAGAGACAGGGAGAGAGAGGGGGAGAGAGAGAGGGGGAGAGAGAGATAAAGAGAGGGAGAGAGAGACAGAGAGAGGGATAGAGAGAGAGAGAGAGAGAGACAGAGAGAGAAAGAGAGGGAGAGAGAGAGAAAGAGAGGGAGAGAGAGAGAGAGAGAGAGAGAGAGAGAGAGAGAGAGAGAGAGAGAGAGAGAGAGAGAGAGAGAGAGGAGAGGGAGAGAGAGAGAGGGAGGGAGAGATAAAGAGAGGGAGAGAGAGACAGAGAGAGGGATAGAGAGAGAGAGGGAGAGAGAGACAGAGAGAGAGAAAGAGAGGGAGAGAGATCAGAGTGTCCTTTACTTCAGGGCCCCACTTCACACAGCCCTGGATTCACCAGTCGTCTATCCAAATAGCTGAGATGCAACATTTCTCCCTCATGTAGAAATGTATCAGGGAAGGTCGTTTTGGTTTCAGTGTGAACGCAGCCATTTTAATTGTAAAAGATTACGTTTTACAAGGGAACAGTGCTAAAAAGACAACATAGGTGATGGAGAGAGAGAGACAGAAAACAGGTCTCGTACTGAAGTCTGAGTCTGAGTGGTCAGTGTTGTGTACTGTAGCGTCTCCATGGTGATTTATGGAGGTGTGGCTAAATGCTGCGTTTTGGAAGCGTTCCCACATGGCTGGGGGCCGGGAGCATGGCCATATGGTCACGCCTCATCAGCCGCTAGGCAGCCGACATAAATAAATAATACAGATGATCGCAGGAAGGAAGGAAGGAAGGAAGGCGGGATGGAGGCAGGGGACAGAGGACATAACCATGGGGGCATCGCAGGGAGCAATGATGTTTGTCTGTGTGTGTGTGTGTGTGTGTGTGTGTGTGTGTGTGTGTGTGTGTGTGTGTGTGTGTGTGTGTGTGTGTGTGTGTGTGTGTGTGTGTGTGTGTGTGTGTGTGTGTGTGTGTGTGTGTGTGTGTGTGTGTGTGTGTGTGTGTGTGTGGCACAGACTAGGTCCGTCTCCATGTGAAGAAATTCTTCTGTCAACAAAAAGTTTAAAGGGGACTTTAAAGGGGACGTTCACCCAAAATACAAAAATAAAATAAAAACATATTTGGAGGTTTGGAGATATGATTTCTGGAAAGAGACAATGCTGTTAAGTTTTTCCAAATTTAGTTTTGGGCGTTTTGAGAGCCACAAAATAAATGCCATTGAGCTCCATTGAGTGACATCTCTACGGCAGATATCTCCAAACCTTGGCAAATCACACCACAACTATCTGGATGATAGACAATGCTCCGCATATGAGAGAAAATATGATGTTCTTTTTGTATTTTGGGGCAAATTTCCCATTTATGGATGGCCACACATTTACCAACGACCAAATTGTGTTGCCAGAGACGTTTTATATTTAATGTTTCAGGAAATATATCATACAGCATGAAACAAATTAATATAAAACTGAATGCATAGAAATACCTATGGCCATAATAACTCATTAATTAACTATTAGACTAAGAGGTCAGGGTATGTATGTATGTATGTATGTATGTATGTATGTATGTATGTATGTATGTACGTATGTATGTATGTATGTATGTATGTATGTATGTATGTATGTATGTACTGTATGTATGCACTGTATGTATGCACTGTATGTATGTACTGTATGTATGTATGTATGTATGTATGTATGTATGTATGTATGTATGTATGTATGTATGTATGTATGTATGTATGTATGTATGTATGTATGTATGTATGTATGTATGTATGTATGTATGTATGTATGTTTTATATATTTATGTATGGGTATATAGTTTCTACCACCTTGGACTCTTATCCGACTACTCTAATTGCCCATTGGACTATGTTTGCTGTCATTCAATAAATATATTTCATTTATTGAAATTGCGCTTGTGTGGACAGTTGAATTTGTTTGTTTTTGAACCGTGCCGAGTCTGAACACCACCAGGCTCGTCACAGTATGTATGTATATGTTTTTATATATTCATTTATATGTATGTGTATATAGTTACTACCTGGGAGCTCTTCTCCATCTCCTCCATCATTCTATCATGCTGCTGGGCGATGGACAGGGTATGTATGTA
>NC_140176.1:32163881-32201421 GCF_963971535.1 Notolepis coatsorum | reverse complement strand
ACAGGGTATGTATGTATGTATGTATGTATGTATGTATGTATGTATGTATGTATGTATGTATGTATGTATGTATGTATGTATGTATGTATGTATGTATGTATGTATGTATGTATGTATGTATACAGTATATGTATATGTTTTTATATATTTATGTATATATGTACATAATAGTTACTAGCTGCGAGCTCTTCTCAATCTTGTCTTTAAAGACCCCACAACGCCTATCGTAAAGAGTAGGGGGTTCCCCGACGTTCCTGGCCAAATTCCCAATCAGGTCTCTGACATCAAGGCACCTAATCATCTCTTCCCCTTAATTGGCTGATATCAATCCCTGTCTCCTGAGCCGTTCAGCCATTGTGTAGTGTGGTGTGTGCCTGGTGCCAGTGTATGGAATTTCCCCAAGGGATCAAAAAGGAATATCTTATGGCAGCCATTGAGCTTGCGTAGCCCAAGGTTGGCTGCTACCAGTGGTGGTGATGGAGGCAATTTCCACCCTACATTGTAAAGCGCTTTGAGTGTCTAGAAAAGCGCTATATAAATGCAAGTAATTATTATAATTATTTGATTATGTATGTATTTGTTGTTATTGTATATTTATGTATATATGTACATATAGTTACTACCTGCGAGCTCTTCTCCATCTCCTCCATCATCCTCTCATGCTGCTGGGCGATGGACAGGGTGGCTGAATGAACCCGCTGGTAGATCATCTCTCCCTCCCGTGTCTGGAACGTGAACAAACCCTCACCTGTATCACACATCCTGCGGGAGGGAGGGAGGGAGGGAGGGAGAGAGGAGAGAGAGAGAGAGAGAGAGAGAGAGAGAGAGAGAGAGAGAGAGAGAGAGAGAGAGAGAGAGAGAGAGAGAGAGAGAGAAGAGAGAGAGAGAGAGAGAGAGAGAGAGAGAGAGAGAGAGAGAGAGATGAGAGAGAGAGAGAGAGAGAGAGAGAGAGAGAGAGGAGAGAGAGAGAGAGAGAGAGAGAGAGAGAGAGAGACAGACAGACACTTTGATCATGGTTGCTTTTTTGAGTGTTTTTTTGTGACATACTGACACACAGGTGCTTGGATACATCTAAAGAAACACAAACCCACACCACACACACACACACACACACACACACACACACACACACACACACACACACACACACACACACACACACACACACACACACACACACACACACACACACACACACACACACACACACACACACACACACACACACACACACACACACACACACACACACACACACACACACACCAGTGCATAGACACAAATTCAGGCTCATAGGCATGCAGACACACATGCGAATAAATCCACCCGACATGTGCCTCTTCCTAGCCTGAAGGGGTCTGGGGCACATGTGGATATCCAGCACATATATTATGGAATTTTCAAAGTTGCTTCACAAAGGGTTCCCCACATTTTGTGAAAGTAAGTCTTTTCCTCATGCTCCCCTGCCACCACCCCCCTACAGCAGAACTGCACACAGACCTCCCACCAGGCCGGATGGCCGGCCAGTAACCGAAAGGTCGCTGGTTCGATCCCCTGGGATGTGAGGACTGTGGGTATAGTATGTGTGGAGGGATATGAGCAACACCCCCCCATACAGTAGACCCACACACAGACCCCCCCCACTGAACTGCACACAGACCCCCCCCCCCCCACACACACACACACACACACACACACACACACACACACACACACACACACACACACACACACACACACACACACACACACACACACACACACACACACACACACACACACACAGAACTGCACACAGGCGACCACCCCCCCTCCCCCACACACAGAACCTCACACTGACCTTCCGGACTCGAAGGTGAACCAGGTGGAGTCTCGCCCGTAACGCCGCAGAGAGCTCAGCGGCCACAGCACCAGCTTGACGCGGGCGTTGTGAACGTCCCATAGGTAGATGTTCTCCTGCGTGATCTGCATGGTGCACTCCCCGTAGATGTCCAGGTTGGGGGTGGGCATCAGGTACACATTGAAGCGCTCTGTGGGGGGGGGGGGGGCAGACAGATGGAGGGAGATGAGAGCTGCTGTGTGTATAGTGACAGTGTCCTCATATACTGTACTCACTGTATCTCTTTCTGTGTGTGTATTGACACTAAGGGCGGGATCCACAAAGGGTTTGTGTGGCTTTTTCCGACGCAAAGCCGGTGCTTAAAGCTCTGAAACTCTGTTTGCTATCCACAGAGGACGTGTAACGGGTGAAATGAGGTGGTAACTGCGTTCCGTCAGCATTGCGTCCAGTGCAATTGGCGCGTATTTAAATGAGGTAATATGGGCGGAACATGTCCCCTTACTATGCAAATGAGCCTCGTCCAAAAATGCTCCCTATCCACAAAGCCCGGTGCCAATTGCACCGAGCAGTTAACGCTACGCACCTACCGTCTTCACAGACATGGTGGTAACTAAGCGCAAAGCCCTAAACACTATGGGGCATCATGCCAGCATCACAGGTGATCATGGCAGCAGTAATTGTTACCAGACGCAGGCATCGTAATGCTATATAAATACGTTTATTATTATTATCATTATTATTGACTGCACTCACGTTCCAATTGTACCACCGCACACTTGTGCTCCAGAATAAACTTTTCATTTATAACGTGCCATCGGTCCAGAGTAGACGCTGGAAGCAGGCCAATGAAACGTTTATTCTGGAGTTTTTGATAATGCAGGTTATATTAAACTAAACTAAACTAAACTAAACTAAACTAAACTAAACATTAAATACAACTTGCTCACTCAAAATATTCGTTAATTATAAAATATCTTTCCGATAGGCGAGTATCAATAAATAGACATATTTGTTTATGTAGGCTATATTAACTCATTGGACGCCACTCACAAATAAAGTCGGGTTATCTCGCCGCCGCTTGAGCGCCAAGTCCGAGAAAAGTTGGGTTTTCTATCGTTATTTCTTTTATTCGATATTCCCATTCAGGAGCCTGTGTTATCATTGGGAATGAGTCTGAGATCGCAAACGTCCAATACCACCGCCTGCCGCCTTGCGGCTGGTATTGCACATCCTTTGAAACTCTTTGGCTTGGGCTGTGCATCGATTTAAAAAGTCTGGGCTGGGTTTTCCTTGTCGGGCAGGACAAGTGTTTATAACGCATGGATTGAGGAGAATCAAGCATTCCCGGTTCATGTTCTTTGGTGGATTATGTTGGCAACACAATCGACATCAATACTTGGAATGGCGATCAGATCATTGGAATATTCTTTTTGGAGTACATCCTAGTCAAGGTAAGGGCTATATGGTATCAATCCTGCATTGATCCAAGAATCCATTCACTGCGATCCGAGCATATGTGTGTAATGTGTGTGTGTAACATATTCCATTGGTGACGATCAAAGCATAGAAAAACGACCCTCCCCCACCCTTTCATGTATTCATGATGAAACATAATACCGATAATATAGCATTGATTTCAGATTGATTGTTGATACAGGTGAGAAACGCCATGGTTTCTAGTGAAATGCACGTATTGCTGCATAGCGTCGTTTTCTGGGATTAGACAGGATTACTCTAAAACTATACTCATATTCACCACGGTATAAAACGGGAATGTATGGATGAAAAAATTATTTCTTTTTCACAAATTGAACGATAGATACTCGATGTCAAATGGGAAATAGTATTATATCCATAGCTATGATATATAATATAGTTTGAGCCTTGCAAACACAGCCATGTATTCCTATACTTCAAAGCAGTGGCCTTCTTACCACGTGGTACACAGCGCCATCTGGCGCTGATTGAGTTAAGCAGCACTGTTACAGATGGTGTCCTTATGTATATATATAAATTATTATATATAAAATATATATATATATTAGTGCTGTCAAACGATTAAAATATTTAACTCGATTAATCGCATGATTGTCCATAGTTAACTCACGATTAATCGCAAATTAATCGCATTTTTTTTCTTTTTTTTACCTTAAACAGATCTTTTTCAAGTTCCAAGTTTTAATACTCTTATCAACATGCGAGTCAACAAATGCTTGCTTTATGCAGCCATTTAACACAAAAGGATGACCCTCATGCATTGCAAATTTGCATCAAATTTAAAACAGAGTGATGCACAAAATAACTTAAAAGAAAATAATAATTTAAAACAATGAATAAAGTGTGCATGAAATAATAGGGGAAAGAAAACGTTAGGAACTTGTTACATTCACACACACAAGGGCTGATTAATCACACACCCCCCTCTCTCTCCAGGTCACTAAGATCCTCCAACCAGGCTCGGCTGGTCCCCCCCCCCGCACCAGACTCAAAAAGAGAGGCGATCGCTCCTTCAAGGCCGTGGCCCCCAAGCTATGAAACCAGCTTCCCCTGGAGATCCGATCTGCCCCCTCGCTGGAGACATTTAAGGCCCGTCTAAAAACCCACTTCTATTCCCTGGCCTTCAATAAACCCTGATTCTCCCACACCCTAACTCACACACTCCCATGTAATTTTATCCTGCCCCCTCCCTCTTGTATCTCTTCTTATGCTCCTCTGTCCCCATGTGTGCTACTGTACTTTGTGTTCCCCTATCCGTGCGTTGTCCTACTGTCCTATTCTCTGAATGTACTGTCTTGTCCTGCTGTGCCTTTTTGTATTTTTGTATTTGTGTATTTTATATTAGGACATTGATTTTAAGCTTTGATTGTACAGCACTTTGGTTGGCTCTTGTGCTTTTAAACGTGCTATATAAATAAATTACTTGACTTGACTACTTGACTTGACTCTCTCCCTCACACACACACTCTCCCAACTCTCTTTCTCTCTTGCCCCTTCCTCATCTCTCTCACCCCCCTCTCTCTCTATATCACACACACACACACACACACACACACACACACACACACACACACACACACACACACACACACACACACACACACACACACACACACACACACACACACACACACACACACACACACACACACTAGGGGTGGGAATCACCAGTTTAATCACGATACGATACGATATCGATTCTTTGGACAACGATACGATATTATCCGATATCACACAGTCTGCCACGATACGATACGATACGATTCGATTCAGGTGTCTGAGATCGATATGAGACGATATTATGTGCCCATTTAATACAATCAGTAACATTTAAATCAACAAACAAAAAAGGCAATGGAAATATCATGACATTTTTATTTTTGAGCTCTTCCAGACATTTAAATGAAAAACAATCTATTGTTTTTAATACAAATAGACCTCCTGTTCACTGTTTTTGGTTAATTTCTTTTTTCTCTCGATATTAATATCCTATTCACTGTCACAGAGCTGTATTTTGGCTGGAAAAGCATATTGGGAGTCCCAAGGTGCAGTACCGGCCAGATCCTGTTAGTGGGGCTATCCCCGAGAATGCACCCTCCCAGTCCCCACTTCTCTCTGCCTATGGCTCTGGGTTAGCTTGTTAGCTCACGCTAAAGTAACGTTATCTTCGATCTTTAACGTGACGTGGGCATAATGGAGTGACGAGGATTGCAAAGCAGGTTAGATGCATTGGACCCGTTGTGGAATAAAACAGCAGGGACATGTTTTGGGTCACAGAATAGGCACACTAGTCTTGCTCTAGTAGTGACGCTCTAGACGCTACTGGCAGCTGTTGATGTTAAACGGAGTTTGAGTTTCACAACACTGGGCGCGGGGCGATGACGTCGCCGTCGCCGGATTTTCAAAATAAGAGTATCGCAATATGAATCGATCTTTTTACGTGTATATAGGCATGTCTTGGTTGTTCTGTTTTTGTCTCCCTCCTGTGTAACATATCCCATTCTCAGGTGTCTCCCAGTTGCAGCAGCAGCTGGTCAATCAGCAACCCACCCCAGTGCAACGGCAGCTGAAGCTGATCTGCAATCAACATCCACTCTCACTTTATATATCCCATTTTGTGCAGTGTTAGTTAGCTCTTTTGGCTCATTGTGGTGGTGGGTGTCTCTCTGTGTCTTTGGTGATCATTCTCTGTGTGTCGTTTGGTATAGAGCAGTGGCTCTTCAGAGGTAAAAGCTCTGGTTCTTCATGGTACATTTGGTAAAGCTGGTAAAAGCTCTGGTTCTTGGGTATATAGAGCAGTGGCTCTTCAGAGGTAAAAGCTCTGGTTCTTCATGGTACATTTGGTAAAGCTGGTGAAAGCTCTGGTTAATTTCATTGTGTTTTGGTGTTCTTTATAGTTTGTTGTACATTTCTGTATTAACCCTTTGTATATTTGTTTCCCTTGTGTCACCCAGCCTATGGTGATTCTTTCTTTCTTGTGTATTAATCTTTTGTTTCGCACACAGGGACATTGAAGGAAGATACCCTGGGTCTACATTTTGCATCACGTAGGTGACCTGATGTTAGATACACCAGCTTTAGAGTGAGCACCACCACCTGTACTTTTGGGCGTTCAGCGCCTGTAAAGGGGAGGGTGGGTTTTCATTTCCTTTTGTATTTTATTTGGTGCCACTAGGAAGTCCTCCTTGCTCTCTGTGTTGCTGTGTTTTGATTTTGTGAATTAAATACTATTATTTTGCAAATCTTTCTGTGGTTTTGTGTCACTACACCCTCACCTAACGTGTCTGTGGCCTTGTGTTGCGTTCCCTTACTGGGGTGCGTAACAAGCACATATAATAATAATAATAATAATAATAATAATAATAATAATAATAATAATAATAATAATAATAATAATAATAATAATAATAATAATAATAATAATAATAATACATATAATAATAATAATATGCAGGTTATATTATCCTAACTAAACATTAAATGCAACTTGCTCACTAAAAATATTCGTTAATTATAAAATATCTTTAGGCACAGTGCCTAAATGCAGTATACATATTCTGCAATATGGACAGGTATGCTCAAAATATTTTATTCATGGATGACAAACAAATGCAATGACGAAAGATAATTACAAAAACACAGGATGCAATGTGTCATCAAAATATTAATAAAGCAAGCTCACAAAAAAATTGGCAGAAAAAGAGAACTTTCATATGAAACTCGACAGTCTATTCTTGTTCATAGAAATTATCATGAAATAAACGAAATACAATACGAAATTAACGGAATACTAATGGTGAAAAATACGTTATGTCTATGCCTCATTTCGGGCTTATTTTTCCCCTTCCTGATATCTGCCAACATCGCTGTCAGGAGTGCAGACTGCTCCGCGAGCCAACTGTGCTGGAGCAAATCAGGAGCAAACTCCACACATAATGGGCGTGTCTGTGCTGGTATCTCATCCGTGCAATGTCATTAGTGGATAGCTCGCAAAGACGGAGCAGATACCGCACGCAAACCCCAGTTAAGGGTGCAATTTCCACCGCACAATCCATTCTTAGTGGATCCCACCCTAAGTCCTCATATACTGTATCTCTTCCTGTGTGTGTAGTGACACTAAGTCCTCATATATTGTAGCTCTTTCTGTGTGTAGTGACACTAAGTCATCATATACTAGGGCTGTACCGAATGTCATTTTTTAACATTCAAAGCTTCTATTGAAGTATTCGAATGAAGCTTTGAATGTCATATTTTATGATGTAATAAAAAATATTCAAAACCGTTCAAAAGTTTGGGGTCACTTCGAAATTTTCTTATTTTTTAAAGAAAAGCAGTGTTTTTTTCAATGAAGATAACATTAAATGAATCTGAAATACACTATACATTGTTAATGTGGTAAATGACTATTCTAGCTGAAAATGTCTGGTTTTTAATGGAATATCTACATAGGTGTATAGAGGCCCATTTTCAGCAACCATCACTCTAGTGTTCTAATGGTACATTGTGTTTGCTAATCACGTTAGAAAGCGAATAGATGATTAGAAAAACCTTGAAAACCCTTGTGCAATTACGTTAGCACAGCTGAAAACAGTTTAGCTGGTTAGAGAAGCTATACAACTGGCCTTCCTTTGAGCTAGTTGAGTATCTGGAGCATCCCATTTCTGGGTTCGATTATACTCTCAAAATGGGCAGAAAAAGAGAACTTTCATATGAAACTCGACAGTCTATTCTTGTTCTTAGAAATTAAGGCTATTCCATGTGAGAAATTGCCAAGAAACTGAACATTTCCTACAACGGTGTGTCCTACTCCCTTCAGAGAACAGCACAAACGGGCTCTAATCAGAGTAGAAAGAGAAGTGGGAGGCCCCAGTGCACAACTGAGCAAGAAGACGAGTACATTAGAGTCTCTAGTTTGAGAAATAGACGCCTCGCAGGTCCAGAACTGGCAGCTTCATTAAATGGTACCCGCAAAACGCCAGTGTCAACGTCTACAGTGAAGAGGCGTCTCCGGGATGCTGACCTTCTAGGCAGAGTCGCAAAGAAAAAGCCATATCGGAGACTGGCCAATAAAAGGAAAATATTAATATGGGCAAAAGAACACAGACATTGGACAGAGGAAGATTGGAAAAAAGTGTTATGGACAGACTAATCGAAGTTGTGGTGTTTGGATCACACAGAAGAACATTTGTGAGACGCAGAACAAGTGAAAAGATGCTGGAAGAGTGCCTGACTGGTCTGGGGCTGCTTTGGTGCTGGTAAAGTGGTAGATTTGTACAAGATAAAAGGGATTTTGAATAAGGAAGGCTATCACTCAATTTTGCCACACCATTCCATACCCTGTGGACAGTGCTTGGTTGGAGCCAATTTCCTCCTACAACAGGACAATGACCCAAAGCACACCTCCAAATTATGCAAGAACTATTTCAGTCTTCAGTTTGATATCTCATGCATCAAAAGTACTTTTGAAAATCATCAAGAACAGAATAGAACCCATAATTGAACATCAGCTCTCGGATAGCCAAATGGGTTTTCGCAAAGGAAAAGGAACAAGAGATGCAATTACCTTGGAAGCTGGATCAGTGAAGGTGGAAGAGCTAACATGGACATTATGAGAATAACCAGAATTGCAAAGGACGCATTCTGCAACCATAAAGAATGATTGAGAAGGAACACAAGTTGAAAAACGAAGACCAGGATTTTGGAAACGTATGTTATGTCAGTCTTTTCATACGGAGCAGAAGCATGGACACTGAATGAAGAGGCAAAGAGGATGATAGACTCTTTTGAAATGTGGACGCTGAGGAAGATGCTGAAGATAACATGGAAGGATAAGATCAAGAATGTGGAGGTACTGAGAAGAGCGGGTATGCAAGGAGGACAGCTGCTGGAGAGGTTGAAAAAGAGAAAGATGGAGTTGCGCGGGCACATTCTGAGAGGATCCAGCGGGGAGATGTTCAAGAAGGTGGTGATGGGGAAGGTGGATGGAAAGAGAGGAAGTGGAAGACCAAGAAGAGGCTGGGTAGACGACGTCTGTGATTGGAGCGGAGTGAGAGGCAGAGTCACGGAGTTGGAGAGAAGAAGTGGGGACAGAATGGGTTGGAGAGTGATAGGCAACCTTCGGAACGAAGAAGCCACCTGATGATGATGATGATATTTAGGGAAGAAGCAGGCAGCTGGTATTGTACTGTAATGGACTGTAATGGAGTGACCAGCGCAGTCACCAGATTTCAACCCCATTGAACTGTTGTGGCAGCAGCTTGACCGTATGGTATGCAAGAAGGCACTTCAAGCCAATCCAAATTGTGGGCGGTGCTTCAGGAAGCGTGGGGTGACATTTCTTCAGATTCCCTCAACAAATGAACAGCTAGAATGCCAAAGGTCTGCATTGCTGTAATTGCTGCAAAGGGAGCATTCTTTAACGAAAGCAAAGTTTGAAGGACACAATTATTATTTCAAAATAAAAAATCATTATTTCTAACCTTGTCAATGTCTTGACTATATTTTCTATTCATTTTGCAACTCATTTGATAAATAAAAGTGTGAGTTTTCATGGAAAACACGAAATTGTCTGGGTGACCCCAAACTTTTGAACGGTATATATCAGGGCTATTCAACTAAATTGTTCAGGGGGCCACATTGTCAGAAACCCAAGGGGCCAGGGGCCGGACTGCCACGGCGCCTCCCCGTGCTATGAATATATGTACACTTGACACAACACGCAACCACATTTTCACAACTTTTATTTAACTACATTGCAAAAGTAGTATGCTTTTCAAAAAAAGTGCTTCATTTATGTGCCACATCTGCAACATCTCCTGCAGAAAGTGCTTCATTTATGACTGTGCAACAACTGCAACATCTCCTCTTCAACATTTCAATATAAAAATAAAATAAAAAACAAACAAGTGCATGATGTGCATCTGAACATTCTAACATCAACACTTGAACAAAAAAACACATTATAGTGCAGCTGAGCTTATGAAAAAGTGCTTCATGTCTGTGCAACAACAGCAAATCACAGCATCTTATTAGCACTTATTGTCCACTCTTAACTCTCAAACATCAGGGGGGTGGGGGGCAGACAGGCCTAGCCTACATACACACATCTAATGAGAGCGATTGCACTTCTTTGACTGGGCAATGGCAGAGAAAGAGGGTTCATAGGAAGTGAGGGCTACCCGCAAACAGTGATGCAAATGCTCATTTGTCAAGGAGGCACGTTGCTTGTTTTAATGGCATTCATGTGAGAGAAACTGGATTCACAGGTGTATGTTGAGCCAAACATTGTTAGCACAGATATTGCCAGCGTTTTTATTTTGGGGAATGTCTTGACATGAATACACTTTATCCAAAATGTTCAGAGCAGATGATGCTTGCATGTCAATTATTTCAAGTTGCAGGAGACCTTCATCAATGTGAAGTGATGCAAGGAACTCTTGTCCTTTTGTGGAAATAGCAGCTACATTGGCAAATGGGTTGCTCACAAAATGCATCAATTCTCTGGACATGTCAAATTCATCAAATTGACTTGCAAAGTTTTCCCTCAATTTATCAATGAAATCGGTCATTAATTGAGTGACTTTTGGCTCAATTGTGCGTGTTAACGTTGACATGAAAAGAAAAAAAAATCTTTGGCGGGCCGGTCAGAATCATCCCGCGGGCCGGATCTGGCCCGCGGGCCGCCAGTTGAATAGCCCTGGTATATATCATCAAACTAAATCCTCAATTTGAATAAAGTGATTAATCTGATTAAATTAGTATTTATTTTTTTATTAAATCAACTTTCTTTAATGAATATAACTCGTCAGTTTCATCAACATAAAGAATCCAATAATGGCACAGTTGGTACGAAAGTGATGGTGACGTCTTGATGGAGCGCCGAGTGCCAAGCGGATGCAGATAGGCTACATCATTATGGTAAATGTTTTATAAAAAAAATTATGACGAGTCATATACTATAATAGTATAATACTATAATATTAGTGTAGCCTAATCTTTATCTGCAACTGTGAAGAAAAACCCCATTGGTTTAAACAGAATGAATAGACACATAAAAAATATATATCCTATTAAAAAGAAAATGTAAAGATCTTTTTTATAAAAAATTTAAATCCGAATGTTGATTTAGAATTTGAATGTCTACATTATGAACAAAGCTTCGAAGCTTCAAACTATTCGGTACAGCCCTATCATATAGCTACTGTAGCTCTTTCTGTGTGTGTAGTGACACTAAGTCCTCATATCAGGTATCTGACATCAAGGCCACCTAATCATCCCTTCCCCTTAATTGACTGATATCAATCCCTGTCTCCTGAACAGCCATTGTGTAGTGTGTGCCGGGTGCCATTGTATGGTAGCCATTGAGCCTGCGTAGCCCAAGGTTGGGTGCTTCCAGTGGTGGTGAAGGAGGCAGTTTCCACCCTACATTGTAAAGCACTTTGAGTGACTAGAAAAGCGATATATAAATGCAATTAATTATTATATACTGTAGCTTTCTGTGTGTGTAGTGACAGTGTCCTCATATACTGTACCTCTTTCTGTGTGTGTAGTGTCACTAAGTCCTCATATACTGTATCTCGTTCTGTGTGTGTAGTGACAGTGTCCTCATATACTGTATCTCTTTCTGTGTGTGTAGTGTCACTAAGGCCCCGTTTAGACGGAAACGCTAGCAGGTGAATCCGCAAATTTTTTTTTCGGATGTGCCTTTCGTTTATACGGAAACGGCGTTTTTACGGGGTGAAACCGCAAAAAAGTGAGACTACCTTCCAGGGTGGAATTCCTAGAAACGCAAAAGCTTTGCGCTCTCGTCTAAACTGTTAAAACGTATACATCTGATAAAACGATGACGAAAGGTTTGTCACGGCTCTGGTCGCGCGTACTGCTTACGTCACAGGTAGCAGGTATGCGCCAGTAGCCGAGACGTAAACAAAGCAAGTATGTCTGACTTATATCAACGGAGATCACCTGAAGGCTACATTGGCAGTACTTTTAACCCTTTCACTGCCACACGACAGAAGGTTACCCCTTTACTATCACACAACCGGCTGTCGTGTGGCAGTGAAAGGGTTAAATACACAAGAATCTGTCCCGCGGCGTGAGTGGACCCACTGTCTGTGAGTGACTCTGCTTTGGTGCAATCACATTCCCCATCCACAGTCTGCGAATCAGAGGCAGAGTAGGGCGGGTCTTCACAGCACGTCATGTGACATATGCGCCAATCGCGTGACAGCGGGTCTCCGTCATTACAGCGTCGTCTGCACGGAGAATTCCACTCCAAAACGCTTGTCTAAACGTAAAATTAAAAGTGAAACCGCAAGATGACTTTTGCGGTTTCTGTTCACAAAACGCTCGTCTAAACGGGGCCTAAGTCCTCATATACTGTATCTCGTTCTGTGTGTGTAGTGCCAGTGTCCTCATATACTGTACCTCTTTCTGTGTGTGTAGTGCCAGTGTCCTCATATACTGTACCTCTTTCTGTGTGTGTAGTGCCAGTGTCCTCATATACTGTATCTCTTTCTGTGTGTGTTGTCACTGTGTCCTCATATACTGTACCACTTTCTCACATGTATGCATTTTATTAGCATTTTGTACTTTAGTTTTGTATATTGTATATTTTGTATATTCTTTTTACTGGGGTGGCACACAGTGGGTGATGAAAGAACCAACCCCCACCCCACACCACAAGGAGGCCCCAGAGAGACACTCAATAATAATAGTATAACATACTTATTTACACGTAACTTGACTAATCACACTTGATGTTTCAGGAATTCTATTACAAAATTACAATAAATTACAGATCAATTCTATCACAATATTACAATGAGGGCTGGTTGATATGGACAGAATGATGTGTCCATATGTGCAAATCAGCTGGCCCCGGTGTTCACAACTATATTCAATCTATCCCTGGCTGTGTCTGTGGTCCCTGTCTGCTTCAAGGTGTCCACTATAATCCCTGTACCAAAAAACTCCTCCCCAGCAGGCCTAAATGACTACAGACCGGTGGCATTCACCTCTGGTCATGAAATGCTTTGAGAGGCTGGTCAAGCATCACATCTGTGCCTCCCTAGTAACATGGACCCACTGCAGTTTGCATATAGAACAAACAGGTCCACTGACGACGCCGTCTCCCAGGTACTACACAACACCCTCTCTCACCTTGACAGTCAGAAGGGGGTCTATGTGAGATTGCTGTTCATTGACTATAGTTCAGCATTCAACACCATAGTCGCCACCAGACTGGTTGACAAGCTGATCGATCTGGGTCTGAGCTCCGCCATGAGCGCCTGGATCCTGGACTTTCTGAGTGACAGGCCCCAGGCGGTCAGGGTGGGGGAGTCACACAAACACACACACATCTTTATTTTTTTTATACTTCTTATTGTTTATCTTATTCCTTTCTTAACCTTGTCTTTTAACTGCCTTGCTTACTGGGCATACTCACTATAACTGCACCCTGTGTGCCACTGTTTTATATTTCATACGTTTACATTGTTTGTCTTGTTTTTAACTCCACTGACACTTTTGCCAAGATCATTGTTTTAATCTTGACTGTTCTGTTTTTATGCCCTGTAAGGTGACCTTGGGTGTTTTGAAAGGCGCCTCCAAATAAAATGTATCATTATTATTATTATACCTCTGGCACAATCACCCTGAGTATCGGGTCTCCCCAGGGCTGTGTTCTAAGCCCCCTGCTGTATTCACACATGACTGTTTGGCCAGGTTCAGCTCCAACTCCATAGTGAAGTTTGCTGACGACACGGTGGTGGTGGGGCTGATCTCTAACAACAACGAGAAGGCCTACTGGGAGGAGGTTGATGAACTGGCACACTGGTGCCGGGATAACAGCCTACTCCTGAACATTGGTAAAACCAAGGAGTTGATCGTGGATTTTAGGAGAAAACAGCAGGGGACACACACGCCACTGTGGATAAATGGGGCTATCGTGGACAGGGTGAGCAGTTTCAAGTACATGGGAGTCCACATCACAGAGGACCTGACATGGACAACACACATAGACTCTGTGGTAAAAAAGGCAAAACAGCACCTCTATCACCTGAGACAGTTAACCTCTTAAGCCCGGAGCCCTATTTTCTGAAAATCCGCCTAAAATACATACCTAAGTAAATGGAATATTGCTCCACTTCTACAAGTCCATTTGCATATTCTTGGTATCTAGGGACATCTATGGACCTCAGTGAATGTATTCCCAGTGTCCGAAATATTGTGACTAGTGGGAGGCTAAGTGGCAAGGCGCTCGCCACTAACGCAGGAGATGCTGGGTTCGAGCCCAGCTCTCGGCATTGCTACCAGCTTGGCTGGTCGTTCATACTAACACAATTGGCAGTGTTAGGGGTGGGAAAGCTGGTGGGTGGGGATCGGACGTTGTGGACAGCGACTCCTACAGGTCGGTTGGTCCGCCTGTACAGCAGAATCAGGAAGCAACGGGGGCAGCTTGAGCCTGCCACGCGTTACTCCTCGCCACTGAGAGATCGCGCTGTACAAGTGAAAAGATGCGACGGCTGCCTCCTCGTGTACCGGAGGGGACACGTGATGCAAGGCTTCGTCCACATTGCAGCCGACCAGTGGGAGGCATGGTCTAGCAACGTTCGAGACAGGGGAGGGGATAATTGGCGAGGCGAAATTGGGATGGGAGAAAAATAGAAAAAGGAGGAGAAAAAGTGGATCAAAAAAATTATAATATTGTGACTATTACTAGGCTTGCTTAAATTGTGATGAAACAAAGGAGAATATGAATTATGATTTTTCTTTGCATTTTTGACAGTGAATAACACCATGCTAATAATGACCAGACATGAAACTTCAGTACCTTCTTGAGATCATGTGTACAAAAAATCTAAGGAAATGAATAAAGGGAAGATGATTAAACAGATGGTTTTGTAGATACAGTACTGAATTCTCCCATCCGGACCAATGCAATTTGAAATATTATTATAGAATATAGAATAGCAGGCTTATAAATTACCTTATTAGGGCAAATTCGCACATTTATGGATTGTGCCAAATCTTATATTTCAAATGCCAGAGTTTAATTTGGATTTAGTATCACCAGGCATGCATAAGAACAGATAATGAAATCTACTGTATGTACAGTCGCTTTTTTTTTTTTTTTATCAGGGTGCCACCATTTTTTAACTAATTTCAAATCTAATTGTTGCTACATGCTAAAAAATAGGGAAGAGAAACTATTACGTTTTGTGGTTTATTATCCAGAGTAATAAGAGATATTAAAAATATACGTTAAAATTGTCCAAACTGGTCGACTTTCGCAAACTAAACAAGACCAAAACGAAAATGAAAATCTATCTAATAACACTTTAACCTATTGGTAAACTAACGTATTGATGATAATATACATTATAACTGCTGTTGTGACATGGTTATGATGTTTATACTTGAATACGTTTGAAAAATAAAACGATACTTTTGTCAAACAGTCTGGAGAGATTGATTTATGACGCAGATGGACCGCACGGGTGGAAGAGGTTATGGAAGTTCAGAGTATCGGGGAAGACTCCTTCTATTCCGGGGCTGTAGAGAGCATTCTGACTGGAAACATCACTGCCTGGTTTGGAAACAGCATGGCACAGGACAGGAAGGCCCTTCAGAGAGTGGTGCGCTCAGCAGAGTGTACTACGGGTATTACACTACCACCTCTGCAGGAGGTGCAAATCCAGAGCCTGCAGAATAATGAAACCACCACCCCAACAACAGCTTGTTCAAGCTGCTGCGGTCAGGCAAGCGCCTACGTACACACGCAACGAGAACAGAGAGACTACGGCTCAGCTTCTTCCCCCAGGTCATCAGAACACTGAACTCTCCACATACAAGTACATATGAGCACACACATACACACACACATGCTGCAATCGCTCACACACAAGCAGTCACTTTAAAACTAAATGGAAAGGACACTGTAACGGATCCCCGTATATTGAGTGGCTTATAAACGTACTGATGGTATAATCACTGTTTTATTTATCCTTTTACATCGTATTACATTTCCTTTTAAAACAATAACATTCCCACCGTAAGAGATATGGCCTCATACGGGTCCATTAAAACTTGTTGCGTATTCCTTCTCTCGCAATGCACTGTCAAACTGTCAACAAAAGCCCGTGACAGCGACCGGAAAACACTGCCTCGCGACATGGATTTACATAAATTAAAGTCACACACACACAGGCTTCTATCAATTCTTATAACAAAAAGGTCCTGGATATTCATATTATATATAAATGTAAATGTAAATATTCCATAAACACAAATATTACACAGGTAATTACTCAAAAAATAATAAACCATTCTTGGGGTTATTTACACTCCCACCAAATTATAATGTTTTTCTTTTTCTTTTTACTAAAAGTAAACCTTCAAAACATATAATTCAATTCAAAACAATATCACATGTTATCAATGCATAGTGCTTAAACAGCTTCTAGCAATAAAACCAATTTCTGGACAGGCCGCTCCACTATGGAGGGCCTGCCGTTGCGCTCTCCTTTGTGGTTCAGTCCCTTATCTCCAAGCAAGATCTTGACCCGTCTCACAAGTCCATCCTTGCCCTGAATGACTTCTGAGACGCTCCCAAGCCTCCATTGGCTTCGTGGCAAGGTGTCATCTTTGTCCATGACTACATCACCGACTTGCAGGTTCCTTTTAGTGTTATGCCAGCACTGTCTTGTCATGATGCTGTGGAGGTACTCCGTTTTCCATCTACTCCAAAATTGTTCTGTCAAGTATTGAATCTGACGCCATCTCTTTCGTCCATACAGATCCTCTCTTTCGAATTTGCCAGGTGGAGGCAAGGCTGCAGTGGATTTCATTGTGATCAGGTGGTTGGGAGTAAGTGGCTCTAAACTATTTGGGCTGTTTAGAGTATCGACCGTGAGTGGACGGCTGTTCACAATAGCCATGGTCTCATAAAAGAAGGTGCGCAATGACGCATCACTGAGCCTGCCAGGGGCGAGCAGCAGAGTGGCACTGAGGATGCTTCTCACAGTTCTTATTTGCCGTTCCCACACGCCTCCTGCATGGCTGGCATGAGGTGCATTCGTTACAAAGTCACACTGCTTTTCTGTGAGAAATGTGTTCAGTCTGTCTGTGTCCAACTCTTTCAAAGCAGCATTCAGTTCGTTTTTTGCACCCATGAAATTTGTGCCTTGGTCGCATTTAATTTGTCGCACAGCACCTCTTAATGCAATGAAGCATCTCAGTCCATTAATGAAAGTGTCTGTGGACAAGTCTTCCAGCATCTCAATGTGAATGGCTCTAGAGCAGAAGCAGGTGAAGAGCAACCCATACCTTTTCTCTTGTTTTCTTCCTTGCTTTGTCAAAAAGGGGCCAAAACAGTCCATCCCACAGTATGTGAACGGTGGCGTGGGTTCTGTTCGTTCAACAGGCAAGTCACTCATCCGTTGGCCTTCAACAGGCCTTCTCAGCCTTCGACATGTCACACAGTGACGGATGTAGGTTGCGACAGCTCTGCTCAGTCCACAGATCCAATAGCCACTGGACCTAATTTCATTGATGGTGAAGCCTTTACCCTGATGTTTCACTCTTTCATGATGATGGGCGATGATCAGATTTGTCATGTGATATCTCTGAGGAATGACAGTTGGGTGTTTGAATGTGCTCTGGAAAGATGAACGGCTGAGCCTGCCTCCGACCTTAAGCACACCCTCTGTGTCCAGGAAAGGGTCTAGGTGGTGCAGCTTGCTGTGTCTTGGTAGCCGATATCCTTTGCTTAGTAGCTTTATCTCATCTCCGTATGCTTGGCTTTGTATGTCCTTGATGATGAGTCTCTCTGAACTTTGTCTTTCATCAACTGTTGAGAGGTCACATGATTTGACTTTTCTTGCACGCCGCAGGAGATGCGCCACTGCCTTGATGGCCTGAGACCAGGATGAAAACTTGTTCAGTCGGTCTACAAGGCTGACATGTTCTGAGCTCTTTGTCTGAAAGGTCTGAGCCTTTTTGACTTCTGGGTCACCGACGGGTAGTTCTGACGGCACCTCGGTTGGCATTTCTATCTCCTTTTTCCATAGAAAGCTAGGGCCAGTGAACCAATCAGAAGAGAGCAGCTCCTCTACTGTTTTCCCCCTGGATGCATAGTCTGCTGGGTTTTCATCAGTAGGTACGTGAAACCACTGCTTGGGGTCTGAGTCATGACGGATTTTCTGCACCCTGTTTGCCACAAAGGTGTGAAAGCGGCGAGCTTCATTATTAATGTAGCCTAACACAACCTTTGAATCCGTCCAAAAGAACTCTTCTACATTACAGTATCCTAATTCTTCTTTGAGCATATTGCTCACAGTGACTGAGACAACTGCTGCGGTAAGTTCTAACCTGGGTATTGTTGTGACCTTCAGCGGCGAGACGCGCGCTTTCCCCATAAGAAGAGCACAGTGAATGTTTCCTCTTTCATTCTTCAGTCTCATGTAAGTGCATTGGCCATAGCCTGTGGTGCTGGCGTCTGAGAAATGATGTAGTTGTGTTTTGATCACCTTTCCAAAGCCAGCTGGCTGGTAGCAGCGAGCTACGTGTATCCTTTCCATATTAGCAAGGTCATCTTTCCATTTCTCCCACCGTGGCTTCAGTTGCTCTGGAATCGGGTCATCCCATCCTGTTCCTTGATGGCACATTTCCTGGAGAATCTTCTTTCCATTGAGGACGTAGGGAGCTACGAAGCCCAGCGGGTCGTATATGGAGGCGACAGATGACAGGATGCCACGCCGTGTCGCTGGCTGGTTCTTTGATGTGACTTTAAAGGTGAAACAGTCACTCTCGACATTCCAGTTTATTCCCAATGCTCTTTCTAGGGCTGTCGTTGAATGTGAGATTCTTTGCCTTAATGTCTGTGGCGAGTTCTGTTGAGGGAATGCTCTGGAGAACAGCACAGTTGTTTGACACAAATTTGTGGAGGCGTAAACCTCTCTCTGCACACAGCTCACGTGCCTCTTTTGCCATTTGAATGGCCTTTTCAACAGACTCAACACTGGCAACACCGTCGTCTACATAAAAGTCTCTGGTAATGAACTGAGACCCTAATGGGTGTGTGTGACTGTGTTCTTTGGCGAGCTGCTTCAATCCGTAGTTTGCACACCCTGGTGAAGATACAGCTCCAAAAAGATGGACCTTCATCCTGTATTCTTGAGGTGGGGTGCTTAGGTTGCCGTTCTCTCACCAAAGGAAGCGTAGATAGTCACGGTCCCTCTCTGAGACGTGAAACTGATGAAACATCTTTTCTATGTCACACATCAGTGCAATGCCATGCTGACGGAAACGAATCAGTACACCTGTGAGATTGTTGATCATGTCTGGGCCTGCGAGAAGGTGTTCATTTAGGCTACTTCCCTTGTACTTTGCCGAGCAGTCGAACACTACTCTCAGCTGCTCAGGCTTTTGGGGGTGATATACACCATGGTGAGGCATGTACCATTTTTCTCCATTGGTGCCTTCAGTACGTACCTCCTCTACGTCACCCCTGTCGATGATGTCCTTCATGTAGTTGGTGTAGTCCTTCTTGTAACTTTCATTTCCATCGAACTTCCTTTTCAGGTGACTGAGCCTCACAGCAGCAAGTTGCTTGTTATCTGGTAAGCATGGCCTCTCTCTGAAGGGGAGTGGCATCTCGTAATGTCCATGTTCGTTTATCTTTATGTTTTCCTTCAATTTGTCTAGAAAGATCAAATCCTCTTGAGAGACCATTTTGTCGTTTCCCTGCGTGTCTCTGAAATCCGTTTCAAGGATTCTGATTGCATCCATTGGAGTCACTGCAGGCATCTCCTTCACGGTTACTCTGTGACAGTGACCGGTTGACAGTTGTGGAGAGTGTGGTGTTGAACAGCCAACAATACTCCACCCTAAGTCTGTGAGAATGGCAAAGGGTTCATCATCTGTTCCTGTTATGACCCGCCTGGGTACAAGACTTCTTGGACAATTGTAGCCTATCAGTAGCCCCACTTCACAACTGAGGAGAGGCGGTATTTGGTCTGCGATCGCTGTGAGGTGGTGCCATCTTTTGGCCTTTTCGTGTGTTGGTATGTGTTCTCTATTTACAGGTATGCAGTCTTTGGTGTAAGCAGGAGGCAGATTGATGTGCTCAATGGAGTTGAATCCTCTCACACGCAGGCCAGATGTCCGCTCACTTTTAAAGACCATATTTTCACCCATCATGGTAGTGAGTTTCAGTTTGACTGGGCAAGTAGTCAGCTGTAGTTCTTTACATAGATCTTGCTCGATGAATGTTGTGTCGCTTTGTGTATCTAACAGAGCGTACACAAGTTTTTCTGTGGATGGATTCTCATCTTTAGACACCCACACCGGCACGATCATGGAGCTGTTTTCTGACTGACCTTGACTGGTGACGTTGAGGGACAGAGCAGGTGTTGGTTCCATTTCACTGCGTCGTGATGAATTCTCCCTTTTTGCTCTTTCATTGTAGCTGTCATTGTGAAGACAGGTGGGATGTCGTCCTTTGCATGAGTCACATGTGTGGCGATGCCGGCACTCCTTAGCGCTGTGACCAGGCTTAAGACATCCATAACACAGTCTTTTCTCTTTGACGTACGTCCTCCTGTGTTCCAGTTGCATTTTCATGAAGTCTGGACATTTGCAAAGCTGGTGACTGATATCCTGACATAGTATGCAAGGGGTCTTGATCCTTTCTTTTGTTGTTGTCTGTTGATTATTTTCCACCACTGTTTGTGTGTTGAAAGCGCTAGCTTTGTTTCCTTTGCTTACCCTTGTGTTCAGTCTGTCTTGATTGGATTCAGCTGAATGGAGAGCAAAGAAGGAGGTGATTGGATTGCAGGCAGTTTCAGCCTCCATAGACATGAACTTGGCGAAGTCTTCAAAGCTGGGAAAATCCTTTCCCTCCCTGAGACGCGCTGTCACCTGCCGGTTCCAACTTGAGGCCATCCACTCTGGCAGCTTCCGTATTAACTTTTGATTTTCCTCACAGTCGTTTAGGATATTTAAACCCTTTACATGGGGCATGGCCTGCACACAGGCGTTTAAGTAATCTGAGAAGGTCCTCAGCCCTTCCGCATCCTTATGCTGTATTTTTGGCCAGGTGGATAGCTTTTCTCTAAAGGCCCTTTGAATGATGAAAGGTTGGCCGTACCTCTGGTTGAGCTTGCTCCAAGCGTCACCGTACGCTTCGCTGTCGCTGCGATAGAATGTCCCTTCTAGGCATTTGTTAGCTGCGCCACCTATATATCTCTTGAGGTAGTGCAGCTTGTCGGCAGGGGAAATGTTTTTACCATCTATGAGAGACATAAATGAAGACTTCCATTCAACAAAGTCAATTGGATTGCCATTAAACACGGTAGGCTCCGGCATTGGAAGTCTGTTGATAGCAATGCTGTCCTGGATAGCCTGTGCTAGGCAAATTACATCAACAGGAGGAGATGGAGGGGCAGCTATGCGAGGGTGCATTGTTGCAGGGGGATTGGAGCTGAATGGCAGAGAGACATGGGCAAACCGAACATCAGACTCCTCTTTCACTTCTCTGTCGTAAACTTCAAATCTTGCTTGGGCAGCCTTTAAGTCTTTTTCAACTTGTAATCTTTCCAATTCTGCCTTGTGTTCATCCAATTCCTTCCTGTGTTCTTCCTCTAAAGCTCTGATTTTTTCCTTTTGTCTCTTTTCCTCCAATAGCATCTTATATTCAGCCTCCTTTGCAGCTAACTCTGCCGCTGCTTCTGCTCGCTTGACTGTAACATTTGAGTGTGTGGAATAATGACTCACAGACAGTTCTGAAGCAGAGGAACTAAAAATGGACCGGGCATAGTGAGGCTTACTTAGCTCACGCAAGCGCTGTCCTTCATGTTCTGCATCGTATTCTCCATTTACACCAGTCAGTCTCTCATTCAGTATTTTGACAATGTCACTCGTTACTGCTGCACAAGCATCAACTTTGCGCCTTAGCTCAGTGTCAGGCGTGCCGTGGACTCTCAGTTCATCATATAATTTCATGATGTCAAATTTCCTTTTTTCCAAATTGTCTGCAAGGTGTGCTAATTGATTATCTGTTTTGTCAGATTTTAGGTCTTGCCGCGTTTCACGTGCTTGGGCTTTCCACTGTTCATAAAGACTAAAAAGTCTCTTTTCCCGTTTGTTCTGTTCATCTTCACGGTAAACTAGCATTTTTTCCGTTGGGATTCGCACTCTTTCTGACAGCCTAACTAAATCTGCATCATTATCTTCCTCATAATCAGCAAGATTTGTTTTGTTTTGCAATGTTCCTTTTTTTTTTGTCTGACAGCTTGTTCTGTTTCTGTTTCCTTGTCGCGCAAAATAGCACCAGATCCATCCATTGTTTTGTTTTGCAATGTCCCTTTTTTTTCTTGTCTGACAGCTTGTTCTGTTTCTGTTTCCTTGTCGCGCAAAATAGCACCAGATCCATCCATTGTTTTGTTTTGCAATGTCCCTTTTTTTTCTTGTCTGACAGCTTGTTCTGTGTCTGTTTCCTTGTCGCGCAAAATAGCATCAGATCCATCCATTGTTTTGACTTTTTCCGTTGCTCCCTTTATCACAACCGCTTCAACTCAACGCTGCTCATATCCCTTTTGTCCGTAAGAGTAGTCCTGTCCATCCATAAAAGTGTTCCTTTAGATCCGTAATGTACCTTTATTCATGGAGGTCGTCCTTTTTCGTTGTAATCTCCGTTAAAGAGTAGACGGTTAGTTGTAATCTCGTTAGAGAGCAGACAGTTGATTGCCGGTTGGAGAGGTGAATCTCTTACTGTAACGGATCCCCGTATATTGAGTGGCTTATAAACGTACTGATGGTATAATCACTGTTTTATTTATCCTTTTACATCGTATTACATTTCCTTTTAAAACAATAACATTCCCACCGTAAGAGATATGGCCTCATACGGGTCCATTAAAACTTGTTGCGTATTCCTTCTCTCGCAATGCACTGTCAAACTGTCAACAAAAGCCTGTGACAGCGACCGGAAAACACTGCCTCGCGACATGGATTTACATAAATTAAAGTCACACACACACAGGCTTCTATCAATTCTAATAACAAAAAGGTCCTGGATATTCATATTATATATAAATGTAAATGTAAATATTCCATAAACACAAATATTACACAGGTAATTACTCAAAAAATAATAAACCATTCTTGGGGTTATTTACAGACACTTTAAAGGAACAAGAAAAATAAAGGTCCCTTTAAGGAAAGAACCGATGTGGTTCTTATATAGTATAGTTTAGATATAGCAAGTATAGCATAGGGATATAGAGTTAAAACTGTATATTGTATAGTAGTGTACATAGGACCCAGTGCCTTAAACCCGTAGCTAACAATCTCAGGAATTTAGCATGTCTATTTTATCATGCCCTTTTTATTATTTTATTATTGTATTATTGCACAATCGAAGCGGGCATGGCCACCCGCATTTCACTGTATGCCCTGGTATGTATGTGACAAATAAAACTCTTGAATCTTGAATCTTGAATCAGAATAATGCAATCATGACACGTTTAATTTAACAGTATTTGGTTTTTACTGTAGGTGCGACCAGCAGCTCTATACAGCTCGCTGTTGGTTGAGTTTTAAAGTGCATTTGCAAACCATTCCACACGTCGGGGTCAGAGAAGCTAAAAGCAGACTTTCCTACAATAATTCAGTGCAAACTCTGGGGACCTAAAGTGTGAGCCAGTCACCAGAGCGAGTGTGATAAGGTCCAGAGTTCCAGTCCAGTAATGAAGTGATGTAGGGTGGAAGATCATCAATAATGGCCTCATACAGAAACAGATGCCAGTGCAAGTCAAGGTCTCTGATGTCTTCTGCCTGAAGCCCAACATGTTTCATTGCGTCTACTTGTCTGATGAAAAGGACATGTCACCAACAAAGGCTGTGGTGAGGAGCGTCACAAAAACAAAACCTTAAATGAGCCCTGTATTCCATTACATGTTTAATAAGTGTTTACAGGCACAGCATGTACCTCCGGTCTGGAGGGATTCTGTGGTCGTCCCTGTTCCCAAATCCCGAAACTCTTAATGCCTTTAGACCGGTTGCTCTCACGTCAGTTTTAATGAAAACCTTTGAAAAAGCTGAGCATGCACTCAATCCCATTAGATTAGATTTGATTCAAATGCATTGTCATCATACAGCACAAGTACAGTACAACGGAAAGATGTTTGGCATCCAACCAGAGTGCAAATAAATTAGTACTACTGCTAATCAGATGTATGTACATAGTTGTAGTATTAATATGTATAGTGATACAGGTATAAAGACACTACGGTAGTAAATCATACTGGCCAGCAGTGTAACTAGTAAGAGTAGGTAAGGGATATGTACAGATATAAAAAGGATTATACTGTATGCAGGTACTTTATGTACAGACAGATATACATACTATATATAAATATATATACAGTAAGAATAAACTCCAACCAAGGCTGTGGTGAGGAGAGTGTTTAATACGTCTTTACTGGCACAGCATGTACCTATGGTCTGGAAGAAATCTGTGGTCGTCCCTGTTCCCAAATCCGGTTGCCACTGAAACTCTTAATGACTTTAGACTGGTTGCTCTCAATTTGAAGGAAAACCTTTGAAAAACTGAGCATGCACTTGATCCCATGCAGTGTGCTTATACTGCCCTGCAGAAGCTAACCGCAGTAACTACAAGTTTTTTCCAAATTGAATTATGAGTGAAATTGAAATTGTTTTATCTTATGACAACAAGTTCAAAATGGTATAAAAAAATTGCAATAACTACAAAATCACTGGATAGTCAAAGAACTTTAAACGTAAAGCCATTTTTCTGCAGTTAGCTTTTACAGGGCAGTGTAGTTACTACGGTTAGCTTCTACAGGGCAGTGTAGTTACTACGGTTAGCTTCTACAGGGCAGTGTAGTTACTGCGGTTAGCTTCTACTAGGGCAGTGTAGTTACTGTGGTTAGCTTCTACAGCACAGTGTAGTTACTGCGGTTAGCACCTGGAGGGGAACAGGTCTCATGCTAGACTTTTATTTGTTCTTTTATTGATCTGCTTTTAACACAATTCAACCCCATATTTAACTAGTAGCTTCAGAACAATGTGATTTAGGCTCCATTCACACTGCAGGCCTTAGTGCTCAATTCTGATTTATTGCTCAGAACTGATTTATTTGTTTGGCTGTTCACATTATATGTATATATATTTTAAAATGTGGCCAATATCAGATTCCAGTGTGAACTGGTCACGCTCCTGTTCAGGAGTAGGCTGTTATCCCGGCACCAGCGTGCCAGTTCATCAACCTCCTCCCGATAGGCCTTCTCGTCATTGTTAGAGATCAGCCCCACCACCACTGTGTCGTCCGCAAACTTCACTATGGAGTTGGAGCTGAACCTGGCCACACAGTCATGTGTGTACAGTGAATACAGCAGGGGGCTCAGAACGCAGCCCTGGGGGGACCTGATACTCAGGGTGATTTTGCTGGAGGTATGGCCCCCACCCTGACCGCGTGACCTGGGGCCTGTCACTTAGAAAGTCCAGGATCCAGGTGCTCATGGCGGAGCTCAGACCCAGATCGATCAGCTTGTCAACCAGTCTGGTGGGGACTATGGTGTTGAAAGCTGAACTATAGTCAATAAACAGCAATCTCACATAGACCCCTTTCTGTCTGTCAAGGTGAGATAGTGTGTTGTGTAGTACTTGGGAGACCGCATCGTCAGTGGAACTGTTTGTCTTATATGCGAACTGCAGTGTTTCGTATTCCTGTGATGGACAGCTGTCAATCACTGGACTCTGTGGTTAATTGCCCCTTGGTAGGGCAGGTGTGTGGGCTTGATTGCACCTGATTCAGTGCAGCTGTGCCTATGGTAGCTGAGTTTATTTATGTTTGACTCTCGCAGGGTTAGCTGCTTTCTCATTCCCTTTTGTGTTGGCTATCCTTCCGGTCAGGCTTTGTTATATTAAAGTGTAGTGTTGTTATCTGCCCTGTTCAGCATTTAACCTTTCTCTGTAGCCATTCTGGTTTTAGGCTACTGGCTTATTTAGCACTTTATTTTCTAGTAACTGAGCCTTTTATTGTAGTGTTTCTTTTCATGACAGTTTTCTTTTGTTTCCTTTTGAACTCTGACGTCATTAGTCCACTACTACACATAAACTCCCTTAGTGGAGGTTTATTGTTATTTAAGATATTTGTATGAACTGCATTATTTGGAGGTGCCTTTGTGGCTTTGCTTTTCTACAATACCTCTTTATTGAGTGTTGTCCTGTTTTTTGGACTTGATTTATTTTCTTAAATACACATTTTGAGGCTTCCACCTGTAAAGGTTGTTTGTCATTTACTTTTCCCCTTCTCCTTAATGTCTGCTTAGCAGTTTAGTGAACTGCTTATCTGCTTATTATCTGCTTGTGACCCAAACACCCGCAGCCCTCACAATGATTGTAATTGTATTACCTATATTTATGAATTTCTCCTATTACCCTGCCCATACCTGTACCTCCCCTCCCCCATGCTGCTATGGCGCCCGCATTTCCCAAAGGGGATCGATAAAGGAACATCTCATCTTATCTTACAAATTGTGAAGCTGTGTGTAAAAAATTGGCCCCTGGCGTTTTGTTTCCACATCGACAAAACCATGACGATCCTTTTATTTAATTTGTATCCATTTCTTTGGTGTCATGGTTTTGGAAAATCGATCTTTAAAGGAAGAGAAACTCTCGGAATGAAATCGTTAAAGGGTCTAGCGGGCTGATGTGAGTCACGGTTTAAACCCAGCGTCCCTGAATGCCAAGCGGCTACAGCGGATAACCAGCTCCGCTTTAACCGACGGCTCCCACCTGCCTGCACAGCGAATCCCAGCGCCTTCCTTCTGGACACAGCTTTATCGTCCCAAGGTGTAGAACAGAGCAGTGTATAAATAGCTTTGTTCCAGCAGCCACCACTGAGAGGAAGAAGACGTAGTAACATCGTAACCAGCAAATAATGCTGCATACTGTATATATATATATTTATTCTAACTGTATATCTATCCACAATCTGTACATACCTGCATATAATTCTTTTTACATATCTGTAGATACTATATCTATATCTGTACATATCCCTTACCTACTCTTACTAGTTATGCTGCTGGCCAGTATGACTTACCACCATAGTGTCTTTATACCTGTATTACTGTACATATTAATACTACAGCCCTGTACATACATCTTATTAGTACTAATTTATATATTTTATACCCAGTTTAATCTCCTGTACATTGTATATTACTATTGCACTTTACTGTTACATTTGCACCAGTGGCGGCCGCTGCACTCAGAGCGCTATCGCGTCTAGCCCGGGCCGAGAAATACGAAAAAATAAAAAAAATAAAAAAAACGTCACTTCCTGCTCAGGAAAACAAGTGTTTTTTTTATTTTAAATAATAACGTTATATTGTGCATTGGAAATACAAACATACTTAAAATGAGTAAATATTATTCATTTTAAACATGTTTATATTATTTATAGGGCTATAAAACAAAAAACAAAAAGATACTTTTTCTTGTTCTACTCTCATATAACCAGGCAGGGCCTGAAGGGGGGGCGGCGCCCTTGCGCCCCTAGTGGCAGAGCCGCCACTGATTTGCACTCTGGTTGGATGACAAACGTATTGCTGTATAATGCTGATGAATTTGTATCTAATCTAATCTAATCATTGACTATAGAAGTAACGTTTATTAATTATTACCTGCATTTTACCTAATTTAGTCTAGTGGTTATTTATTTTTAATGGTTTTCATTGTTATTTTTCTCCTTTTTAAGTCCTGATTATTGGAGCCTTGAGCACCTTTATCTTGTCATTGGACACCTTGTCTACAACTGCAAACCAGGTCTACCTACAGGCACAAATACAGTAACCTGAACCTTAGCCCCTCCTTCAGTAACAGACCGGGAACAACAGTTGTGATTAGAGGATCAAGAAAAAAGGGGGCGGGACTTAAGGTAGGTCAATTGTGAGGATAAGACGGACAGCTCCCTCAGATTTTGAAGGAAAAAAGAGATGATAGAGAAAATAAACTAAGGACAGGTTCTAAATGGAATAGTTTTACAGGCGGCTCGCTGCTCCTCTTAAACGCTGCTGTATAAGAGACTGGTAGAGACAGAGGTCCTTATCCACCATGGGTTCTTCTTCTCTGTGAGTGTCAAGGAAACTATAAAAGAAAGAAGGGTCATCACGTCACTGTGTAGCACGTGAACGCACATCGGTGTGGAAACTTTCAGTTCGGCCGACATTGAGTTGAACGGGATCAGCCGTCTCCTCGTTTATGAATATAAACAGGTTATTACATCAGTAACCCACTCCCCGCGTCCCCCTGACCGAGGGAGATATGCGGCTTACTGGGCTTACTGAACTTCAGGCAGGCTACTCTGTTACATTCACCTTCTTCATTACCCGCCCGGGACATGGCACCACTGTAACCCACCTGGATTCTAAACCCATGTGCCCTGCGTGAGACACCAAACATCTACCGGTCAGCCGAAGGGGAATCCCCCCCCTCCCTCCCCCCCCCCCCTTCTCCCGCCCTCCCTCCCTCCCTCCCCACCCTGACCGAGGGAGATTTTAGGCTTCAGGTTAAGCTACTCTGCTATACAAGTGACAGGAAGGTCAACGTCGGTCCCATCGGTGGTTAACCCTTTCACTGCCGCACAACCAAAACGGTTAACCCTTTCACTGCGACAATACACAGAAGGGTTAAGGCTGAGAGTCGGACACACCAGGATAATCCTCATCGTGTCTTAAGTAGCCAACTGATGGGACTGGGCCCTAGGCTCTGATACCCAAACCCCTGTCCAATCACTTTGAAATGAGCTCTGAGAGAGGGAGAGAGAGAGAGAGAGAGAGAGAGAGAGAGAGAGAGAGAGAGAGAGAGAGAGAGAGAGAGAGAGAGAGAGAGAGAGAGAGAACTCCATAATCTAAATTAATACACACTAATTATGTCTAATGATTCCAAATAAGAGTCTGCTGCAGTGGAAAGGAAATAGCGATGTTACAGCTCAGGCTTCCTATTTATAGGAACAGTGAAATTGAACTTTGGTCTAATTATCGGCTCTCATCATTTGGGGGTGGGAGAGCGAGGAGTGGGGGGGGGTTACTAATTGAAACGTGGTTGGAGTGCCAAGCCTCTTGTTACTGGTTCTGTTGTTGTGACAGACAGACAGACAGACAGACACACACACAGATGGACGGACGGACGGACGGACGGACGGACGGACGGACGGACGGACGGACGGACGGACGGACGGACGGACGGACGGACGGACGGACGGACGGACGGACGGACGGACGGACGGACGGACGGACGGACGGACGGACGGACGGACGGACGGACGGACAGACAGACAGACAGACAGACAGACAGACAGACAGACAGACAGACAGACAGACAGACAGACAGACAGACAGACAGACAGACAGACAGACAGACAGACAGACAGACAGACAGACAGACAGACAGACAGACAGACAGACAGACAGACAGACAGACAGACACACAGGCATGCTGGCAGGCAGGCAGACAGACAAAAAAAAACATACTGCAGCAGCGTGTATTCCTCTCTCCTGCTAACTTTTCGATCATCATCAATCACCATTATAATGCCGTTTTACTATTCTGGCCTGTTGCCCATCATTCTGTACCCGCATTGACATGTGTGAATAAACATCAGTAAGACCTGGTTCCTGGATGGAAGTGCATCACTAGTGGAGCCTGAAAGGTTATCAAGTCATATCAAGGAACTGGGAGAGAGAGTTCACCATCTAAAGTTCAGCTGATGATGACAGAAGAAACTTTGAGACCTTTTACCTTTTTAATGCGTCTCTGTTTTAACTGCTGGCTTCTCCAGTTCCTCTCCAACAGTCTACTGATTACAAGGAGAATGGGTGCTGGTGAAAGTAGTAGTCTATATCTCTCTCTCTCTCTCTCTCTCTCTCTCTCTCTCTCTCTCTCTCTCTCTCTCTCTCTCTCTCTCTCTCTCTCCCTCTCTCTCTCTCTCTCTCTCTCTCTCTCTCTCTCTCTCTCCCTCCATCTCTCCCTCCCACTCTTTCTAACTCTTTCTCCCTATATTTCCCCTCTCTCCCCCTCTCCTTCTCTCTCTTCCTCTCCCATCTATCTCCCTCCCACCCTCCCTCTCATTCACCCATCTCCCTCTCTCTTTCTCACCCCTCTCTCTCTCTCTCTCTCTCTCTCTCTCTCTCTCTCTCTCTCTCTCTCTCTCTCTCTCTCTCTCTCTCTCTCTCTCTATCCCACCCTCCATATCCCTCTCTCTCTTGCTCACCCCTCCCTCCCTCCGTCTCCCTCTATCTCTCTGTCTCTCTCTATCTGTCTCTCTCTGTCTCTGTCTCTGTCTCTCTCTCTTTCTCTCTCTCTCTCTCTCCCATCCTATATCTCATTCCCCCATCTCCCTCTCCCTCTCTCTTTCTCACCCCTCCCTCCCTATCTCTCTCTCTCTCTCTCTCTCTCTCTCTCTCTCTCTCTCTCTCTCTCTCTGTGCGCATGCGTGTGTTTGGAGACGGAGCGAGTTTGTGGGTGTGAGACTGCGGTACGAGTGAGTTTCTAACTTTTCTATTTATATATTGTGTTTCAAGTTGTGAATTAGACTGTACTTTATTTGACTGGTTGTGTGCATTTGGTGGTTTGGTAGCGTTGTGCGGAGTCAGTGTTTGCTTGGTCAGCTGTCCGCTGTCAGTGACATGGCTTTCGCCAAGCTGACCAGGATACATGGCTTTAAAGTATCGCAGACGTTTCCTTGCTCAGTTGAAGACTGTAGTCTGGCTGTTGCAAAGGAGGTAGGAGCTCCAAGTATTAAGTCTGCGGCGAGGATGAACGGCGGCATCGTTATCTTTGTAGACGATGTGGTTAAAGCAAATACTGTTATTATCAATGGTCTAGTTATAAATGACACGTTCGTGTCAGTGACACCGCTCGCAATGCCAGCGAAGAAGGTGACGTTGGTGAACGTTCCACCATTCATAAGTGATGAACTTATCCTGAGAGAACTTGCCAGATATGGAAAAATTGTATCTCCAATTAAAAAGATGTCATCAGGTTGCAAAGCACCTGAATTGCAACATGTGGTTTCGCATAGATGGCAGACGTTCATAATAATGAACAAACGCGAGCAGGAGCTGGATTTGAATTTTAAAGTGGTAATAGACGGGTTTGATTATGTTATTTATGCAACAACGCAGAATATGAAATTTTTTGGCTGTGGTAGAGCGGAGCATCTGAGAAAGTCTTGCCCAGGAGAGGGGCCTAGTACTGGGGAAAATGCTGGGAAGGGCACAACAAAAAATGTGAAAACAGCATGGGGGCTGAATCAAGATGGTGAGGGTGGTGGAGAATAGGGGAAGAGTGGTAGAGAGGCTTCTGAAAAGGTTAATGGAACAGACAGGAGTGATAAAAATGAGGAAGGCCCAGGGAGGGCAGGTGAAACAATACAAGGAAAAAATGGTGGAGATGAAAATGAGGGGGGGGGGGGGGGGGTCGTGGTGGAAGAGAATAATGAGAATGGAGGTGAAAATGGGGTGGATGGCGAAGATGGAGTTGATCTGCAAGGACAGGATGGAGGGGATTGTGATCTGCAAGGACACTATATTTAACCAGGAGGAAAGTAGACCTGTAGATGAAACAGGGTCAAAGGACACAGGTGGGGAGGTCAGAGTGGAGGAAGGAGTGGTAGTGGATGTTGACATGGAGGAGGAGGAGAACAAGCTGAAGGTCGTTCAGAAGAAAAGAAAGTCAACAGTTTGACAAGCTCTCAAGCTAAGAAAGCGGATGTGAAAATAGGAAATAATAAACAGAGTACGCAGGAGGGTACAGGGTCGGATGTAAGCTCTGGAGATGAGTCTGATGATTGGGGGAGTGATGCATCTTCAGATGCAAAAGCTAAATCTTCCTATGGAATGGCTGAAATGAAAATGTTTTTACAGATAACAAAAAACAGGAAAGGTGTAAAAGTAGGAAAGTTCTTTCCAGATAGGGAGATGTTCATTGTGTCAGCCAGGAATAATATGAAATGTAAAGGAGATGGACGTTTTTCTGACCAAGAAATATACAGGCTGAGGAAAATTGTACAAAAGGTTAAGCTGGACCTCGACAAAGAAGATGATGGAGAGGACTCAGTATAGTTTTGTTGTTTTGGTTACATGTTCACATGGGTGGTTTACTCTTTATTTCTAATGAGCAGTAGTTTTAGAGTGGCCACTTTAAATTTGAATGGAGCAAGAAGGGACATAAGGAAAATAGCTCTTTTATATGAAATGATCAAAGTGAAAATCATTGATGTCATGTTGGTGCAAGAAACGCATAGTGATATGTTAAATGAAACAGAATGGAAGACAGAATGGAAGGGCGAGGTGGTTTTAAGCTCCCTGACCTCAATGAGTGGGGGGATTGGCATTCTGTTCTCAAAACGTTTTGTACCATTATCTTATGAGATACAGTGGAAAGTGGAGGGGAGGCTAATGGTGGTAAAAGCCAAGTTTGAAAGACATACTATGGGTTTTATCAATATTTACGCACCCGTGGTTGGTTCAGATAGAGCATTTTTTTTATGATCTCAATGACACTCTGATGAGTTGTAATTCTGATGATTTTTTATTTCTGGGAGGTGATTTTAATTGCACTCAGAATAATTTTTTAGACAGGAATCACACTGAACCTCACAGAGAATCACAGAGGATTTTAAATCAACTTATAGAAACACATGATCTTGTAGATATTTGGAGAAGGCTACATGACAACAAAAGACAATATACTTGGGCTCATGTTAGAGAAAATGTCATTTCTCTAGCTAGGTTGGATAGGTTTTATTGTTTTAAGCATCATTGTGGAGTTGTTAGGATGTGTAAAATTATGCCTGTAGGTTTTACTGATCATTCGTTGGTTTTAAGTGATGTTTTTATTTCAAGGGTAAAACCTACGAGTGCATATTGGCACTTTAACTCTACATTACTGTGTGATGTAAATTTTAAGGAGACTTAAGTTTTTTTGAAAAGGTTTAGGGGTGAAAAATAGGATTTTATTTAATTAAAAAAGCATGCTTAAAGATCTGCTAGGCATAAAAGCACAGGGAGCATTGGTTCGGTCGAGGTTCCAAAGTGCTAATTTGATGGATGCGCCTTCCAGTTTTTTCTTCGGTATGGAAAGGAAAAATGGACATAGCCGATTTCTACACACTCTACGTACCGCTGAAGGACGAGAGTTAATAGAGGATGGAGAGATTCGACAGGAAGCAGTGAGGTTTTATTCACATTTGTATAAGAGTGAATATAAAGAGAATGAACCGCTGTTCTTTTTGCGAGGGTCTTCCGAAGATCTCTGATGAAGAGAATACCGGTCTCGGGGAACCTCTGGGTCTAAATGAACTGTACACAGCACTGCAGGGAATGGAGGGGGGGAAGCCCCTGGCATTGACGGACTGACCATTGAGTTTTATAAAGCTTTCTGGGAGGAGTTGGGTGAAGATCTGCTGGAGGTGCTCAATGAGAGTTTTGGGGACATGTCCTTGCCTTTGAGCTGCAGGAGAGCTGTGGTAACTTTGTTACCCAAAAAAGGAGATCTACAAGACATTAAGAACTGGAGGCCTGTTGCGATTCTCTGTTCGGATTACAAGCTCCTGTCGAAAGCCCTGGCCAACAGACTCAGGGAGGTGATGGGAGAACTCGTACATAAAGATCAAACATACTGTGTGCCTGGCAGGTCTATTATAGAATGTGTCTTTAATTAGGGATGTTTTGGATGTCTCTAGTTTGTTAGGCTTAGATGTTGGTCTTATTTCACTGGACCAAGAAAAAGCATTTGACAGGGTTGAGCACCTCTATCTTTGGAAGATTTTAGAGCGGTTTGGCCTCAACCCGGGTCTTATAGATAGGATCAAAGTTTTGTACCATGACATTGAGAGTGTATTGAAGATAAATGGGGGTTTGAGTGCTCCGTTCAGTGTGGAACGAGGGGTCCGGCAAGGGTGTCCATTGTCAGGAATGTTGTACGCTATATCCATTGAACCACTACTGCATAAGATACAGGCTGAAATCTGCTGTCTGTTTTTACCAGGTTTTAAAAATGCACAGATTTTATCTGCATATGCTGATGACGTTTTAATCCTGGTCACAAACCAAAAAGATGTTCATGTTCTAGGGAAATGTGTTAGTGATTTTAGTTTTTTAACAATGGCAAGGGTAAATTGGAGAAAAAGCGAAGCATTAGCAGTGGGGAGGTGGTCTGGTGGTTTACCAGTCTTATCAGGGGGCTTAGCATGGAAAAAGAGAGGTATCAAGTATCTGGGCATTTATTTAGGTGATGAGACAACAGTAAAAAAGAATTGGGAAGGGCTGATGTAAAAAATTAAAGGAAGATTAGATAAATGGAAGTGGTTGTTACCAAATATGTCCTTTAGAGGAAGAGTTTTGGTAATAAACAACCTGGTAGCTTCTGCATTATGGCATCGTTTAGCTTGTATGGAGCCACCTAGTGGATTGATAAAAAGCTTGCAAGCCATCTTAGTGGATTTTTTTTGGGACAGGTTACACTGGGTACCTCAAGCTGTTCTTTTTTTGCCTAAGGATGAGGGGGGGCAAGGGTTAATACACATAGAGAGTAGAATGGCAACCTTCCGTCTTCAGTTTGTAGAAAAATACCTCACATATGCAGGAAACATTCTTGTGTGGAGAGATGTTGTGAGTGTCATTTTAAGGAGGGTAAATGGGTTCGGTTTTGATGCAAAAAACTGAGCGCCCTCCAACCAAACAAGGCCACTGGCCATGACAATATCCCCTCCAAATTCCTCCGAGACTCAGCAGCCGCCATCACCCGAGTCATCACACACATAATAAACCTCTCCATAAAACAGGGACACGTACCCAAAGACTTCAAAATTGCGAGAGTAACCCCCCTGCACAAAAAGGTCAGCAAATTAGACCCAGGCAACTACCGCCCTGTTTCTATTCTTACCTCCATCTCGAAAGTCATGGAAAAAAAGAGTATACGAACAGGTCGAAAAGTACCTTGCGGAATAAATCTAATCTACGAATTCCAATCTGGCTTCAGAACATCCCACTCCACTGACACATGCCTTCTCTATTTGAACGACCACATCAAACAAGAGATGGACGCGGGCAAATACTGCAGCATGGTCATGCTGGACCTACAAAAGGCCTTCGACACTGTCAATCACTCCATTCTGATTGACAAGCTAAAAGCCATTGGTTTTGATAGTCTATCAGTGAGCTGGATGCAGGGAGCGAAATTAACTTTTTGACTCACCGGCCAGTGGTGGGTAGATGGGAAGAGTCTACCCGCCAAGCATATTTCTTACCTGCCAAATTTTTTTTGATTAAAAAAAAATATATATATATTTTATATACATTTTTTTTTAAATAAAATATATATTATATAATCATACTTGTAGTTGTATTATCTGCGAGACATCGCCACCACGCAATAAGTCAAAATGCTTGCTATCTGCAAACAGCTCCACTGTCTGTGTGTATACTTGAGTAGCCTCCAGCTCCAGCAAGGATTCTCCGGCCCTGCAGCTAGACCTTATATTCAGCTAGACCCTACATTCAGCATGCAAGGATTCTCCAGCGATGCAGCTGGACCTATTTATAACGTTACCGTTCTTTTGTCAAATCACATTCAACATGCCCTCAGCTAGAATACGCATTCAATCAATGTTATAAGACATTGATATCAGGAGCTATCTGTAGCTACTGCTAGCCCGGTAGATAACGTTAAGACAATTTAGTTTACTGGGACAGATGGATCAACGTGAGCTAGCTAAGCTAGCTAACGAGGGACCGGAGGTATTATGCACTCGAGTAGACTATTGCTGGAGCATTTGTTGATATATGCAGCTATCAGTAGCTAGCCAGCTAGATACCGTTAGACAATGCCTCGTCATGTATTAAACTAAAAGTGAATAGTTGACTGGGTCATTGTTTAAACAGTAACGTTAGCTCTTGGAGGTCCGATATAGACTAGAGCAGATGGAAGTAAACAAGCCAAATGATAGCTTCCGATTGGTCATTTGCTTTTTTTCTCATGAAACCAGTTACGTCACTCTACTGTGATTGGACCGTTGACTTGAGTGCGATGTGGGACTTGTAGTTTTTTAACGATCTCGCGGCGGAGAAAAAAAAGACGAGCGGCTATAATCTGTACTCGCACAAGAGTATCGTTATGAAGTTATGAACTACACGTCTACACGCCACACGGCGGGCAGCCCTCTAAGTGTCATGCGCCAAAGGTAAAAACAGCCCGCCCCTGGCGGGCGGCGGGCTTTAGTTTCGGTCCCTGGCTGGATGCAATCCTACCTGGAGGGGAGAGAACAGATGGTGGAGGTACACGGTACCCTATCCCCCTCCCTCCCAGTGAGCTGTGGTGTTCCACAAGGAAGCATACTAGGTCCGCTACTGTTCCTAATTTATGCAAATGACATGTCGTCAGCTTGTGACTGCAACTTGTTCCTGTTCGCGGACTACTCAGCCCTGCTGGTCTCTGACAAGAACAAGATACAGGTTGAAAAAACCCTCAGCTCGGAACTAGGCAAAATCTGCACCTGGCTCGCTGATAACAAATTATCATTACACCTGGGTAAAACAGAGTCCATTCTCTTCGCTTCAAATAACAAACTCAGCAAGACCGATGGCTTCTCAGTTACAACTAGATTCTTGTACCGGATCTCCTCTCTGGTAAACAAGAATACCCTGAAGACTCTGGCAGGAGCACTCATTCAAGGGTACTACGACTATGCTTGCACCTCATGGTACCAAAGCACCTCAAAGGCGCTAAAAACAAAATTACAAACATCACAAAACAAACTGGTCTGCTTACTGCTTGACCTTACTCCTAGAACCCACCTCACCCCTGCCCACAACCTAGGATGGCTTAGAGTAGATGACAGCAACTTGCAATGGGCCTGGTCTACAAGATACACTGCACAACTAAGGTACCCATGTACATGTCAAATGACTTCCCAAAGGTCAATGAATACCACGACCACAACACCAGAGGGAGCTCCACAAATCATGTGAAACCCAGATTCGGTTTCGCAATTATGCCACATGCCATCAATGTGGAACGCCCTACCCACAGCTGTAAAGGAATGTGAATCACTACCCACTTTCAAAATCACTCTCAAAGAGCACCTACGAGAGACTGCAATCCACAAAA
>NC_140176.1:32148881-32158881 GCF_963971535.1 Notolepis coatsorum | reverse complement strand
GATCCAACAGCCGGCCGCGCGACGCAGAGCGCCAGACCTCCTCAAGCACACGCTTCCACCGGCGGCGGACAATACAGTGAACCTCCCTCCGAGGAGAATAATACACCCCGCAATCAGATCAGAGATCAGCCGTTACAGACGATCGATAGCCCATCGAGCGATCCGAAGCTTCTGCTTTCCTTCGGGGGCGAGGCCATTCATTGGCGGAGGTGGATTTATGCCGCGGAGGGCGTCAGAGGATTCATCGCTGTAATCATCTCTGCGGAGCGGAGCGGGGTAGCGGCCATGAACCCACTTCTTCAAAAGGGACGTTTATGATTATTGACTCCTTTCATTAGTGTTTAGCAAACGGCTGGTCTGTGAGAGCTGGTCTGTGAGAGCTGGTCTGTGAGAGCTGGTCTGTGAGAGCTGGTCTGTGAGAGCTGGTCTGTGAGAGCTGGTCTGTGAGAGCTGGTCTGTGAGAGCTGGTATGTGAGAGCTGGTCTGTGTGAGCGGGTCTGTGAGAGCTGGTCTGTGAGAGCTGGTCTGTGAGAGCTGGTCTGTGTGAGCTGGTCTGTGAGAGCTGGTCTGTGAGAGCTGGTCTGTGAGAGCTGGTATGTGAGAGCTGGTCTGTGTGAGCGGGTCTGTGAGAGCTGGTCTGTGAGAGCTGGTCTGTGAGAGCTGGTCTGTGAGAGCGGGTCTGTGAGAGCTGGTCTGTGAGAGCTGGTCTGTGAGAGCTGGTCTGTGTGAGCTGGTCTGTGAGAGCTGGTCTGTGTGAGCTGGTCTGTGAGAGCTGGTCTGTGACAGCTGGTCTGTGAGAGATGGTCTGTGAGAGCTGGTCTGTGAGAGCTGGTCTGTGGGGGAATGGGGCGTTCTGCGTTTGTAAGATCCCAGGGCTTTCCCTAAACACTGGTACAGGGGCCACATGATAAAGCACCAGCACCACCATGTAGTTTTAAAATATATAGTTTTAATATATCCTATAAACTTTTATAAGTAAAAAAAATTGCAGTGAAAGCTTGGGGCCAGCTTAGAAACAGACGTGTCATTGTCTTAATACATGTGTGTGTGTTTTCGTGTTCAACGTTAAACTATTGTGTAACCTTATACACTGTACTTAATGTTTTAATAGTGGTGGGACTCAATAAAAAAATTTAATCGAATTAATTCAAGACTTTACAGTTAATTAATTGAAATTAAACACATTTTAAATGCATATCTTATTTGATCCGAAAAGCAAAAATTTTCAATTCAAAAGGATTTTGGTATACGAGTGAATCAATGAAATACATTATACGTTTAACCTCTTAACACATTGACTGCCACGCAATAGCCTCATCCTTAGCAGCTGACGCCATCACTGTAAACGGTGGGAGTCGCTCACCTTGTTTGCAGGCCTATAACTATTTAAATATTATAGCTATATATGCAATACTATGGCCCATTTGACATCGGGTATCTATCGTTCAAGATGTGAAAAAGGAATATTTTTTTCCATCCATACATTGTCGTTTTATACCGTGGTGAATATAAGTATAGTTTTAGAGTGGTCTAGGATAATTCCTGGAACGCTAGTAATAGGCCGCGACGCATATTATACTTAATCCATTGTCATTTTGTCCCTATACACGCTACAATAAAAAATTCAAATGCATATGATCGGTATATTATGTTCCATCATGCATGCGTGAAGGGGGGGGGGGGGGTCGTTTATGATTAATTGATGGTCAATAACGGCATTTGTTAGTACAACAGCATACGTTGATCAGAGCGATGGCTTTGATGGCAATGGACAACCAAGCTGAAATTAACATTAGATTGCTCTTACCTGTGGCCGATGAGACTGCAAAAAGAATATTCCAATTATTTGATTGCCATCTGCTAGATCGTATGTACATTTGGCCCACGCCATAGCCCCCAAAAGCATAATGATTCTGGCGTCCCGAAGGTGATTCAATGCAACCGAGTGTGTACTGTATCTTGATCCATGTTACAAGATAACTCCGCCCAGAAGACATTCAATGACGCACAGAGTCAAACTTCCTTCAGAAAGTAAGTGCAACATCGGCCGCATACCACCAGGCGGCGGTATCGGACCGGTGCGAACTCAGACAGAGTGCCACACATTTCCACAGCACAGCAGGATGAATTATGAATGGAAATAGCGAATAAAAGAAATAACGATCCAATAATGAGTATACTCGTTGTTGGCAGAATTCGATTGGCGGGCTATAACGAGTTGACTCGTTGTTGGCGGCCATTGTGTTAAGCATCGGACGGCCCGACAGTGCTTTGCACTCATCTGCCTTTTTCGCCGATCATCCAATACACCGTTCGAAAGTAGAATTTGCCGCCTTTCGATCGCCTCCACACTCAACCAATTGTGTGCTTCGGGTCTCGAGTTACAAGACGATATATCCAGCGAGCGTCATTTGACAAGCCGCTCCGTCAAGTGACCACATCCGACTGTCAATGGCCCTGAACTGACCAATTACCACTGAGGGCGAAAATTATTGACCACCGTTGTAACCAAAGAGCGTCTGCTCCGAAAGCGATCCCAGGCGGGAGGGTGAGAGTGGGGGATGGTGGGGGAAGGTGACGAAGAAGTCGTTTGTCCTGACTCAAGCGTCTGAATGAATGGAAGTGGACGGCCATTTTGGATAATCATGCTGAATTTTTACCGGTACACACATTACAAAAACCTTTGTGAAACACTCATTTTCCGTGGGATTTTTTTCTTCTTCTTTCTACGGTGGTCAATCATTTTCACCATCAGCCGTGACTGGTCAGTTCGGGACCGTTCACAACCGGACGTGGTCACTTGACGCTCGCCGGATGTTTCGTCTTGTAACTCGAGAAGGGAATCACGCAATAGGTTGAGTGGGGTGACGATTGAAAGGCGGCAAATTAAACTTTCCAACAATGTATTGGTTGATCGGCAAAAGCGCAGCCCGGAGCCGACAGACGAGAGCGCGACGGCCCGCATGTGATGAAATGTAATTTTCTTTAGCGTAAATTCATTTTTTTTGTTAATTAATCTAAATTATAATCGCGATAGATTCCCAGCCCTAGTTTTTAAGTTGCAGGAACTTACAACAAATGGCTTTCTTTATTGCAAATCCTTTTGGCCCCCTAGATGTGGCTACGCCCCCCTCTGGACCACCCCCTAGTTGCGCCTCAGCGGCATCGTGTTTGAAAATCCTGGAGAAAGCCCTGAGATTGAATTGCTTAATTAGAAGCCAAGTGAATGTAAATGATTTCATGAATCAGATTCTCAAGTTGGCGTCGAGTGGCACGGAGATGTTTGTGAATACCAATGTTCTTCCTTTTCAAAGGTGGGGCTGGGTTTACAATGGGAATGAAGACGTCCTCTTGTCGCATGTGTGAGCTGTTGGTGGGAGTTACTGAGGTATGAAATTAGACGACCGCTGGAGTTGTTTATCTTTATCCTGCTGTTCCTACACCCCAGGCCCAGTGGAATTCTGGGATATGTAACTGTGTCCATTGATGTGTACAGAGTTGAAGTGAAGTGTTTCTCTGTGATTGTGTGTGCGTAGGCGTGCATGTGTGTGTGTTTGCGTGGCTGAATGTACACATGTGTGCAGATAATGTGAGTGAGTGTGTGTGTGCACATGTTGGAAGAAGGGTCTGCTGCTGTTACACACACTGACACACAATAGAAAACATCACTAACACACAATACAAGACATGACTAACGCACAATAGAAAACATGACTAACACACAATACAAGACATGACTAACACACAATAGAAAACATGACTAACACACAGGGAGCGAAATTAACTTTTTGACTCACCGGCCAGTGGCGGGTAGATGGGAAGAATCTACCCGCCAAGCATATTTTTATTATATTATTATTATTTTATATAATTTTTTTTAATAAAATATATATATTATATAATCATACTTGTGATTGTGTTATCTGCGAGACATCGCCACCTCGCTGTCTGCAAACAGCTCCACTGTCTGTGTGTATACTCGAGTGGCCTCCAGCTCCAGCAAGGATTCTCCGGCGCTGCAGCTGGACCCTAAACGCTACATTCAGCATGCAAAAGGATTCTCCTGAGCTACAGCTGGACCCTATTCAGCAGCCCTCACTCATGCGATGTAAGCCAGGGACTCGAATACGCATGTTGTTGTTGTAGGACATTGATGCCAGGAGCTATCTGTAGCTACTGCTGGATGGCGTTGGGACAACGCCTCAGTGAACTATTTAGTTTACTGCGACATTTCGTAGTGACTAGTGAGCTACCTAGCCAACGGAGGTATTATGCACTGGACTATTGCTGGAGGATTTGTTGATGTCTGGAGCTATCAGTAGCTAGCCGGCTGGATAACGTTACACAATGCCTCATGTATTAAACTAAGTGAATAGTTGACTGGGTCATTTTGTAACGGTAGCTAACGTTATCTCACGAAGGTCCCACACTGACTAGACTAACGTCACGGTGACTCGGAGGCAATAGCCTCTGTTTACATGCAGGCATACAGAAACAGGTGGGGAGGGGGTAGGAGCAGCAGCAGCAGCAGCAGCAGCAGTGCGCGGTGCGCTGCATGTCTGTGCTGAGACAGCGAGTGAGAACTCCTCTAAAGAATTGGATCATGATTTTCGGTTTTCACATGACTATTTGATTGCCCGCTACACGGCGGTCAGACCTCTCAGTGGGAGGCGCCAAACGTAAAAACTGAGCGCAAATGGCGGGTGGCGCTCTCTAGTTTCGGTCCCTGCTAACACACAATAGAAAACATCACTAACACACAACACAAAACACTCACTAATACAATACAAAACATGACTAACACAATACAAAACATGACTAACACACGATACAAAACATGACTAACACAATACAAAACATGACTAACACACGATACAAAACATGACTAACACACGATACAAAACATTACTAACACACAATACAAAACATGACTAACACACGATACAAAACATTACTAACACACAATACAAAACATGACTAACACACAATACAAAACATGACTAACATACAATACAAAACATGACTAACACACAATACAAAACATGACTAACACACGATACAAAACATTACTAACACACAATACAAAACATGACTAACACACAATACAAAACATGACTAACACACAATACAAAACATGACTAACACACGATACAAAACATGACTAACATACAATACAAAACATGACTAACACACAATACAAAACATCACTAACACACAATACAAAACATCACTAACACACAACACAAAACATGACTAACATACAATACAAAACATGACTAACACACAATACAAAACATCACTAACACACAATACAAAAAATCACTAACACACAACACAAAACACACACTAACACACAACACAAAACACACACTAACACACAATACAAAACATGACTAACATACAATACAAAACATCACTAACACACAACACAAAACACACACTAACACACAATACAAAACACTCACTAATACAATACAAAACATGACTAACACACAACACAAAACACAAAACACACACTAACACACAATACATAACACTCACTAATACAACACCAAGGCCCCGCCCCCCCAAGCCCCCCCCCCCCCCCCCTGCCTCACACTGACGGTGACCTTTAAGTACGACTACACTTTTCAAGGCTGCCGAGTGGAAAATCAGATAAACAAACGTCATCAGGATAGCAGCAGCCTCTCCAGCAGTGTGTGTGTGTGTGATTGAGTGTGTGTGTGAGTGTGTGTGTGTGTATACACATCGGTATGCGTGACACGCAAGACCATAATGTCATGTGTGCTGTATGTAGGGCTAGGCGATATGGCCTCTAAATGATATCACGATATTTTTTTGCTCTATCACGATACACGATATATATTGTGATATTTTGACATTTCCTCTAAAGCACTTAAAAATGCTTGATTTAACCCTTTAATTTATACAGTCACACCAATATGATGATTATATAAACCTCCGTTGTCAAGCCTCGTCAATATACTCCCTCCCCCCCACTAAAGGAACTGGTGTTGTGGATCACTCCCCTGTGAGCGTTTCCAGGGTTAGCGGCTAACGTTAGTTAGCTTAGCTTAGTTAGCGGCTAACTTAGTTACCGCCTCTCTGTCTCTGGGTGTGTGTGCGTGTGTGTACGTGACGTAAATTGGACGAGTGTCTGTGTGAGGGAGAGAGGAAAGTGCTGCGCTAAAGTAAGTCTCATCTCAGCCGCGGCGGCTTAGAAACTGACGTGAGGTTTTTTGCAAAACATCACGATGTTCACGATATGTTTAAAAAGTGTATCGTTAATGAACTGTACCCGATATTTATTTAATATCGTCATATTGCCCACCCCTAGCTGTATGTGTAATTACAAGTGTCTGGGATGCTTGAATGAGTGTGTGTTTTGCATATGTGAGTGTGTGTTTTGCATGTGTGCATGTGCGTCTGTGTTTTGTGTGTTTTGCGTGTGTGAATGTGAGTGTGTTTTGCATGTGCATTTTGTTTTGTGTGCATGTGTGTTTTGCGTGTGTGCATGTGTGTGTGCATGTGTGTTTTGTGTGTGTGCGTATGTGTTTTGCGTGTGTGCATGTGTGTTTTGTGTGTGCGTGTTTTGCGTGTGTGTTTTGTGTCTGTGCGCGTGTGTTTTGCGTGTGTGAATGTGAGTGTGTGTTTTGCATGTGCATTTTGTTTTGTGTGCATGTGTGTTTTGCGTGTGTGCATGTGTGTTTTGTGTGTGTGCGTGTGTGTTTTGCATGTGTACATGTGTGTTTTGTGTGTGTGCATGTGTGTTTTGTGTGTGTGTGTTTTGCGTGTGTGTGCGTGTGGGTTTTGCGTGTGTGCATGTGTGTTTTGTGTGTGCGTGTTTTGCGTGTGTGTTTTGTGTCTGTGCGTGTGTGTTTTGCGTGTGTGAATGTGAGTGTGTGTTTTGCATGTGCATTTTGTTTTGTGTGCATGTGTGTTTTGCGTGTGTGCATGTGTGTTTTGTGTGTGTGCGTGTGTGTTTTGCATGTGTACATGTGTGTTTTGTGTGTGTGCATGTGTGTTTTGTGTGTGTGTGTTTTGCGTGTGTGTGCGTGTGGGTTTTGCGTGTGTGCATGTGTGTTTTGCGTGTGTGCATGTGTGTTTTGCATGTGCATGTGTGTTTTGCATGTATGCGTGTGCATGTGTGTTTTGCATGTGTGCGTGTTTTGTGTGTGTGCATGTGTGTTTTCGGTGTATGCGTGTGCATTTTGCATGTGTGCATGTGTGTTTTGCGTGTGTGCATGTGTGTTTTGTGTGTGTGCATGTGTGTTTTGTGTGTGTGAATTTGCATGTGTGTTTTGTGTGTGTGCATGTGTGTTTTGTGTGTGTGCATGTGTGTTTTGTGTCTGTGTTTTGCATGTGTGTTTTGCGTGTGTGCATGTGTGTTTTGCGTGTGTGCATGTGTGTTTTGCGTGTGTGCATGTGTGTTTTGTGTGTGTGCATGTGTGTTTTGTGTGTGTGCATGTGTGTTTTGTGTCTGTGTTTTGCATGTGTGTTTTGCGTGTGTGCGTGTGTGTTTTGTGTGTGTGCATGTGTGTTTTGTGTCTGTGTTTTGCATGTGTGTTTTGTGTGAGTGCATGTGTGTTTTGTGTCTGTGTTTTGCATGTGTGTTTTGTGTGTGTGCATGTGTGTTTTGTGTCTGTGTTTTGCATGTGTGTTTTGTGTGAGTGCATGTGTGTTTTGTGTGTGTGCATGTGTGTTTTGTGTCTGTGTTTTGCATGTGTGTTTTGTGTGAGTGCATGTGTGTTTTGTGTGTGTGCATGTGTGTTTTGCGTCTGTGCATGTGTGTTTTGTGTGAGTGCGTGTGGGTTTTGTGTGAGTGCATGTGTGTTTTGTGAGTGCGTGTGGGTTTTGTGTGAGTGCATGTGTGTTTTGTGTGAGTGCGTGTGGGTTTTGTGTGAGTGCGTGTGGGTTTTGTGTGAGTGCATGTGTGTTTTGTGTGAGTGCGTGTGGGTTTTGTGTGTGTGCATGTGTGTTTTGTGTGTGTGCGTGTGTGTTTTGTGTGTGTGGTTACATTACATTTTCAGTGACACTAGCAGTTGAGAGTAAGAGAGAAACATCAGGGAGAAGGAACAGGAGGTACGGAGAGAGAGAAGGAGGTGAGGGGGGAGGTACAGGGGGAGGGAGGAATGAGGAGTTAGGCGAGAGAGAGAGGGAGGGAGGAGTGAGAAAGAGAGAGGGAGGAGTGAGGAGAGAGAGGGAGAGAGGGAGGAGAGAGAGGGAGGGAGGAGAGAGGGATGGAGAAGAGAGGAGAGAGAGAGGGAGGGAGGAGAGAAGAGAGGGAGGGAGGAGAGAGGAGAGAGGGATGGAGGAGAGAGGAGAGAGAGAGGGAGGGAGGAGAGAGAGAGGGAGGGAGGAGAGAAGAGAGGGAGGGAGGAGAGAGGAGAGAGGGATGGAGGAGAGAGGAGAGAGAGAGGGAGGGAGGGAGGAGAGAAGAGAGGGAGATGAGTGAGGAGAGATAGAGGGAGGAGTGAGAAGAGAGAGAGGGAAGAGTGAGAAGAGAGAGAGGGAGGGAGGAGAGAGAAGTTGCCTCCTCATCTTGTTCTTTCATCAAGCTGTTGACACTGTTTACTCTAAATCCTGCTCGTCTTCTTGCTGTGTTGATACTAGAAACTGAGCTCAACTGTAGTTACTGTACTGTATCTGTTGCAGCTGTCGTACGTTGCTCTGGATAAGAATGTCTGTCGTACGTTGCTCTGGATAAGAGTGTCTGTCGTACGTTGCTCTGGATAAGAGTGTCTGTCGTAAGTTGCTCTGGATAAGAGTGTCTGTCGTAAGTTGCTCTGGATAAGAGTGTCTGTCGTACGTTGCTCTGGATAAGAGTGTCTGTCGTACGTTGCTCTGGATAAGAGTGTCTGTCGTAAGTTGCTCTGGATAAGAGTGTCTGTCGTACGTTGCTCTGGATAAGAGTGTCTGTCGTAAGTTGCTCTGGATAACAGTGTCTGTCGTACGTTGCTCTGGATAAGAGTGGCTGTTGTAAGTTGCTCTGGATAACAGTGTCTGTCGTACGTTGCTCTGGATAAGAGTGTCTGTCGTAAGTTGCTCTGGATAAGAGTGTCTGTCGTACGTTGCTCTGGATAAGAGTGTCTGTCGTAAGTTGCTCTGGATAAGAGTGTCTGTCGTACGTTGCTCTGGATAAGAGTGTATGTCGTAAGTTTCTCTGGATAAGAGTGTCTGTCGTACGTTGCTCTGGATAAGAGTGTCTGTCGTACGTTGCTCTGGATAAGAGTGTCTGTCGTAAGTTGCTCTGGATAAGAGTGTCTGTCGTACGTTGCTCTGGATAAGAGTGTCTGTCGTAAGTTGCTCTGGATAAGAGTGTCTGTCGTACGTTTCTCTGGATAAGAGTGTCTGTCGTACGTTGCTCTGGATAAGAGTGTCTGTCGTACGTTGCTCTGGATAAGAGTGTCTGTCGTGCGTTGCTCTGGATAACAGTGTCTGTCGTACGTTGCTCTGGATGTGAGTGTCTGCCATACGTTGCTCTGGATAAGAGTGTCTGTCGTACGTTGCTCTGGATAACAGTGTCTGTCGTACGTTGCTCTGGATAAGAGTGTCTGTCGTACGTTGCTCTGGATAACAGTGTCTGTCGTACGTTGCTCTGGATAACAGTGGCTGTCGTACGTTGCTCTGGATAAGAGTGTCTGTCGTACGTTGCTCTGGATAAGAGTGTCTGTCGTACGTTGCTCTGGATAAGAGTGTCTGTCGTACATTGCTCTGGATAAGAGTGGCTGTCATAAGTTGCTCTGGATAAGAGTGGCTGTCATAAGTTGCTCTGGATAAGAGTGTCTGTTGTAAATTGCTCTGGATAAGAGTGTCTGTCGTACGTTGCTCTGGATAAGAGTGTCTGTCGTACGTTGCTCTGGATAAGAGTGTCTGTCGTACGTTGCTCTGGATAAGAGTGTCTGTCGTACGTTGCTCTGGATAAGAGTGGCTGTTGTACGTTGCTCTGGATAAGAGTGTCTGTCGTACGTTGCTCTGGATAAGAGTGTCTGTCGTACGT
>NC_140176.1:32113881-32143881 GCF_963971535.1 Notolepis coatsorum | reverse complement strand
TTTACCGCTTCCAGTCCTTGTGCTAAGCTAGGCTAGCATGCAACTGGACCTCTCTCTGGGGCTACTGGACACACAGAAGTGATCTCAAGCCTTTTGTCTGACTCTGGGGAAGGTGGTGAATAACTGTAGGCCTATTTCCCCAAATGATGGGAGTGTTCCTTTAATTCTTTATTGTCTATATTTATTGTAACGTATAATATAACCGATAGGGCATACAGACCCTCACCTGCACCTTTGTTTACACTGTGTATTTGTATTTAATATTTAATAATATTTAATAATATTGTTTATTTCTTTATGCATTATTCTTATATTCAGAGTAAATTTGATTGCCTATATTTATGTCTTTCTAATATTACCCTGACCCATACCTGTACCTCCGCTCCCCCCTCCGCCCTGCTGCTATGGCGCCCCAAATGTCCCCAAGGGGTTCAATAAAGGAATATCTTAAATTATTACATGGCGTTTTAACATTCGCCGAAATGCTTGATTGTGATTGGTCAATAGCCCCCGACAGCGGTGAATTATTTTTCGACAACCACCGGTGATTATTGTTTTTCGCAGCTGGAGTAATCAAGCCCCACTGACACACACTGTTTCAGTGCAATCAGACACACCTGCCGGGCTGCCGGCGATAATAATAATCACTTTATTTGGGCTGACAGAGCCACAGAACAACTGCGTCTGCATTTGATCTTGTCTTGTCGATTTTGTCAAATGAATTAGGTATATTGTTAGTAAGTTAGCCATGTAATAAGCGGGATAATGTATAGCTATACTCGGTCATCATCGCAAAATAATTTACCTTCACTGACGTTTAAAACACCTCGCAGAGGCGCCTCGGTATTTTAAACTCTGTGTCGGTCAATTATTTTGCGACAATGACCTCGTAGCTATACATTATCCCTTACTTATCTTATTTAAAATGAACATAATGACCACTGGCTGTTATCTAACACCCCTGTTTTTAACCCTTTCACTGCCACACGACAGAAGGTTAACCCTTTACTATCACACAACCGACGGCGATGCTCCATCATTAGCATCATCCACGGAGCTAATGATGCTAATGATGAAGCATCGCCGTCGGTTGTGTGATAGTAAGTTTCAAGTTTCTTTAATAGTTGTCATACAGAAGTACAGAATACTTTCATACAAAATGCTTCTTACTGTTATGCTCCAGAGACTGTGCTAGACAAGATAGTATCAAATAACATAGTATAGCATGTAAATTAGAAGTAGAAAATGAGTAAAGGGCTAACCATCTGTATTGTCACAGTGAAAGGGTTAACCTTCTGTTGTGTGGCAGTGAAAGGGTTAATCACTGTCTCTGGTCTAAGTGAAGTTATACTTCACTGTCCCTGTGGCTGCATGATTCCTCTGCATTCGACCCGTCCTCAGACTCCTCACCGCTTGAAAGCAGTGGGCGGCCACAAGCACCCAGGGGCCACTCCAGTTGTAACGCCGGCACCTTGGTGAAGGGCACGGCAGGGGCGTACCTAGCACGCATGTCTCTCAGTGTGGGAGGAAACACGACTAGCCACAAGAGAACAACCACAGAAGAACCGCGGGTTTCTATATGTTGCATAGAATTACTGATGCTGCGACTCCAACCTACTCGTCACACAACTCGTCAAGCCTAATCAGACGCGATTCGCAAACAGCTGGGCGCACACTCAGGAGACAGAGACACCTGCCGCATAAGAAGCCCCGACAGGCCGTCACTCAGTGCTTGATTGTACTGATCACTTGTGGTTAGTCAAACCTAAAGTATACTCAAGTCTTAGCATATCTCTCTCGGGTTGAAATGTAACCCGGCTTCGTTATTTTGTTTCCCCAACATTAGTTTTACCCGCTAGACACACGCACCCAATACGCGATATACGATCAATTGTCTTACACACACCTCATTCACATTTTCGCCGCTGGCATCCACACACTCCCCCCACGTAGGCCCTGTTAGTATAGTTTAGTATCCCCCCCTGTATTCTATTTTATTAAATCTGGTTTATTTATGCATCTGTCTCCTGTGTTTGTCTGTTCTGCTCTTTGTTCTACCGAACAATTGAAGCTTATTCTAATGTTCACCAGATGCAAACAGGCCCAAAAGCGAATTCTTCCAGAACCGGTAGGTAGTAAGAGCAGGGACACTCTGGAGCTCAGATGGTAGTAAGAGCAGGAGCACTGGAGCGCAGATGGTAGTAAGAGCAGGGGCACTGTGGAGCTCAGATGGTAGTAAGAGCAGGGACACTGTGGAGCTCAGATGGTAGTAAGAGCAGGAGCACTGTGGAGCTCAGATGGTAGTAAGAGCAGGAGCACTGTGGAGCTCAGATGGTAGTAAGAGCAGGGACACTGTGGAGCTCAGATGGTAGTAAGAGCAGGAGCACTGTGGAGCTCAGATGGTAGTAAGAGCAGGAGCACTGTGGAGCTCAGATGGTAGTAAGAGCAGGGACACTCTGGAGCTCAGATGGTAGTAAGAGCAGGAGCGCTGTGGAGCTCAGATGGTAGTAAGAGCAGGGACACTGTGGAGCTCAGATGGTAGTAAGAGCAGGAGCGCTGTGGAGCTCAGATGGTAGTAAGAGCAGGGACACTGTGGAGCTCAGATGGTAGTAAGAGCAGGGACACTGTGGAGCTCAGATGGTAGTAAGAGCAGGAGCGCTGTGGAGCTCAGATGGTAGTAAGAGCAGGGGCACTGTGGAGCTCAGATGGTAGTAAGAGCAGGGACACTGTGGAGCTCAGATGGTAGTAAGAGCAGGGACACTGTGGAGCTCAGATGGTAGTAAGAGCAGGGACACTGTGGAGCTCAGATGGTAGTAAGAGCAGGGGAACTGTGGAGCTCAGATGGTAGTAAGAGCAGGTGTGGAGCTCAGATGGTAGTAAGAGCAGGGGAACTGTGGAGCTCAGATGGTAGTAAGAGCAGGTGTGGAGCTCAGATGGTAGTAAGAGCAGGAGCGCTCTGGAGCTCAGATGGTAGTAAGAGCAGGGACACTGTGGAGCTCAGATGGTAGTAAGAGCAGGTGTGGAGCTCAGATGGTAGTAAGAGCAGGGACACTGTGGAGCTCAGATGGTAGTAAGAGCAGGGACACTGTGGAACTCAGATGGTAGTAAGAGCAGGGACACTGTGGAACTCAGATGGTAGTAAGAGCAGGGACACTGTGGAGCTCAGATGGTAGTAAGAGCAGGGACACTGTGGAACTCAGATGGTAGTAAGAGCAGGGACACTGTGGAGCTCAGATGGTAGTAAGAGCAGGAGCGCTGTGGAGCTCAGATGGGATGAAACACAGACAAATACCCAAGTACCTGTGTTATGGGAATCAATATTTCTGAGCACACCCCCACGTTTCAGTCAAATGAGCAGCGCTTGACTATTCTGCAAAGCCTTGGTCTCTCTCTTTCTCTCTCTCTGTTATGGTTTGTAACCGACCCCAATCGCACAACACAAGACAGGTATGAGAGTAAGCCAAAACAGGGCAAATATTTATTATAGAACAAAAAGCGGCACAGTCCCTTTAAGGGAGAACACAAAAACACTAGAGTCAAAGAAATATGTAAAAAGCGGCACTGTGCCTTTAAGAGGCGAACAGGCTAAGGGACTAAGGCTAAGGGCCAGGGCTAAGGGCTAAGTGTCAGGGCCAGGACCAGGGGCACTGGAGAGGGGGACAGGGACAGAGGCCCGGAGAGGCGGGCTGGAGACAGGGACAGAGAACAGGGTTAAGGCCTTGGACAGGGCGAGGGCCAGAGCTGCTTACAGGGATGAGGACAGGGTTCCGACGGCGGAGGCCGGGCACGGGGACAGGGGCCCGACGGCGGAGGCCTGGCACGGGAACAGGGGCCAAACGGCGGAGGCCTGGCACGGGGACAGGGGCCCGACGGCGGGGGCCTGGCACGGGGACAGGGGCCCGACGGCGGAGGCCTGGCACGGGGACAGGGGCCCGACAGCGGGGGCCTGGCACGGGGACAGGGGCCCGACAGCGGGGGCCGGGCACGGAGACAGGGGCCCGACAGCGGGGGCCGGGCACGGAGATCCTCCTCCTCCTCCTCGGATGCTGCAGACGGGCAGCGCAGAACAAAGGGGGTCCCAGGGGACCGGGATGGGAACACGCCGTCCTCCCGTGGAATACTAGGGAGCGACGACGAGCCTCACCCCAGGAACGAGGATCACGAAGAGACGCCTTCCTCCCGTGGAATCGGGAGCGATGGCGAGCCGGCTTGACGTCTGGAGTGGGAACACTGGAAAACCTCCCGTAGAGAATTAGAGAGCGAAGACGGTGTCCCACTCCAGGCAAACGGCGACAGGTGGTGATGGCTGGCACGTCGTCTCACGCCGGAGACGCGGCAGGTGATGGTAACGTACAGGATGGTAACGTACAGAACTCCATGAACACAGAGTGAACACAGATACAGAACGACCCGACCAGGACTGGAAGGGAGGTCCAGGTATATAAAGCCCTCTGGGGCGCTAATCATAAACTATGACAGCTGCGTGAAGGTAGTCCAAGGGTGGGGGCTGGTGAAGAGTAGAGGAGAGTAAATCATCGCAAGGGTGGGGGCTGGTGAGGGAGAGTAGACCGGGAACAGTTCAGGGAACAGGCGAATCCTCACACTCTCTCTCTCTCTCTCTCTCTCTCTCTCTCTCTCTCTCTCTCTCTCTCTCTCTCTCTCTCTCTCTCTCTCTCTCTCTCTCTCTCTCTCTTTCCCCTGGCCTCTCTCTCTCTCTCTTTCCCCCGGCCTCTTACTTCCAACTCTCCCTCTATTCCTTAATCCCTCTTTTCTTCTCACTCTTCCTTTGGCTGCCTTTCACACTACGCCTCCATCCATCCCTCCCTCTCTTAGTTCCATTTCCCCCTCCCTCCCTCCCTCCCTCCCTCCCTCCCTCCCTCCCTCCCTCCCTCCCTCCCTCCCTCCCTCCCTCCCTTAAAACCGTCGCAACCCTGTAACCCTCCCCCCCACCCTGCTCTGTTGCCGGAGGAGGCATGGTTGAACCAAGAGAACGCTGCTTACCTGACTCACAGGCAAATGTCTTGGACGTCTCGTCGTAGAAGATGATGGCCACCGCGTGCTTCTTCGTCTCGCGTGGCATGCGGGTGATGTTCTTGACGTTGTGGAGCTCGGTGATCTGTGGGAGAACAACAGAGAGGAACGTTATCTCTAACCAACAGCAGAACGTTACCTCTAGCCAAGTCACTAGAACATTCCATTCCAATAATGATGTAGTTTAAGGATGTAGCTTACCAATAAGGGCCTTATAAATGAACAAATACCAGTATCTGTTGTGCCTCTCCATCAGCGAGGACCAACCAACCTTCTCATGAAGGACACAGTGATGAGTGTCGTATCTATCATTAGTGATAGATATATAGCAACACTGTGGGTTCGTACTCTAAAAGGATGACGGGAAGGACGACTGTGTTTTAAAACTTGCAGAGGAGCAGAGAGCGTTCCAGTCATTTCAGCCCTTCATCCGTGCGATCATTGCAGCGTATAAATTATTTTATCTGGTGGATGTTGAGCTATCAAACAGCGAGCGCATACTGACCGGTGACAAACCACTTTTCAAAGCCCATTAATGAACCACAATGGATGGCCATTTAGGATTTAAGTATGCACACACGCGCACACACACAGGCACACACACACACACACACAGGCACACGCACACACACACACACACACACAGGCACACGCACACAGGCGCACACACACACACACACACAGGCACACACACACAGGCAGGCACACACACACACACACACACACACACACACACACACACACACACACACACACACACACACACACACACACACACACACACACACACACACACACACACACACACACACACACACACACACACACACACACACACACACACACACACATCCGCCACTAAAGTGCCTCTCCCACCAAACTCTCATTACAGCTCCAGCCAACAACACAAGAGGTCCACAATCAAAAGGCTTCTAAATCATTTCACCGCCAGATTGATGAGGGTATAGAGAGAGAGAGAGAGAGAGAGAAAAAAATAAAAGAAAGAAAGAAGAGGAGATTACATTTAATTGAATATCGCCCTGCGTTTACAGGCCCTTTTATTCAATAGTCTCCTTTGTGTTGCTCCGCGCCTAAGAGATAAGGGCCATTACATTATCGTAGTCCATTCCTGGACTAACCGTGGGCCCGCTGCCAGCCCGTGGGAGTGAATTAGGTCGGCCGCCTGCCTGGTCCCGCATTGTGAAGCCCCACCGTTAAAGCTAAGGGACCGGCCGTAATAAACAATTTGCCCGTCGTGCCGTCGACTCTTGTGCTGCTCAGCAGTTCTGTTAGTGGGAACGGTTGAGGGGAGAGATCTCCGGCGGAGAGGGGGTTTCATCAGCATGGGGGTAACAGATAGAGGGGACACGCCGTGCGGAGAGGAGAGACTGCACATGGAGGAGAGACCGTGCAGAGAGGAGAGACCGTGCGGAGAGGAGAGACCGTGTGGAGAGGAGAGACCGTGCAGAGGAGAGACCGTGCAGAGAGGAGAGACCGTGTGGAGAGGAGAGACCGTGCAGAGAGGAGAGACTGTGCAGAGAGGAGAGACCATGCAGAGAGGGAGAGACCGTGTGGAGAGGAGAGACCATGCAGAGAGGAGAGACCGTGCAGAGAGGAGAGACCGTGCAGAGAGGAGAGACCGTGTGGAGAGGAGAGACCGTGCAGAGAGGAGAGACTGTGCAGAGAGGAGAGACCGTGCAGAGAGGAGAGACCGTGCAGAGATGAGAGACCGTGCAGATAGGAGAGACCGTGTGGAGAGAGAGACCATGCAGAGAGGAGAGACCGTGCAGAGAGGAGAGACCGTGTGGAGAGGAGAGACCGTGCAGAGAGGAGATACCGTGCAGAGAGGCGAGACTAGGGCTGCACGATTTTGGGAAATAATCTAATTGCGATTATTCTGACATATATTGCGATTGCGATTTGCGATGCGATTATAACATATTTAAAAAAAAAAATTACAAGAAGAATGTTGCTGCTTTCTGTAGTCGGGTCCCAACTGCAAAATTACTGTATTACCCTGTATTATACACTTTTACTATCATGTAGACTATTCTGCTTTGTGTTTACATGTGATGTATTGTATACATGCACATTTATTATGTTCTTGTGTGATGTATCGCACATTTTATTGCTGTGTGATGTATTGCAAATGTTATTGCTGTCATCTTGGCCAGGTCTACCTTGCAAAGGAGATCTTGTATCTCAATGGGACTTCCTGGTTAAAAAAAAAAAAAAAAAAAAAAAAAAAATTAATTGCAGGCTTGGCGATTTGATAATTGCATCATTCCAAATCGCGATTTCGATTAAAAAACGATTAATCGTGCAGCCCTAGGCGAGACCGTGCAGAGAGGAGAGACCATGCAGAGAGGAGAGGACCGTGCAGAGAGGAGAGACCGTGCAGAGAGGAGAGACACGTGCAGAGATGAAGGAGACAGAGGGACATTTCATTACGAGGAGATCGTTCACTGCGTCTCCCCCTTGTCTGCCGCTGTGATAGGATCTCAATGTTTTCGATGAGATGAGAGTGAATGTGATTCAGTGGGAGATAGAGACGAGCTTAGAGCTGCTCATACTGACAGCTGACCACAGACACACAGGGCTAGATCCACAAAGAATGGATTGCACGGAGCAAGTTGCACCCTTACTTACAATTCATTATGAATGAAAATGGGGGACCCTGATGTAAACAAGACGAAAGTCTTTCTCTGGTCTGCATCCCCTTAACACTTTGAGAGCCACTCACGGCTAATCTCGTGTTACGATAGTTACGTTGAAAGCCACTCACGAGATTTCTCTGAATTATTTAATTTTAATTTTTTTTAGCGGTCTGAAATCATATTGCATCACGCAAGCCTACCCTAGCCTACCCAAGGGCCGCCGGCGATCAGATGTGAAAAAAGCGCCCCCTATCGTCTCCCAGATGGTAAATCACCCTTTTGGAATGGACTCAATGAAAATGGATGGGGGGAAAAAATATTCCAGTCCACATTTTCCAGTCCACTGATGCAGCCGGGGTTATCAGAGTTCATTCTGGATCCTCTGAGCCCCGCGGATCATGATTTCTACACGTTAGATCTATACACTTATCGATTTTTTCGAATGGTGATCAGGAATTGGAATATACCATTTTGATACCATCTGATGTCAGGTAAGGAATCTATGTTATCAGTGTTAGGATAATCAGACTCGTTATCGAGGAGATATAAGCTTTTTGTGATATGTGCTCTATCTGTTTCACTGTAAAATCCATGAGGAAATGAAATCAGCTATTATCAGCGCGCGGCTCGAACGTGCGTGCGTGCACGTATACTATTGAACATCTAGCGTTTATTTGAAAACGATTCATAAATAGCAGACAATATCAACGTTCTGGAATATTCCAGTAAAAGGCGATTATCACAGAATGGCTGTTTTTCACAGGAAAACGGGTGCTTTTCAAAAAGCTCTCAAACGGTAATGAAGCGATAAAAAACCAATCTGCCTTGACAACACTGACTGGAAAATTATTCTTTGATAAGCGACAGGCAGATTAGAACCATAATTTAAAACATAGATTAGGCGATATTAACGTTAACATTGGGAGTGGACCGTGGCATTCAAGGGGTAAAAAGGAAAACACGGCGTGGCGCTCAAAGTGTTAACAATTGTGTGTATTGAGCCGTACTGTATTGTACCCATTCTGCAATCTGTTAATAACATTGTCATTCAATCAATCAATCTGCACGGTGATTGATTGAATGAAATTATATTAACAGATTGCAGAATGGGTACAATACAGTACAGCTCAATACACACAATTGTTAAGGGGATGCAGACCAGAGAAAGACTTTCGCATGGTCTCTCCTCTCCACATGGTCTCTCCTCTCTGCATGGTCTCTCCTCTCCACACAGTCTCTCCTCTCTGCACGGTCTCTCCTCTCCACATGGTCTCTCCTCTCTGCACGGTCTCTCCTCTCTGCATGGTCTCTCCTCTCTGCACGGTCTCTCCTCTCCACACGGTCTCTCCTCTCTGCACGGTCTCTCCTCTCTGCACGGTCTCTCCTCTCTGCACGGTCTCTCCTCTCTGCACGGTCTCTCCTCTCTGCATGGTCTCTCCTCTCCACACGGTCTCTCCTCTCTGCACGGTCTCTCCTCTCTGCACGGTCTCTCCTCTCTGCACGGTCTCTCCTCTCCACACGGTCTCTTTCAGACTCCTCTCCTCTCTGCTCCTCTTCTCTCCTCTCTACTCCTCTCCTCTCCTCTTATCTCTACTCCTCTCTACTCCTCTTCTTCCCCTCTACTCCCCTCCTCTCTCCTCTCTCCTCCTTTCCTCTCTCTCATCGCTACTCCTCTCCTCCTGTCCTCTCTCTCATCGCTACTCCTCTCCTCCTGTCCTCTCTCTCATCTTTCATCTCTCCTCCTCTCCTCTCTCTCATCGCTACTCCTCTCCTCCTGTCCTCTCTCTCATCTCTCATCTCTCCTCCTCTCCTCTCTCTCATCTCTACTCCTCTCCTCCTCTCCTCTCTCTCATCTCTACTCCTCTCCTCCTGTCCTCTCTCCTCCTCTTTTAAGAATCATATGGTAACCTCCCCCCACTAGAAAATCTCTATGGTTTTGTGGTTATTTACTCACATATGAACAGCCCCATCTTTCTGTTATTGCTGCCTTTCTCAAGAGCTCTCAAGAGAGAGAGAGAGAGAGAGAGAGAGAGAGAGAGAGAGTGAGATAGAGAGAGAGAGAGAGAGAGAGAGAGAGAGAGAGAGAGAGAGAGAGAGAGAGAGAGAGAGAGAGAAGGAGCAAAATACCAAAAGTAATAACTACCAACATTTTTAGAGCAGCTCTTGATGAAAATATTCAGGAATTCTCCAGCTGCATCTAGCAGCCCTGAGTGAAAGAAGTAGTGAGGAAAGAGCCCTGCCTCTCAAAACACTGCAGCGCTGGATGAAGCCCTCACAGGACCTTTCCTGATCTCTGTGGCGATGCATTACCGGGAGCACTGGTGCATGTGTGCAGTCATCGCTCACTCCAGCGCCTGTGGGGGGAGACTGCAGCCACACAGGACGCCCGATGTGACAGAATGATGTAGAGAGGGAGAGAGAGGGAACTAGGGACACTTCATTCACAACATGGGTGATCGTTCTGGTTTGAGATGCTAACATGGAGCTGCCTCATAAGAAGTACATGCTAAGTGTTCCCCACTGATTCTAGGGTTTATTCCTGGTGGTGGTGGTAGTGATAGTGGGAGTGGTGGTAGTAGTGGTGGTGGTGGTGGTAGTGGTAGTGGTGGTAGTGGTGGTGGTAGTGGTGGTGGTAGTGGTGGTGGTGGTGGTAGTGGTGGTGGTGGTGGTGGTGACGGTGGTGGTGGTGGTGGTGGTGGTGGTAGTGGTGGTGGTGGTGGTGACGGTGGTGGTGGTGGTGGTGGTGGTGACGGTGGTGGTGGTGGTGGTGGTGGTGGTGGTAGTTGTGTTGGGCCGGGTAAGGTAAGGTAAAGTAATCTAAACTAAGCTAAACTATGGTATCATGGAGGGACTGTCTGGTATCATGGAGGGCCTGTCTGGTATCACGGAGGGCCTGTCTGGTATCATGGAGGGCCTGTCTGGTATCATGGAGAGCCTGTCTGGTATCATGGAGGGCCTGTCTGATATCATGGAGGGCCTGTCTGATATCATGGAGGGACTGTCTGGTACCATGGAGGGCCTGTCTGGTATCACGGAGGGCCTGTCTGGTATCATAGAGGGCCTGTCTGATATCATGGAGGGCCTGTCTGATATCATGGAGGGACTGGCATCATGGGATACCAGGCTGTTACCAAGCTAAACCAGAGTATCGTCAACAGAACACCCACACGAGAGAGTCATGGGTAACATGTCAGAATCAAAGCAAAGTGACTTGATTTCCTCGCGTCACACAGGAGCTCGTTAGATCTCTCTAATGGGAGGGAAATCGATGATATCTGAACCATCTGACCCCGGGCTAGAGCAGTGGCGGGTGAAACAGAAGGTGATCCGTTATCACAGGATACTAGACTCTCGCACGTAGATACTCACATCAAAGATAGAACGAGAGAGAGGGAGGGAGAGAGAGAGAGAGAGAGAGAGAGAGAGAGAGAGAGAGAGAGAGAGAGAGAGAGAGGGAGAGAGAGAGAGAGAGAGACCTGTGTCACAGTCCCTCTTATCCCGATCCGCTATCTCGCCTCATTACGGCGGAGAGAGCTGTTCGCCGTGTAACTCGCTTAAGATCATCTGCCGTCAGCGTGATAATGAGACGTAATTAGGGTATTTTCAAAGGGCTTAGGGAGCGGGGAGAGAGATATTATATTCCGGATTATCCTCTTGAAGAAGGAGAGAAGAAAGGCCCCCCGGAGGACTGAGATAAAGCTGTAAAACGTCTCTTAATGGATTCTTAAGTGTATTACTGGTGGCGCTGTCGTACGGGGGACACAAAAAGGTGTTTTTTACGAAGGAGATTCTCAGGCCTGAATGCCACGCGAGGAGGGACTCAATGGCAACAGCGTTCCGTGTGTTTAAAGCCCCAATCCGGGATGTTCCTTTCACCCATTATGGACGTCGGGTAGTATATATATCTGACGGTGAACAGAGCTCAGTCGATCGGACGAGACTAAAGAATAAAGGTCTCCGAATGTCTCTGGTATTTGTTCAGTGTAGTCGGGCGACCAGTTTGTAAATCAGCATTTTGCTTTGATGCCCTCTAGCTCATGGAATGAACTCCAACTGTCCTTAAAGCTTGAGATTCTCCCCTCTGTTGCAGAGTTTAAATGGTAAATGGCTGCATTTATATAGCGCTTTTATCCAAAGTGCTTTACAATTTGTTCCTCACATTTTACCCCTTCACTCACACATTCACACACCGACGATAAAGGCAACCATGCAAGGTGCCAACCTGCTCATCGGGAGAGTTAGGGGTTATGTATCTTGCTTAAGGACATTTCGACAAGCTGCCCGGGAGGAGTGGGAATCGAAACGGGAAACTCCCGATTACCAGACGACTGCTCTACCTCCCGATCCACTGTCACCCCCCAAACCTCAGTTGCCTTTCATTTACATTTACATTTAGTCATTTAGCTGAACGCTTTTATCGAAAGCGACTTACAAGTTCTGTACAACAAGTCAGCACGAAGGGTACAACTCTGGCAGCTAAGGGTCAATAACATTGTTCATCAAAACAGTGTCGACCTTGAGTGCAAGGTAGATTACTTAGTAGCGAAGTGCAAAATAGTAAAAGAAGGTTCGTTTTTTATTATTATATATATTTTATTATATATTTTTTATTTCAGATATTGATTGGAGAAGTGTGTTTTTAGTCAACGGCGGAAGATCGGGGCGGGTTTCATGTTTCAATAAATGTTTGAAATTAAATTAAATAGTTTTATGTTTTGCCTTTAGATATTTTCCTTGTCCTTATTTTTTTGCTGTGGTTGCAGGGAAGTTAAGCCGGAGAGGAGCGTGACTGGACTGTGACGGGTGACAATCGATGGGATGGGTCAAACGCTGTGATCTGTGAGTAAACATTTGTCAGCTTCTGAATGGAGACTAAACCGGCTCCTGTCTCCAGGGTGCGTCCCTCATACATAATAATAATCATATCATCCTGACACCCCTGGATGTAGAAACGGCAAGGCAGGACAGCCTTAGTTGATATTAGGGCCAGACTGATGAGGGGCCCTGATACAGTTTTTGATACTAAGGAAGCTTACATTTTCAATGAAAAATATATCTGCCAAAATATAAATTTTTTAAGACGATATGACAAATCCCCACACAAATATCCCTTGTTTCTTTCATTTGGACAAATTCGATTAAGTTGGAACTAAAAGTGCAATTTTATTGTGAAAAAAAAAGTCAAAGCTTTAAACTCCAACAAAGTTATTGGCTGAGTCTAACAGAGCAGCTGCATTCAATTAACCCTTTCACTACCACACTACAGAAGGTTAACCTTTCACTACCACACTACAGACGGTTAACGGTCTACACCGTGTACCTCATGGCTGCATGCGCTCCTCTACATCGTGTACCTCATGGCTGCATGCGCTCCTCTACATCGTGTACCTCGTGGCTGCATGCGCTCCTCTACATCGTGTACCTCATGGCTGCATGCGCTCCTCTACATCGTGTACCTCATGGCTGCATGCGCTCCTCTACATCGTGTACCTCATGGCTGCATGCGCTCCTCTACCACCGTGTACCTCATGGCTGCATGCGCTCCTCTACATCGTGTACCTCGTGGCTGCATGCGCTCCTCTACACTGTGTACCTCGTGGCTGCATGCGCTCCTCTACACCGTGTACCTCATGGCTGCATGCGCTCCTCTACATCGTGTACCTCATGGCTGCATGCGCTCCTCTACACCGTGTACCTCGTGGCTGCATGCGCTCCTCTACACCGTGTACCTCATGGCTGCATGCGCTCCTCTACACCGTGTACCTCGTGGGTGCATGCGCTCCTCTACATCGTGTACCTCGTGGCTGCATGCGCTCCTCTACATCATGTACCTCATGGCTGCATGCGCTCCTCTACATCGTGTACCTCATGGCTGCATGCGCTCCTCTACATCATGTACCTCATGGCTGCATGCGCTCCTCTACATCGTGTACCTCATGGCTGCATGCGCTCCTCTACATCGTGTACCTCGTGGCTGCATGCGCTCCTCTACATCGTGTACCTCGTGGCTGCATGCGCTCCTCTACATCGTGTACCTCGTGGCTGCATGCGCTCCTCTACATCGTGTACCTCATGGCTGCATGCGCTCCTCTACATCATGTACCTCATGGGTGCATGCGCTCCTCTACATCGTGTACCTCGTGGCTGCATGCGCTCCTCTACATCATGTACCTCATGGGTGCATGCGCTCCTCTACATCGTGTACCTCGTGGCTGCATGCGCTCCTCTACACCGTGTACCTCGTGGCTGCATGCGCTCCTCTACATCGTGTACCTCGTGGCTGCATGCGCTCCTCTACACCGTGTACCTCGTGGCTGCATGCGCTCCTCTACATCGTGTACCTCGTGGGTGCATGCGCTCCTCTACATCGTGTACCTCGTGGCTGCATGCGCTCCTCTACATGGGACATTAATTGAATGCAGCCGCGCTGCTAGACGTGGCTGCTTTGGGTGAAAACAAACCAATACACACCAACACGCCACAGGCTATTATCAATAACATTGGCTAGTAGCCAGTAGCCAATACATCTGTCTGGCCCTAGTTGATGGCTCTAGTTGATAGTGTAGTTGATAGCTCTAGGTGATGCCCTGTTGATGCCCTAGTTGATGGTCTAGTTAATGTTCTGATTTTTCTATGCTTTTCTCCCCATCCCAATTTAGTCGTTATGCCAATTCCCCCCCTCCCCTACCTGGTCGTTGTGCGCATGTTCCCCCTACTGGTCGGTACAAGGGAACCCTGAAGTCTACCACATGCTTCCTCCAACACATGTGGAGACAGCCAGTGGCTCTCTTTTCACCTGGCAGCGAGGACTCTCATTGGTGAAGTGTAACGCGTGGGAGGTCACGCTGCCTTCACCACTTCCTGCCTTTTGCTGAGCAGGCGCCCAGACCTGACCTGTAGGCGTCGCTGTCCACAACGCCAGATTACCACCCACGACTTCCCTCCCGCTAACTCAGCCAAACGAGTTAGTATGACGATTGGCCCAAGCCGCAGGCAATGCTGACTCCGGGAGTCGAGACCGCAGCCTCTTGCATTGGTGACGAGTGCAATTTCCGCTACGCCACCCGACCGCCTTTAGTTGATGCCCTAGTTCAGGGGTCGGGAACCTATGGCTCGCGAGCCATATATGGCTCTTCTGGTGACAGCATATGGCTCCCAGAAATTTGTGAGTAAAAAATAAAATAAAAAAAACTTTTTTTATTTTATTTTTTTTAAATACTTGTGATATTTCTTAATAATACTGTGTCATTTTAAAGTAAACAGAAATTAGTTTTGAAGATACAGCTAATAGTATCTGTAGCTGAAGATATAGCGAGCAGAGCTGGCGAGGGAACACAAGTGGACAGAAATTAAAAATCTTCAACCTGAAGACCAGCTGATTCTTAAAACTTGTAACGAGCTTCCTGTGACATACCACACAATGCAGCATGAGTATTGCCGTATTGACCATGTTTGGCTCTACATATGCATGTGGGCAGTCATTCTCGCATATGAGGAACATTAAGACCAACCTACGCTCACGTTTAACTGATGGAAGCCTCGACGCCTGCATGAAGCTCAATCTCACCACGTGTGAACCAGATTACAAGGCCATCAGCAAAACCATGCAGCACCAGAAGTCGCATTAAAAGTAAGACATATTTAATTTATTATATGTTAAAAATACTATATGGCTCTCAATGAAATATATTTAGAAATATTTGGCTTTTATGGCTCTCCCTGTCAAAAAGGTTCCTGACCCCTGCCCTAGTTGATGGTCTAGTTAATGTTCTAGTTGATGCCCTAGTTGATGGTTTAGTTAATGGTGTAGTTGATGCCCCATTGCCCTAGTAACCTAGTTGATGGTCTAGTACTAGACCATCAACTAGGCCCTATGGCATCAACTAGACTGTGTGTGTGTGTGTGTGTGTGTGTGTGTGTGTGTGTGTGTGTGTGTGTGTGTGTGTGTGTGTGTGCGTGCGTGCGTGCGTGCGTGCGTGCGTGCGTGCGTGCGTGCGTGCGTGCGCGTGCGTGTGTGTGGCAAACCCCACCTACATCGCACTCCCAAGCCGGTGTGAAAATAAATAATTATTTTCAAGCCCCCGTCTGACCCTGGGTCAGATCCTGTGTGGCTAGTACAGACACGTTGGTCTGTTTACTGTACCTTGTGGAAGCTCCTGAAGTAGGCTGCCTTCTCGTCTGGGTATTTTTCTAGCCTCCGCGGTCCCTTACTGGAAGCCTTCTTGAACACCAGCCAACACCTCCGGAAGATCTGACAACACAGGGAGGCAAGCGGCCGCAGGAGAGTTATTGTGGCAGAACTGGATGGCGGAGAGGCGCTCTGGGAGTTATGGGTTTTAAAAAACGTCAGAGCGCGGTCTAAAGCAGTGCTTCTCAAACGTTCTGACTTGTCAAGTGAAGTGAAGTGAACTGTTCCTTTATTCATCCCCTTGGATGAAGGTGTCATATCAGCATGGGGGGGGTACAGGCAGGAAAGAAGATAATAATAGACAGATAACGAAATAGAGTAGAATGAGAATAATAGTGTAGAACATAATAATAATAATAATAATAATAATAATAATAATAATAATAATAATAATAATAATAATAATAATAATAATAATAATAATAATAATAATAATAATAGTAGTGGAATGGCAGTATATTCTATCAATAATAATAGTATACATAGTATATATATATATACAGTATATATAGTAGCACAGTAAGCACACAGTTTGAGCTACTACTAACACACTACTACTACTACTACTACTACTACTACTACTACTACTACTGCTACTACTACTGCTGCTACTACTAATAATATTACTACTACTACTACTACTACTACTTCTAAGTATATTCTATATTCTACTTCTAATAAAGTATATTCTCTCAAATCATTTTCAATTATCCGTTTTCTATCGACAAATCTCGCATATCCTTGTCAGACAGATTGCCATACATGTCCTAATACATTCTAACATAACTTCAGCCATTTCTCTACTCTACTACTGTAACGTTGAATCTTGAGACGAAAATATATTTGAACGGAACTGCAAACATGAACCACGGCCCCAAACCCCGTCCGCCCCGCCCTCAGACTTCAGAATGACTAGGGCTGTCTTAAATACTTCAAAGCTTCGAAGCTTCGTTCGATGGCACAAGCATCGAACATAAAAAAAAAATCGAAGTTAAATTCAATTTTTTTTTTTTCAAAACGTATTTAAAAAAAAATTACTTAGATTTTTGTGTGTGTGTGTGTGTGTGTGTGTGTGGGTGTGTGTGTGGGTGTGTGTGCGCGCGCATGGGGCCATTGGGTGGGGCCGGGGGACAAATACACTGGAGGAAAGTAACCCAGCTCAGCACTGCCCAAATTATATCATCACTATTGCCTGTTTGAAGGATATCATCCTCAAACACATATACACCTACATGCCTTGTAGAATTCCACACATAAGAAAGAAAGATACTGGGATGAATAAACAAAATAGGAAATAAAATGTAGAAATGCATGCAATACATAAATAAATATGAATCTCCATATATGAAATAGAACATTTAGATAAAGTGCTACTGAGATGTTTTGGTGAGTTCTTTGTTTTTTTGTGGAAGTAGCCCTTCTTAAAAATGCATGAACATTCACTGATAATTGGTCTGTAGTGGAGTCTACAAGGTCTACATTGCCGGACCATGTAGAATCCGGACCTTGTAGACTGACATAATTCTGTGCATAGTTTAGTCTACACAGACCATATTTCAAATAATCAAAATCTTACTTCATTCATCTTAAACATTCTTGATTTGGGGGATTGGTAGTTCCCATGAAATCTGAAGTTGTTCAAACGACAACAGCGATCCACCTTGAATTAAATCACACAGCCGAGTGAAACCTTGTTGGCTGCGTCACAGTCACGAAAGGGGCTACTTAATTCATTAATCCAATCCACTTTATTTATAGAGCACATTTAAAAACAACAAAGTTTACCAAAGTGCTGTACAAGTCCCACAACATAAGATAAAAAAAGTTATTAAAAAAATAATAATAATTTTTTTTGAAGCTTCGAATTAAAATCGAAGCTCGGCCCGAAGCTTCGATTGCCAATAAAAGCTTCGAAGGTCAGCCCTATGAATGACCCAATCAAATGTGCCCTGTCATTGAAATGCAAATACCAGCATCTGCGTCATGTACCACGCCCCTAGACGTCCGCCCCCAGACGTCAGCTACTTGCGAATGAGCTAGTTGGTTAACCAGCTAGCTAATGTGTCTTTGCGAATTAACTAGCTGGGTACCTAGCTAGCTCATTCGCAAGGATCATTTTGCGAATGAACTAGCTGGGTACCCAACTAGCTCATTCGCAAAGATGACCTAGCTAGCTGGGTACCCAGCTAGTTCATTCGCAAAGACACATTAGCTAGCTGGTTAACCAACTAGCTCATTCGCAAAATGGTCCTTGCGAATGAGCTAGCTAGGTACCCAGCTAGTTCATTCGCAAATACACATTAGCTAGCTGGTTAACCAACTAGCTCATTCGCAAAATGGTCCTTGCGAATGAGCTAGCTGGGTACCCAGCTAGCTGACACATTAGCTAGCTGGGTACCCAACTAGCTCATTCGCAAGGATCATTTTGCGAATGAGCTAGCTGCTAGCTTAGGCAAAATCTTGTGTAAAGCCTATGGGACAAAGCCGGCTAGTTAACTAGCTGAGACACGTGCTACCTAGCTAGCTGGGTACCCAGCTAGCTGACACATTTGCAACCTAGATAGTGAGCTAGCTCATTCGCAAATGTGACCCAGCTAGCTAGGTCATCTTTGCGAATGAGCTAGTTGGGTACCCAGCTAGTTCATTCGCAAAAATGTCCTTGCAAATGAGCTAGCTAGTTACCCAGCTAGTTCATTCGCAAAGACACATTAGCTTGCTGGGTACCCAGCTAGCTAGGTCATCTTTGCGAATGAGCTAGTTGGGTACCCAGCTAGCTCATTCACAAAATGGTCCTTGCGAATGAGCTAGCTGGTTAACGAACTAGCTCATTCACAAAATGTGTCCTTGCGAATGAGCTAGCTCGTTAATGAACTAACTCATCCTTTGTCCTCACCATCCGCCCCCAAACACCCTCCACCCCCAAACACCCTCTGCTCCGCCCCAAAACAGCCCTCCGTTCCACCCCCAAACACCCTCCGCCCCCAAACACCATCAGCTAGCTGGTTAACCAACTAGCTCATTCACAAAATGGTCCTTGCGAATGAGCTAACTAGCTACCTAGCTAGTTGATTCGCAAGGACAACCTAGCTAGCTGGGTAACCAGCTAGCTCATTCGCAAAGACATATCTGCAACCTAGGTAGTGAGCTAGCTCATTCGCAAATGTGTCTTTGTGAATGAACTAGCTGGGTACCCAGCTAGCTAGGTCATCTTTGCGAATGAGCTAGTTGGGTACCCAGCATTCGCAAAATTGTCCTTGTGAATGAGCTAGCTAGGTCCCCAGCTAGCTAGAAAACGGGAATAAATGTTAAAACGGCTTGCCATACTACTACTACTACTACTATTACTACTACTACTAAATGGTAAATGGCTGCATTTATATAGCGTTTTACTTTTTATCCAAAGCACTTTACAATTTGTTCCTCACATTTTACCCATTCACTCACACATTCACACACCGACGGTGGAGGCAACCATGCAAAGTGCCAACCTGCTCATCAGGAGCAATTAGGGGTTATGTGTCTTGCTCAAGGACACTTTGACACGCTGCCTGGGAGGAGTGGAAATCGAACCACCAGACGACTGCTCTACCTCCTGAGCCACTGTTACTACTACTGCTACTACTACTACTACTACTGCTACTACAACTACAACTACTAATTTATTATTGGAATAGAATTTTGAATGAACGCAGCACCACGCTTATTTGTCTGTTTGGTTGCCATGTTTGTCGCAAAAATATTATACTGTTGAAATGATCAATTAAAAGGGGAAGCAAAGACTAGCGAGGGCATTAAAAGTGTTATTTTGTCAAAGTTAGGGGAGCAGTTTGAATGTGCGACCACACTCCATGACACCAGTCCCGCCCCTCATCTTGTTATCTTATTGTTATGATTGTATATGCTTTGTGACTTTATATGATTTATGTTTATCTCTATATGTAAACTCGACGTGACTGTAAATGAGGGAAACCTCAGTTGCCTTTCGATTTTAAATAAAGATTTTAAATTAAATGAAATTAAATGAATTAAATGCCTACAGGCCATATTGTAAAACACAACTCTTATTCATAAAGAATATCAGACTTGTTTACTATATGGAAACAAAAAGGAATGTTTTTTACCAAAAACAAACAAGTTAATTAAAGGTACAATCCGTAATGTTGTTGAACAGCGACCTCTAAGCAAAAGAGCCCTGCATGCTATTGCACTTTGTTTACATGTTTTGTTTTGGTGTGATGTGTGGGTTTGGGGGTGAGTGGGGATGGGGTAAGGGGTTGCTCCTGCTGGCCATGCCTCAGGATTCACCTATGTGCTTACACATCTGACCAAAACATCAAATGTAAACAAAGTGCAACACCAAGCTGGGCTCTTTCTTGCATAGAGGTCACTGTTTGATGGCATTCTATCTTTAAGGGACTCATTTTGTTTCAACCTGAAGTAATATTGCTGGCTACCCATATGAGGGCCAAATTCTCTCATTTCTCTCATTTCTCTCATTTCTCTCTCTCTCTCTCTCTCTCTCTCTCTCTCTCTCTCTCTCTCTCTCTCTCTCTCTCTCTCTCTCTCTCTTCTCTCTCACACTCTCTTCGCTCTCTTACTCACTCACTCTTTCACTTTCTCACTCACTCTCACTCACTCACTCTCTCTCACTCTCTTATAAAACAAGGTCTGTATGATGGCGAGTTCCTTTGTGTGGTGGGTTTTCAAAGAGAGCATATTGATTAGTGGGCCAAACTCCCATCTGACCACCGCCCCCCTGCTGAGCCTTGGAGTAGGAGAACACACACACGCACACACACACACACACGCGCGCACACATACACACACACACACATGCGCGCGCACACACACACACACACACACACACACACACACACACACACACACACACACACACACACACACACACACACACACACACACACACACACACACACACACACACACACACACACACACACACACACACAGGGCTCTTTGTGTGCCAAAGGGGCTCTTTCAAGGTCAGAGTCTGAAAAGGACACACACACACTTACCTACACACAAGCACACACAGACACACACACACACACGCACATGTGTGCACACAAATAGAAGTACAAACACACGCAAGTGAGTGATCGAGTGAGTGAGTGAGCCTCCTCTTAATTCCACCTTCTTAGGCTTGAGATTCCTTTGTGACATCATCAGCCATAAAAGGACAGGATGCCGTTTTGAAGTCACCATAACCTCTTCCATCCTTAACCCCGCCCCCGGAGGTGTCTGTCACCATAACCTCTTCCATCCTTAACCCCGCCCCCGGAGGTGTCTGTCACCATAACCTCTTCCATCCTTAACCCCGCCCCCGGAGGTGTCTGTCACCATAACCTCTTCCATCCTTAACCCCGCCCCCGGAGGTGTCTGTCACCATAACCTCTTCCATCCTTAACCCCGCCCCCGGAGGTGTCTGTCACCATAACCTCTTCCATCCTTAACCCCGCCCCCGGAGGTGTCTGTCACCATAACCTCTTCCATCCTTAACCCCGCCCCCGGAGGTGTCTGTCACCATAACCTCTTCCATCCTTAACCCCGCCCCCGGAGGTGTCTGTCACCATAACCTCTTCCATCCTTAACCCCGCCCCCGGAGGTGTCTGTCACCATAATCTCTTCCATCCTTAACCCCGCCCCCGGAGGTGTATGTCACCATAACCTCTTCCATCCTTAACCCCGCCCCTGGAGGTGTCTGTCACCATAACCCTTCCCATCCTTAACCCCGCCCCCGGAGGTGTCTGTCACCATAACCCCTCCCATCCTTAACCCCGCCCCCGGAGGTGTCTGTCACCATAACCCTTCCCATCCTTAACCCCGCCCCCGGAGGTGTCTGTCACCATAACCCCTCCCATCCTTAACCCCGCCCCCGGAGGTGTCTGTCACTATAACCCCTCCCATCCTTAACCCCCCCCCCCCCCCCTCTGGAGGTGTCACTACACTATAACCCCTTCCATCCTTAACCCCCCCCCCCCTCTGGAGGTGTCACTACACTATAACCCCTCCCATCCTTAACCCCCCGCCCCCTGGAGGTGTCTGTCACAACCCCCCCCCCCCCCCGTCCTGGAGGTGTCTGTCACTATAACCCCTCCCATCCTTAACCCCGCCCCCGGAGGTGTCTGTCACAACCCCCCCCCCCGTCCTGGAGGTGTCTGTCACTATAACCCCTCCCATCCTTAACCCCCTCCCCGGAGGTGCATCACCCATAAAAGCTGGCAGCTGTCCATAATGTGCCCGTCTTTATGTTCCGTTCCCTCGCCGATAAGCTTGGCTAGCAGAGCCGTCGGCTAATGGCCGCTCTTTATCACCGTAATATAATACTTTTATGGTCTCTGGAACTTCCAGATTTTTTAAAACAGATACTGCCAACGTCAATGAAGGAAGGGCCAACGCAGACGGGAGCACAGGGCGGAGTGACGGAGCCAGTACCTTATTAGTCATCAGGGTGTCATGGAGTTGGGACGCTGTTCTTTAATGAGGCGTGTCTGTGTTTCCCCCGTGTGGCACAAGGAAACACTGGTGGCCAGCGAGGAAACCTTCAGTTCGATGGGATCAGCCATCTCTCCTCGTTTATCGTCATTTAAACAGGTTATTACCTCGGATGTCAGAATCATCAGCAATGTGTTGCCTTGTTAACTAGCTAACGTTTGATATATTGGTTGATGTATATGCGACCGTGCCCAGCACTTTCAACCTCAATTCGGCCGGCGGCATTTCGCGTGAGAGCAAAACAAAGTTATTTTTTATATTTGTTTTGGTGTTTTTTTTTTTTTTTTTTTTATCAGTTTGAATGTTTAAGAACATGTTTACTATAAAAGCAAACAGTTATATTATCTATAATAGTAATAATTCTTTGTAGGGATGTCCGATATTATCGGCCGATATCGGCAGTAAAATGTGATATCGGAAAATATCGGTATCGGTTTAAAAAAAGAAAAAAACAATAACAATATTTGTTATATATATATCCAGTGAAATGATTAGTTACCTGAAATTATTCCGTTTTTTGGGGTGGGAAACCCTGCATATATCGGTATCGGTTGATATCGGTATCGGAAATTAAGAGTTGGACAATATCGGAATATCGGTATTGGTAAAAAAGCCAATATCGAGCATCCCTAATTCTTTGTTTAAAAAAAGGCTGCTTCCGTGTGACTTTGGTCATTGCATGGGGGCGGAATTAAATTAGCATGCGAATCAAGACGAGTGCTTTCGTTGGCAAGTTGGAGTTGGGAGAGCGCCGCCCATAAACAACACACACGGCCTCTGTTGAACTGAAAACTTTCGGCTTGAGGAAACATCCTCCTACAATCCATCAGATTTAATGAACGAGGTATTTGACTTTGTTAATCGTGTCAATGACTCGCTGGTCGCGGCCACATAATTATTTCCTCAGATAGCTGGTATATTTTAAATTTGAATAGGCTTCAATAGAACTGCCACCAGTTCTGCCACAAATCTGGCACAGAGCAGAGCATCGAACGCTGGTATTCTGACGTGATGACCCTTCCTTATTTTATAGTTTCCTTGGTATAGAATGCGGGTGTTTTGACGTCATGTCCTTTCCTTCTTTTATAGTTTCCTTGGTGTAGCAGAGCAGGTATTCTGATGTAACGACCCTTCCTTCATTTATAGTTTCCTTGGTATAGAACACTGGTATTCTGGCGTGATGACCCTTCCTTCTTTTATAGTTTCCTTGGTATAGAACGCTGGTATTCTGACGTCATGTCCCTTCCTTCTCTTATAGTGTCCTCGGTGTAGTAGAGCTGGTATCAGTCACTAATGTATCTTTATTCGTTATTCCACGCTGTGCCGTTGTGTTGTCGGGGGAAGAGCGGGGATCCGAGATTAATTTGTTTACTCAGCTGGTGAACTTCCTGAGAGGCCAGTGAGCTGAACTTGGCACTCGGAGGTAATTGACTGGACCGGCTCCTTATCGTGCCGGGCGCGCTGATGGGCCTCTGTTCCAGCAAAGTGTTGCATAGACCCCATTATATACAGCAAACAGCACAGAGAGGACACTACAGCGCTCTCTAATACATTACAGCGCTCTATTATTCACTACAGCACTCTCTAATACACTACAGCGCTCTCTAATACATTACAGCGCTCTATTATTCACTACAGCACTCTCTAATACACTACAACACTCTCTAATACACTACAGCACTCTCTAATACACTACAGCACTCTCTAATACACTACAACACTCTCTAATACACTACAGCACTCTATTATTCACTACAGCGCTCTCTAATACACTACAGCACTCTATTATTCACTACAGCACTCTATTATTCACTACAGCACTCTCTAATACACTACAGCACTCTATTATTCACTACAGCACTCTCTAATACACTACAGCACTCTCTAATACACTACAGCGCTCTCTAATACACTACAACACTCTCTAATACACTACAGCACTCTATTATTCACTACAGCACTCTCTAATACACTACAGCACTCTATTATTCACTACAGCACTCTATTATTCACTACAGCGCTCTATTATTCACTACAGCGCTCTATTATTCACTACAACACTCTCTAATACACTACAGCACTCTATTATTCACTACAGCACTCTCTAATACACTACAGCACTCTATTATTCACTACAGCGCTCTATTATTCACTACAGCACTCTATTATTCACTACAGCACTCTCTAATACACTACAGCGCTCTATTATTCACTACAGCGCTCTATTATTCACTACAGCACTCTATTATTCACTACAGCACTCTCTAATACACTACATCACTCTCTAATACACTACAACACTCTCTAATTCACTACAGCGCTCTATTATTCACTACAGCGCTCTATTATTCACTACAGCACTCTCTAATACACTACAGCGCTCTATTATTCACTACAGCGCTCTATTATTCACTACAGCGCTCTATTATTCACTACGGCGCTCTATTATTCACTACAGCACTCTATTATTCACTACAGCGCTCTATTATTCTCTACAGAGCTCTCTAATACACTACAGCGCTCTATTATTCACTACAGCGCTCTATTATTCACTACAGCACTCTATTATTCACTACAGCGCTCTATTATTCTCTACAGAGCTCTCTAATACACTACAGCGCTCTATTATTCACTACGGCACTCTATTATTCACTACAGCACTCTCTAATACACTACAGCGCTCTATTATTCACTACAGAGCTCTCTAATACACTACATCACTCTCTAATACACTACAGCACTCTCTAATACACTACAGCACTCTCTAATACACTACATCACTCTCTAATACACTACAGCACTCTCTAATACACTACAGCACTCTCTAATACACTACAGCACTCTATTATTCACTACAGCGCTCTATTATTCACTACAGAGCTCTCTAATACACTACATCACTCTCTAATACACTACAACACTCTCTAATACACTACAACACTCTCTAATACACTACAACACTCTCTAATACACTACAACACTCTCTAATACACTACAGCACTCTCTAATACACTACAACACTCTCTAATACACTACAGCACTCTCTAATACACTACAGCGCTCTATAATACACTACAGCGCTCTATTATTCTCTACAGAGCTCTCTAATACACTACAGCGCTCTATAATACACTACAGCACTCTCTAATACACTACAGCGCTCTATTATTCACTACAGCACTCTATAATACACTACAGCGCTCTATTATTCTCTACAGAGCTCTCTAATACACTACAGCACTCTATTATTCTCTACAGAGCTCTCTAATACACTGCAGAGCGTCCGCTGCTCCCATCTCCTGCATAAGTGCTTCTCCAGATAGAAAAGGAAAGAACACAAAAAGACATCAAATCAATTACTGTGAAATCAAGCCGGCTATGATCTGGCATTTAGAGAGCGAAACAAAATGACCCAAACAGCAGCGACTTGTGACGAGAGAAGATGGTGAATAAGATAAGATGAGATAAGATATTCCTTTATTGATCCCCTTGGGGGAAATTCAGGAAGCACGGGGGAGGGCAGGTACAGGTATGGGCAGGGTAATAACGAGGTCGAAGTACTGCACAATGCAAAGTACAAAGGTACTGTAAATACAATACTAATAAAAATACAACACAAGGTGCACAATTTACACAAACAGAAATAGTAGTGCAAACAGTACTACACATAATGACAATAAAATACAATTTAAAATCCACAGTCAAAAGAGAAGCACGGATATACGGCTCAACCTGAATGAAAAGACAAAGACTTAAACATCTCTAGGGTTGGTGCAGATCTAATGTGTAAAGGTGAACTGTTTAACAGCTTGGGGGCAGATATAATATGTAAAGGTGAACTGTTTAACAGCTTGGGGGCAGATATAATGTGTAAAGGTGAACTGTTTAACAGCTTGGGGGCAGATATAATATGTAAAGGTGAACTGTTTAACAGCTTGGGGGCAGATCTAATGTGTAAAGGTGAACTGTTTAACAGCTTGGGGGCAGATCTAATATGTAAAAGTGAACTGTTTAACAGCTTGGGGGCAGATCGAATATGTAAAAGTGAACTGTTTAACAGCTTGGGGGCAGATCTAATATGTAAAAGTGAACTGTTTAACAGCTTGGGGGCAGATCGAATGTGTAAAGGTGAACTGTTTAACAGCTTGGGGGCAGATCGAATGTGTAAAGGTGAACTGTTTAACAGCTTGGGGGCAGATCGAATATGTAAAGGTGAACTGTTTAACAGCTTGGGGGCAGATCGAATGTGTAAAGGTGAACTGTTTAACAGCTTGGGGGCAGATCTAATGTGTACAGGTGAACTGTTTAACAGCTTGGGGGCAGATATAATATGTAAAGGTGAACTGTTTAACAGCTTGGGGGCAGATCTAATGTGTACAGGTGAACTGTTTAACAGCTTGGGGGCAGATCTAATGTGTAAAGGTGAACTGTTTAACAGCTTGGGGGCAGATCTAATGTGTACAGGTGAACTGTTTAACAGCTTGGGGGCAGATCTAATGTGTACAGGTGAACTGTTTAACAGCTTGGCTTCCAAGGCTTGGTCACCTTTAGATTTGAAGCTAGATTTTGGAACATCCAGAAGTGACCGATTTGACAACCTCAGTGCTTGTCAAAATAGTAGAAAGACTATAAATATAGGCAATACGATTATATCTGAATATAAAAATATGAGGAAGAAATTGATACAAAAAAACTGTGTAAACTATATAATCAACCCTGAATATAATGAAAACATTTACTGTGTAAACAAAGGATGAGGGTCTCTGTTGGATCTCCATCGGCACTGCTTGTCTTTTGGCACAGTTGCCACTTTTTAAAAAGTGTAAAATTAAAAGGTTGCCTGGATTCCACCTGATCTCACCTGGTCGGGGACTGACCTTAGATTAATCTGTCTAGTTTAGTTAGGATGTCTATTTTCCCCCATGTCTGCTTTTCTGCAGCACTACAAACATGGGAACTCTCTAACCCTTCCCTCCCCCCCACCCCCCACCCCCACCCCCACCCCCCCCCTCCCTGTCCCCCCCCTGTCCCCCTGTCCCCCCCATCTCTCTGAGTGCCGGTCTCGTAGTGCTGACAAAGGTGATGGATGCCTCGGGGTCTTGGCCAAGATTGCAGTTACATGCACCACCGAGGCCATGGATCAGCTCCTTACCGTCTTCTGTCCGTGGTCTGTCAACTGGTCTGTCAACGTGGTTTCATTGCTGGGTTAAGTACTTCTATTCTGTTCACATAATATGCTTACTTCATATATCTATTCCCATATATGCTTACCACTTGTATCTATTGCTATGTTCGCCCACTACAATCACGCGAGCTGTCTAACGCCTGTCCCGTCTCCCTGTCTCCCTGTGAGTTGCTGTCCCAGAGTGTTGACCAGAGTGTCGGACGTCCCGTGATGAAGACCGGGAGGATGCGACCCTCTCTGCGTGCCCTCCTGTCTCCCTGTCTCCGGCGGTCTCGTAGTGGTGACCGGAGTGCTGGACGTCCCGCGATGATGTCGGGGAGGTTGCGACCCTCTCTGCGCCGCCCCCTATCTCCCTGTCTCCGGCTGTCTCGGAGCGATGACCGGAGTGTTGAACGTCCTGTGATTAAGACAGGGAGGACGCGACCCTCTTTGCGCCGCCCCTGTGCCTCAAATAGATTCGCTATCAGCTCTATCTTTAATCTTTCAAAATGTTCAGTTGCTATCGCTATCAGCTCTATCTTTAATTTTTCAAAATGTTCAGTTGCTATTGCATGCACTCATCTGTGTTTCACTACACACATGGTGCATGCTTAACAAACTGTCAGTCTGCAACACTACTATCACCGACATCTAAGAAGGGAGATCCCCCCTTGAATGGCCCTTCTAAGGTTTCTCTCCTCTCCTGCTTTTTTCCCTATTGTTAGGTTTTAGTGAGTTTTTCCTTACCTTCGCGTGGGGTATGTCTGGGAGTGTTTGCACTCATTCATTTATTTGTATTTATCTTAAATTTGTTGGACCTTATGGTGTCCTTGTTCTGTTCTTGACTTATTGTTATGTTTCTTCTTGACTTGTTTAAAGAAGACGTGTCCGGCCCATGGGGACATTAGCGTGTGTTGTCGGGCCTTACAAATAAATTTGATTTGATTTGATTTGATTCCCTTCGGAGATGGGAGACAAAGTGATGCCGTCTGTCTTCTGCACACAAAGTGGAGCCACCCCAGGAGTGTACAGATTAAGTAATTACACGAGCACAAAGCAAGCCTGGGCGAGATAGCCCCGCGCATAATAACCAACCGGAGGTATGAATGGAGGAGGGGGGGGGGGGGGGGCTTGATTTAGCCTGTTCCACAGTTGTCAGTGCATTGTCAGAGCGCCCTATTCTTGGCACACTGGCGGGTCTTATTCAGAGACGCTCTTAACGCCCATGTTAATTACAGAGAGGTGAATGAGACCCACCGCTGCCTCTCGCTGTGAGACGAGAGAGAGAGAGAGAGAGAGTGGCCGGAACATTATAGTGGAGAGAGACGGGGGGGGGGGGGGGGGGGGGGAGAGAGAGAGAGAGAGAGAGAGAGAGAGAGAGAGAGAGAGAGAGAGAGAGAGAGAGAGAGAGAGAGAGAGAGAGAGAGAGAGAGAGAGAGAGCCTTACTACTCCTTAAGAGAGAGAGAGTCGCCGGAGAACATTCTAGTAGACAGAGAGGGGGGGGAGAGAGAGAGAGAGAGAGAGAGAGAGAGAGAGAGAGAGAGAGAGTCGCCGGAGAACATTCTAGTAGACAGAGAGTGGGGGGGAGAGAGAGAGACAGAAAGAAAAGAGAAGAGAAACGGAGAGAGAGTGAGAGGGCAAGAGAGAGAGAGAGAGAGAGACCTTACTACTCGTTAAGAGAGAGTCGCCGGAGAACATTCTAGTAGAGAGAGGGGGGGGAGAGAGAGAAGAGAGAGAGAGGGGGGGAGAGAGAGAAAGAGAGAGAGAAAGAGGGCAGAGAGAGAGAGAGAGAGAGAGAGAGAGAGAGAGAGAGAGAGAAGAGAGAGAGAGAGAGAGAGAGAGAGAGAGAGAGAGAGAGAGAGAGAGAGACCGCCTCACCGCTGGTTCCATAAGAAGGGAAGACAAAAGCCATTATGAAGAAAATCTGGTGGAAACATAATCAGTCTGATTCCTGTTCTGAGCCTCGTCTGATTCCTGCTCTGAGCCTCGTCTGATTTGATTTCCATTGTTGTAAAAGAGCAACTCCACCTCCGCTGAGACACCTCTCGATCTCCAGCTCAATCACATACAAACCAGGCGTGGCTGCTTTCCCCTCCCAGAGTCCAGAGGTAACACTACATTTATCCATAGTGGTTCCACACATATACAGTTAGGTATATACTGTACACGCCTCGCATAGGGAGCCCATGAAGAGGCTGTCCGCCCAGCATGCAGCAGTACAACAGACAGTTACACAGGTAATTGACAGAATAATGGAAAAGGCCTACATAAAGTCCCCCGGCAGGGGGTCATGCCACCGCGCGCCACTGCCAACAGCTTTAATGTGCTTGGCAGAGAATGTGCCAGCGGCGCCCGCGCTGCTCTCAACACAGCCTCCAGATTTCAGGGAGAAGGGATACGGTGGCTCTTCCACGAGGAGGAAGCCATTTGTTGGTGTTTCTCA
>NC_140176.1:32029138-32113681 GCF_963971535.1 Notolepis coatsorum | reverse complement strand
TCATATCACAGCTGTATATGTACCACTATGCTTTGCTAGCTTCATATCACAGCTGTATATGTACCATTATACTGTGCTTCATATCACAGCTGTGTATACTGTATATGTACCACTTTGCTTTGCTAGCTTCATATCACAGCTGTGTATGTAGCTTACCACTACGCTTTACTAGCTACATATCGCAGCCGGGCAAACTAACAAACTGAAAATGTAGTTTTCATCTCCCAGGACGGACAGTATGTAATACAATTTTACTTACTCAGAAACCTTTTATATTACCTAAACATGAAATCCTGGCCACTTATTTGTCAAACAATTAATCCAAAGTTGTTGAAATGGTCCAACTTCTCAAAATGTCAATGGAGAGTCTGTCTGTTTACTGGGGGCTGACATCTTGATTAGAATGTATTGATTAGAAGTCCCATTCAATTCATCATGGCAGCGGGGCTCAGAAAACAAGTGGAAAACTTTCCGTTGACATTTTGAGAACAAAAACAACTTCTGTGTTTAGGCTCAACAACTTTGCCCCCCTGTCGGGGCCCCCGAATCAAGGTCTGATTAATGTGTTATTGTCATTGTCATTATCACTCAGTCAGACACACACACTCACACATACACATGGATACACATACACACACACATGCACGCACACCACGTAACATATAATATAACCAAGGGGTTGCAGTCGTAATATGGGCGGAGGCCAAACGGTATCCTATTATTATGCAAAGTCTAGGCACTTATCACCTAGACTTTGCATAATAATAGGATGCGCGCACTTCGAAGCCCAAACGCCGTTTGACCGCGGTTGCCCAGCACTGCACCACTGAATATAACCGATAGACCCTCATCTGTACCTTTGTTTACACTTTGTTTTTCTCATATTTTTATATTCGAGATCAAAATTGATTGCCTATATTTATGTCTTTCTACCATTACCCTGCCCATACCTGTACTCCCCTCCCCCTCCTGCTATGACATCCGAATTTACCCAGGGGATCAATAAAGGAATATCTTATCTTATCTTATCTTATCTTATCATATCGTATCGTATCTAATTTAAATATTTGATATCCAGTTGAATCACCTGTACATTGTATATTACTATCGCACTTTACTGTTACATTTGCACTCTGGTTAGATGCCAAACTTATTTTTGTCATACTGTACTTGTGCTGTATGATGACAATATCAGAATCTAATCTAATCTAATCTACCGTTTTGTGCAAACCACAGTCTGTGCTACTGAGCAGCTCCACTGGTGCAGTGGGGGGGGGGGGGGTGGGGGTGGTGGGGAGGTTAAGTGCCTTGCTCAAGGGCACTTCAACTGTGGCTGTAGAGGGAGGAATGAAAGCATTATTTATTCCCTTCTCCTGCTCAGATCTTCTTGCCGGTTCGGGCAACAGCAGACCGTCTGTGTTTCTCGGTTGAGGAATCATATATTTTTAGCTTATTCCACGTTATGTGTTTGCGTGTACATTGTCCTCATTCCAAAGGATTGAAAATATTAAAAATAGGGGGGGGGGGGGGGGGGGGGGGGGGGGCAGCTGGATGGGTCTGCGAGGGTCATCCCTTCAACTCCTGCGCCGCATCTAAGGAGACGCCTGAGGAGGCAGCTGATGTCAAGGTGCAGACAACTCATTAACTCCAAAACATCTCACACACACAGACACACACACACACAGACACACACACACACAGACACACACACACACAGACACACACAGACACACACGCACGCACGCACGCACACACACACACACACACACACACACACACACACACACACACACACACACACACACACACACACACACACACACACACACACACACACACACACACACACACAGACACACAGACACACAGACACAGAGACACACACACACACAGACAGACACACAGACACACATGATACAGACACACACACACACACACACACACACACACACACACACACACACACACACACACACACACACACACAGACACACAGTCACACAGACACAGAGACACACACACAGACAGACACACACACAGACACACATGATACAGACACACACACACACACACACACACATACAGACACACAGACACAGACACACACACACACACAGACACAGACACACACACACACACACACACACACACACAACACACGACACACACACACACACACACACACACACACACACACACACACAGAGGCACACAGACACAGACACACACACACACACACACACAGAGGCACACACACACACACACACACACACACACACACACACACACACACACACACACACACAGACAGACACACAGACACACACACACACACAGAGGCACACACACACACACACACACACACACACACACACACACACACACACACACACACACACACACACACACACACACACACACAGAGGCACACAGACACAGACAGAGACACGCAGTCAAACTTTGATTAGAAAAAGGGAAAGAAAAATAATGAATACGGCGGATAAAAGGACATTTCGACACCACGGCAAATTAAACTCTAAAATTGCATGAGAAAACATCTCCGCGAGCCCAACGGGATCCTAGCGTGATTATTAAAGAGTAAGTGATCTTTCTGCAGCGTGATGTTGCCAATAGCGACAGCGGACGCTTAAAAGTTCAAGAGTGAGCGGGTCCTCTAGAGAAAATATTGTCAGAATGAATCGTCCTTTAAAAAATGCAAAAGGGGGTGTTGAGTAGAGACCACGACGGAGTGGCCGAGAACTCCGGTGATGAGTCATCAGAGCTTTGGTTGTGAGCTGAAAGTAGTGAGAAGTCTGGTGATAAGGCATCAGTTAATTTATATTTACATCTAGTAATTTAGCTGATGCTTTTATCCAAAGCGACTTACAAGTTCTGTACAACAAGTCAGCAGGAAGGGTACAACTCTAAGTAACATTGTTTGTCAAACAGTTTTGAACTTGGGGGCTACAGTCTTGAGTGCATAGTATTATATACATTTAGTATAGTAGGTAGTAATATAGGTAAGGTAGATTCCTTAGTAGCAAAGTGCATAATAGTAAGAAACAGTTAGTATTTTCTTTTCATTTCAGATATTGATTAAAGAGGTGTGTCGACAGCGGAAAACTGGTCAGGTTTCTGCTGTCCTGACTGTGATGGTTTCATCTGTCCTGACTGTGATGGTTTCAGCTGTCCTGACTGTGGTGGTTTCAGCTGTCCTGACTGTGATGGTTTCATCTGTCCTGACTGTGATGGTTTCAGCTGTCCTGACTGTGGTGGTTTCAGCTGTCCTGACTGTGATGGTTTCAGCTGTCCTGACTGTGGTGGTTTCAGCTGTCCTGACTGTGGTGGTTTCAGCTGTCCTGACTGTGATGGTTTCAGCTGTCCTGACTGTGATGGTTTCAGCTGTCCTGACTGTGATGGTTTCAGCTGTCCTGACTGTGGTGGTTTCAGCTGTCCTGACTGTGATGGTTTCAGCTGTCCTGACTGTGATGGTTTCAGCTGTCCTGACTGTGGTGGTTTCAGCTGTCCTGACTGTGGTGGTTTCAGCTGTCCTGACTGTGATGGTTTCAGCTGTCCTGACTGTGGTGGTTTCAGCTGTCCTGACTGTGGTGGTTTCAGCTGTCCTGACTGTGGTGGTTTCAGCTGTCCTAACTGTGGTGGTTTAAGCTGTCCTGACTGTGGTGGTTTAAGCTGTCCTGACTGTGGTGGTTTAAGCTGTCCTGACTGTGGTGGTTTAAGCTGTCCTGACTGTGGTGGGGAGTTTGTTCGACCATTGTGGAGCGAGGACTGAGAATAGCCAGCTTCTCTTTGATGACCCCCCAGGAGCCTGGATAGGAGTCGGCCAGAAGATGCAGAGTGCATGGGTCTTGAGGGTGTGTAGTTAGAGACCATTGACCGGAGGTAGGCGGGAGCCGCTCCCCTTGCTGCACAGAATGCCAGGTCGAGGACCTTGAAGCAGATTTGTGTGGCAATGGGAAGCCAGTGCAGCTCTCTGAGAAGTGGGGTGACCTGGGCTGACTTTGGTCGGTTGGAGATCAAAGACGATTGAGAGGCCGCTGGTCGAGAAACTCCTCACGAAGTGAGTGAGTCGTCTCGTAGACTCCGGTGATCAGTCTGGTCGTGTCCTGAAAGGAGTCCCTGATGAGAAGTCCATTCACTTCTCAGGACCTTCTCTAAAGTCACGACGGTATTGAAGATCCGTCAGGCCGCTCTGTGAAAAAGTGGCCCCCGATTCTCCCCGCGGGGACCAGCGTTTGCCACTTTCGAGCCGTCTGAAGACACGGAAATGATTTCCAATGACAGCCCGCTGCAGTTAAATGACTAATCACACCTACGGCGGGAATAAAAATAGCCGCCTCTCGGAGAGAAAGCGCCGGGCGCGCACTAACCTAACCGCCTCCGTGTTTGAAACGCAATCACAATATCTGGGAGATAAACGATTATTATTTCCTCCCCAGCTGTTGGGTGAAGGGGAGGAAAGGGTTGGAGACCTCTCGCTGATTGGTGCATCTTAAATAGTTTGATTTGAAGGGCGACGGCGGTGGCCGAGAGGCCTGGGAAGGGAGGAGGACATGAGAGTACTCTAATCAAGACGTCTCCAACGGTCCTCTCAGACGGAGGTAATGAGCTCGTCTTTCCGCTGACATTCATCAGGTTCACCGAACGAGAGCCTTATAAGGAAAGAACAGAGTATGAATCAACTAATTACCGTTTCGGTTCGGAATGGACGATTGTGTGTGTGTCATAGTGAGTTGTCATGACAATCACCGTTTAGATACACGGGACAACATGATGAGACGTTAAAAAAAAAAAAAAAAATTTGATTTTCCATTTTCTAAATGTTCAAACATATTTACCAGGATCCCTCCTCCTGAGCCTGACAGCCCAGATGGTCCGCAATTCATCTCCGCTCCCGCAGTTCAAAACGCAACGCGTGCCTTGATGTTCAGTGCTGACTCTGACACTTTTGTGGCGCTGCAGTGTGTCGGTGGGTTGATGTGAGTAACGAGTCTAACTCAGGATAGCTGCCTGCAGGCCTGTGGGGCTGGGAGTTTGGTTTCTTTTGTACTATAATTGTCATGGTGCTTTTTCATTCAAAAAGGGTATATTTATATCTACCTACTCTGCTTTCACTGTCTACAACTGCCCTACATTGTAATCATAGTCATCATAATAATCACAACTACCTACCTATAGTCTACCCATATAACTCTGTATGATAGCATGTACAATAGTGCTGTATACCGTATATATACATTGATATATTTACAGTATATATATATATATATTAGGGCTGGGACTTTATCGCGTACATTTCTATTAATTAACTACAGAAAAAAAATTATGTTAAAGAAAATGACACGTTTTATCGCATGTCACAGCAATTTGCTCTCGTCTGTCGGCTCTGGGTTGTTTTTTCGCCGATCAACCAAGAAATATTTGGAAAGTTGAATTGGCCGCCTTTCGATCGTCACCACACTCAACCTATTGCGTGATTCCATTCTCGAGTTACAAGACGAAACATCCGGCGAGCGTCATTTGACAAGCCGTTCGGACGAGTGACCACGTCCGGTTGTGAGCGGTCCTGGACTGACCAGTGACCAGTCACTGCTGATGGTGAAAATGATTGACCACCGTTGTAGCTAATTAACAACATTTTGCTGCTTAAACGTATCTATAATAAAAAAAAAATGTATCACTTAAAACTACACATATCATTTTATGATTTGTATAAATTGTTGATGACGGAATAGTAAAAATCCATACCTTGAATGAATGAATGAATGAATGAATGAATGACTTTATTTGACAATATAAAAAATAAACATGTGACAGAAGAGCACAGTCGGGATATACTGCCAAGGATGAAACACAAAAAAGCTCAGAGCTTATTTCCATTGTGGTCCTTGTAGGGGGGTGGGGGAGTGTGATGTTTAATACATGCATCATACAAAACGTGACATCACAACACATCACATATACCATTTAACATTTATATACATAACAGACTCATACAACATGCAAGGGTGCCTTAAGCTAAGTGTCTAGGTCAAGTATAGTCCCTTTTGAGCCATGTCTTCAGGCTGGACTTCAAGTTCAAGTTTCAAGTTTCTTTAATAGTTGTCATACAGAAGTACAGAATACTTTTGTACAAAATGCTTCTTACTGTTGCGCTCCAGAGACTGTGCATGACAAGATAAGTATGAAATAAAAACATAGTAAAAATTAGAAGAAAAAAAAGAGGTCACAGTGTTCAGTTTAGACATATGTACAATGTTCGTAGACGTAGTTACCATACAATATACAATACTGTGCAGTGTACTAATATACAATACTATATAGTGCAAGGCATAAATGGACGAGGTGCAGTTTAGGTACAATTCACAGTAGGTGTACGAGTTGTAGTGCAAATCCTTTATCAATAAATATAAAGTGTAAGTGTGTTTGTGTGATCTAAGTGTGGAGAGTGGGTGCTGCAGTGTGTTGTTTGTTTGAGTGAGTGTGTGTGTGCGTGTGGGTGTGTGTGCTGTGTGCATTTGATGGTTGTTGCATAGTGATTATTGTTCGTTTAGCGATTATTGTTCGTTTAGCAGCCTGATGGCCTGGGGATAGAAGCTCCTTCTGAGTCTTTCTGTGCTCGCCATAAGACTCCGGTATCGCTTGCCTGACGGCAGCAGTTCAAAGAGGCAGTTGTTCGGGTGGCTCGAGTCCTTAATAATTCTCTTAGCCTTCCCCTTGCACCGCTTGTTGTAAATGTTCTGGAGGGTGGGAAGCCCCCCTCTAATTGTGCGTTCGGCTGAACGTGTCACTCTTTGTAGTCTGCTACGGTCTTGTGCAGTGCTATTCCCAAACCAGGAGGTGATGTTGCCGGTCAGGATGCTCTCTATTGTACATGAGTAGAAGTTCCTAAGGATCTTCTGGCTGACTTGGAACTTCCTTAGGCGCCTGAGGAAGTAGAGGCGTTGTCGTGCCTTCTTCACAACACTGTCAATGTGTGTGGTCCATGACAAGTCCTCGGATATGTGGACTCCGAGGTACTTGAAACTGTTCACTCTCTCAACTGGTGCCCCGTCGATGCTGAGGGGGCTGTAGTCCTTGACCCCCGACCTCCTGAAGTCCACAATCATCTCTTTTGTTTTGCTGACGTTCAGGGAGAGGCAGTTCTCCTGACACCACTGTGACAGGTTCTCTACCTCTTCCAGGTAGGCCCTTTCGTCGTTGGCAGAGATCAGGCCCACCACTACTTGAATCTAACGGCATTGTCTACGATTTTCAGGTCACTGGGCAGACTGTTCCAATAGATAGCTGCTTTGCATAGATCCATGATGGTATACCTAAATATTAGGTATACCTCGCAGTCCTAGTAGACCTATACCAAATATGAAGGTTACCGTCATCCATTCATACAAAAGTATGTCAAAAAGATTCTTAGAATATAGAAAACACCACCAAATATCTTTATACGGTCGAAAAACAAGAAAATAAATCATGGTATCACATTTGGAAACCTATCGCCCACCATAGGCCTGCCTGTCGGCTGCAAGGCCAAAGCAGAGGTCCGTTCAACAAGCTGTTTGATACAATGTTCCCCAGTGCTCACCGACGTGTTGGAGAAGAACGCTGCACTGTGTGTTTCAGTGGAGGAAGACGTACAATCGTTTCTTTCCCCGCGAGCCTCAACCTCATAGTTCACTGAGCGTGAGCCTCGTTCTCCCACCGCCGTTCTGTCCGCCTGGTGACCCGTGGGTGCGCCGAGCATCCCATCACTTTACGCTCAAGTGGCATTTGCCGTCGGTTCCTAGCCGCCATCGGGGTGGAAGTTGATAGGTCATCTTTTCTCTTCAGCGTGTTCCTCTATGCTGTCGATGCTGCCCTTTCAACATGAATTCACTTACTGAGTAAGCACTATCAATTTAAAGCACTGGTTTCTATTCTACAAGTATATTAAAGGAGCTATAGATACAATTTGTATGTATGTTATCTAACAAATGTTGGCGGGTCCAAAATATATGTTGTTTCTTACATGTTGCAATGTTGCATGCATATGTATCCCCTCCCTAATTCCCATTTCCCCACATGGAATGCACCTGATCAGATAAATTACATGCTGGTGCTCTAGTGCGACATCTAGTGGCTGAATGTTATCTATACTATAGCACCTTTCATATCGATAATATTTACATTTTAAACCGTGATGTATTTCAAAACGGGCATTTTCTTTACCGTCCTGGTATTGTTTTGGTATCGAGAACCGTGATACTAAACTTGGTATCGTATCAAGGTCAAGATTGTGTTCTTGTGACAACACTAGCATGTGTGCGTGTACTTTGTGTCTTACTCCTTGTAGTAGCATGGACTGGAGTCTTCCTCTCATCCAGTGTCGCCCATTCCCCTGGCGCTAATGCGAGCCGATGGACTATGACAGACCAGGCCCTGCCACATCAGCCGCTGGTACTGGCAATCAATTCCAGACAGCGGTGGGCCTTTACCGCGGTGTCCATCTTCATAATTTGATTTGTTATCCCGGTGGACGGTTGGTACAGCAATCATTGCCGCGATCACCCCCCCCCCCCCCCCCTCTCCCTACGAACCCCTCGCTGAACCGCTTCACCAGTTATAAATGTTTCACTGTAAATGTTATGACTTCAAAGTTGGACTTCAATTGCGGCCTGCCTCCCTCTCCTCCGAATTATGGCAATGGTTTTAAGATAAGAGTGTGTAAACAATACAATTACTTAGTAAAATGATAATGCCTAAAAATATTTATTACATTTTTGTCTGACTTTTAGACTAACTAAAGTCTGAAAATCTCTCTCATTAGACACAGTGTGCCCAAGGGGGTACAGTAGGTCAACCAAACAGCCAAACATGCTGTACAAACATCTATTGTGTTTTTTGTTATTATTATTTATTTATCTGAGATGTATTATTATTATCTGAGATGGTGAAACTGCATCAAACAATATCGTTTGTAAGGCCAAATCAGTGACGTTTTAGTCGTCCCATCCAATGTAGTCTTAATTTAGTTTAACACTAGCACAGCCATGGAGAAAATGCCACTAATTCCCGCCAGGAACGGGTCAGATGACCCGACAGCTTATATGAGAAATATGAGAAAAATAAAGAGTGTAAACTGTATAATTACCTCTGAATATAAAAATATGAGGTTTACCACAATGAAATGTAGGTTTGAGTGACATAAAAAAAATATTATAATTTTTTTTCTTTTATTTTTTTTTAGATGGAAGAGCCACATATTGACGGGCAAAGAGCCACATGCGGCTCGCGAGCCACGGGTTGGCCACCCTTGCGCTAGACGCTCGCAAAGTGCTGTGACTTTCGTCTGTTCCAACAGCCCATATGTGGAATAACGTTCTAATTACATTTTCCTGAAGACATTTTGAAATGTCAGAAACCGTGCCAGATAAAACGGGTACTTTTAGGAAAAGTCATTGAGTGACAGAGCTGGAGCTCGACCGAGTGACGAGGATACATTTATTGACAATGCCTAGGGGTCATGTGACCCCTTGTCGGCTGTGCTAGTGTTAAAGGAAAACTCCAACATTTTGGGAAATTAGCTTATTTAACATCTTCCCTGGAGTTAGACAAGAAGATACATACCTTTTTTGTCTCTGTGCGTGCATTTTAGCTTTGGGAATAGACGCTCCGTTAGCATAGCTTAGCTTCATCACTGGAAGTGAGGCAGGGCTGTAGCCTTACAGTGTATTGCAAGGTCTGACATTGACCAAACTTGATATGCATGACCTTGGTGGGCTCTAGGTCAACTCCTGAAAAGGGGGTCAATGTCAGACTTTGCAATCAAAAGTTAGGGGGCTAATAACCCTTGCCATAATTTCAGTGTGCCCCCTAACTTTTGATTGCAAGGTCTGACATTGACCCCCTTTTCAGGAGTTGACCTAGAGCCCACCAAGGTCATGCATATCAAGTTTGGTCAATGTCAGACCTTGCAATACACTGTAAGGCACTGTAAGGCTACAGCCTTGCCTCACTTCCAGTGATGAAGCTAAGCTATGCTAACGGAGCGTCTATTCCCAAAGCTAAAATGCACGCACAGAGACAAAAAAGGTATGTATCTTCTTGTCTAACTCCAGGGAAGATGTTAAATAAGCTAATTTCCCAAAATGTTGGAGTTCCCCTTTAAGTCAGCAAAATCTCTTCACATGTTGGGCTCCATACTGGAGCGGGAATCGAACCGGGAACCTCCGGATTACCAGACGACTGCTCTACCTCCCGAGAAAGAAAGAAAGAAAAAAGAAAGAAAGAAAGAAAGAAAGAAAGAAAGAAAGAAAGAAAGAAAGAAAGAAAGAAAGAAAGAAAGAAAGAAAGAAAGAAAGAAAGAAAGAAAGAAAAAAAGAAAGAAAGAAAGAAAGAAATGTTTACATTTTTTTATTGCCAAATTGACTTTGATGTTCACATCAAACATGATGTTGCACATCAACACATCTGAGAAGAACTAACGGCTGCAGAATGCAAGAACTATTAGGAACATCTGACCACTAAGAGTGTCTGACTCTTAACCACCAAAACCTGCACGTATGACTTACTGTATATCTCACTTTTAGTAAGAGTAAAAGTGGATAGAGTTTACTTTTACTCTTACTCATAATATACTATATATTCAGATACAAAATGTGTATTGCCTATATTTATTGTAATGTATAATATAACCGATGGAGCTGCATACAGACCCTCATCTGCACCTTTGTTTACACTGTTTATATTTCTCGTATTTTTATATTCAGATCAAATTCTATTGCCTATATTTATCAAAGGCAAAGTCAAAGTCAGCTTTATTGTCGCTTCTCGTAAAGTGCAAGACAAACAGAGAAATGAAATTGCGTTTCCCCCTTCCCACGGTGTATATAAAAAAGATCTAATATAAACATAAAGTAACATATAGGACACTATAAACATAAAGTAACATAATAGGACACAATGTACACACAATATACAGGACTACTGCCCCCCCCCCCCCCCCACCTGGTAGAAAGTGGTTTTGGATTTTTCTATTATAGTAGATTTCGACTGCTAAAAATATTTAAAAAAAAATTAAATAAATAATAATTACTCATTTTAACACATTCATGGCCATTTGGATCCGTCTAAAATCACTGTAGACGGCCAGCATTTCTAAACAGACTTGCATAGTCCGTGGGGCTGTTTGTAGAGCTAAATCTATACTTTATAGTATTGCTATCTGTCCATTCTCATTGTCAATTGAGACCATAAACCGTCCCTTCAAAACGGCTTAAAGAAAAAAAAAATTCATCAATACGTTCTCATTTTATAGCGTCTTGAATATAAGCGTTATAAGGGATTTCGGCTGGGATATTTCCTGGAACACGAGATACAGGGCTAATAGCTACTAACGTTAAATCCAATGGCATTTCGGATATACAGAAGCTACAGTTAAAACTCAAACTGCATATGATCCGTATGATGGTCCACCATGAATGCATGAAAGGGGGGGGGGGCGGGGGACGTCGTTTCTGATTATTGATTACCAATAACCGTGTTAGCCTCATTCGCTGATCGGGTGGATGGCTATCATAACAGGCCCTGATCAGCATGTATTTGATGTGAAAAAGATCTTACCCTGGGCCGGTTGGATCCCCCAAAGCATTTCCCAGTTATCGATCGCCATCTGGTAGATCCATATGTCCATTGGCTGATGATATATTCCTTTACTGCATAGTGAATTCGGCGTCGCAAAAGGTATTCCAAGCTACTAGGCTGCACATCCAGAATCCAGCTAACTGGAAACTCCATTGAAAGTCAAAAAAAAGAATGCACCGTTCTGCCACAGGGCACACTGCATTATCGAGACAGCGCCCCTAAGAGGATCTGGCCGGTAATGCACTTTTCAGAATTCGAAGAGGAGGGTAGATCTGCAGTGCAGCTCGGTGACATCGAGTAGGTTATTACAATGGAATAAAAGCCAAAACAACCTTGCCACGGAGGTCCTCAACATTTGGATTCGAAACACGGATTTATCCGTGGTTGGCCCCGAAACGGTTAAGTATGTTTTATGTTTAAAATGCACAATAATGTGTAATATATCAAATATAAATCATTGTTTTTGCTTCATGTTCATCCCCTCTTTCTTCGCCCCACTGACTGGGCGTCAGTGCACAACGCAGCATTGGGATATTGACAACCATACTGGGTAATTTACATTGGAGGTGGTTGGGGGCACACTGTATAAACAATCAAAACTGTACATTGAGGGGGGGGGGGGGAGGAGACACTGTACAAACAAACAAAATTGTACATTGGACTATTGACAAAACCATACTATGTAAATGACTGTACATTGGAGGGGGTTGGGTTAGGATATTTACAGGGGCCAGTGTTGAATTGCAGTCTCCCGTAGGTGTCCCTTGAGAGAGGTTTTGAAAGTGGGTAGTGATCCACATTCCTTTACAGCTTTGGGTAGGGCGTTCCACATTGATGTGGCATAATTGCGAAACGTGTTTAGTCCCTTATTTGAGCCGAATCTGGGTTTAACATGATTTGTGGAGCTCCCTCTGGTGTTGTGATCGTGGTATTCACTGACCTTTGGGAAGCATTTTGACATGTACATGGGTACCTTGGTCGTGTAGTGTATCTTGTAGACCAGGCCCATTGCAAGTTGCTGTACTCTGTCGTCTACTCTAAGCCATCCTAGGTTGTCAAAGTGGGCAGGGGTGAGGTGGGTTCTAGGAGTAAGGTCAAGCAGTAGTCTGACCAGTTTGTTTTGAGATGTTTGTAATTTTGTTTTTAGCGCCTTTGAGGTGCTTTGGTACCATGAGGTGCAAGCATAGTCGTAGTACCCCTGAATGAGTGCTCCTGCCAGAGTCTTCAGGGTATTCTTGTTTACCATAGAGGAGATCCGGTACAAGAATCGAGTTCGTTGGTTGACTTTTTTTATTACATTGGATGCCATTTTGTCACAGGAGAGATTAGCCTCTAGGATGGAACCCAGGTAGGTAATTTCATCTTTCCTTGTGACAATATTGTCACCCACTGTAACTGAGAAGCCGTCGGTCTTGCTGAGTTTGTTATTTGAACCGAAGAGAATGGACTCTGTTTTGCCCATGTGTAATGATAGTTTGTTATCAGCGAGCCATATGCAGATTCTGCCTAGTTCCGAGCTGAGGGTTTTCTCAACCTGTAACTTGTTCTTGTCAGAGACCAGCAGGGCTGAGTCGTCCGCAAACAGGAACAAGTTGCAGTCACAAGCTGACGACATGTCATTTGCATAAATTAGGAACAGTAGCGGTCCTAGTATGCTTCCTTGTGGAACACCACAGCTCACTGTGAGGGGGGGGGGGATAGGGTACCGTTTACCTCCACCATCTGTTCCCTCCCCTCAAGGTAGGATTGCATCCAGCTCACTGATAGACTATCAAAACCAATTGCTTTTAGCTTGTCAATCAGAATGGAGTGATTGACAATGTCAAAGGCCTTTTGTAGGTCCAGCATGACCATGCCGCAGTATTTGCCTGCGTCCACCTCTTGTTTGATGTGGTCATTCAAATAGAGAAGGCATGTGTCAGTGGAGTGGGATGTTCTGAAGCCAGATTGGAATTCGTAGATTAGATTTTTTTCCGCTAGGTACTTTTCGACCTGTTCGTAGACTATTTTTTCCATGACTTTCGAGATGGAGGTGAGAATAGAAACAGGGCGGTAGTTGCCTGGGTCTAATTTGCTGCCCTTTTTGTGCAGAGGGGTCACCCTCGCAATTTTGAAGTCCTTGGGGACGTGTCCCTGTTTTATGGAGAGGTTTATTATGTGTGTGATGATTGGGGTGATGGCGGCTGCTGAGTCTCTGAGGAATTTGGAGGGGATGTTGTCATGGCCAGTGGCCTTGTTAGGTTGGAGGGCGCTCAGTTTATTGAGTACCTCATCTGTTGTTACCATTTCCAGCTTGAAGTCGTCCTTGCGGACCCCTAGGTTTTTGTAGTAAGCTACTATGTGTTCTACCCTATAAAGCCCTGAGTGGGAGGGTAGTTTGTTTACCAGTGTTGTGGCTATGTTTGTGAAGAAAATGTTTAAGTAATTGGCTACATCCAGCTTGTCTGTGATGAGCGTGTTGTCCGTTTTTATGTTTATGTTTGAGAATCTGGTTTTAAGTTTTTTACTGCATCCTAGTTGATTATTGAGTTAGTTAGTTGGTTAGCGCGACGGCTCTTCCAATTCGTACGGATGTTCTACCGGCAGCTAAATAATTCAATGTTATAAGCCTGTTATGATATTATGATATGAAAATGTAATTGTCGTGCTGTCAGACCCTGATACGGGTTCTCTTTTCCATTTATTTTCTTCTCTGTGTGCTTCGTTTATATGTTAAAATCACAACGATTTTCTTCTGGGGGACAATGGGTTTGGTTTACAAACATCAGTTCAGTTTTCAGGTCTGGTTATATACTGTAGTTACTGAAACTGATTGAATATGGCTTTCTACTATTACCCTGCCCATACCTGTACCCCTTCCCCCATGCTGCTATGACACCTGCATTTACCCAAGGGGATCAATAAAGGAATAACTTATCAACACAGTCTCAACAGACTTCAAAGGCTCATAAGACAATAGAAACACATCCCCAACTTTAATCCTCTAAAAAGACTAAAGTAAAAACTCCCCTTAAAGACCTCAAAGATCCACGGAAACTACATTTACAGACATTGCAGGCGTCTGCGATATGACATGTGACATATTTCCGAATGCAGCAGACCTTTGGGGTGGGGCAGAAGCCTGACTTCACTGACGTTTGATTGACGTCCCAAAGTACCCGTGCATCGGAGGGCGCGGTTCAGAATCAAGAAGTATTGGACATGTTTGGTGGGGCCGGTTCACCCTCGTGTGCAGAAACACGCCACTCATGGAGCAGATGCTTTTTTGAGGAAGAGAAAATGAATTCTTCTCGTTAAAATAAGAAGTGGATTATTTTGGCACATAAATAGATGAGAACTAGGTACAGACAGGCAGTCATAATTCTAGTTAGGGTTAGTTATATTCATGGTGTTTAGTCATACTAGCCTATTTTTAGTTAGAGTTAGTTCAATTAATGGTGTTTGGTCATACTAGTTTATTTTTTGTTAGAGTTAATTAAATTATTGGTGTTTAGTCATCATACTAATTTATTTCTAGTTAGGGTTAATTAAAGTATTGGTGTTTAGTCATCATACTAGTTTATTTTAGTTTTGGTTAGTTAAATTAACTGTGTTTACTCGTCATGCTAGTACACTTTTAGTTAGGGTAAAAGTATTGGTGTTTAGTCACATTAGGCAATTTTTTGTTAGAGTTAATACAAGTATTGGTGTTTAGTCACACTAGTCTATTTTTTACTTAGGGTCAATTACATTATTGGTGTTTAGTCACACTACTCTATTTCTAGTTAGGGTTAATTCAATTATTGGTGTTTAGTTGTCATGCTAGTTTATTTCTAGTCAGGGTTAATTACATGATTGGTGTTTAGTTGTCATGCTAGTTTATTTTTGGTTAGGGTTAATCAAAAGTATTGGTGTTTAGTTGTCATGCTAGTTTATTTTTGGTTAGGGTTAATAACAGTATTGGTGTTTAGTTGTCATGCTAGTTTATTTTTAGTTAGGGTTAATAACATGATTGGTGTTTAGTTGTCATGCTAGTTTATATTTAGTTAGGGTTAATTAATAACATGATTGGTGTTTAGTTGTCATGCTAGTTTATTTCTAGTCAGGGTTAATAAAAGTATTGGTGTTTAGTTGTCATGCTAGTTTATTTCTAGTTAGTGTTAATAAACACTAACTTGCAGCCCTTGCAACCTCCTTCGACAAGCTCTGTCCCCTCGTTGAGAAACCTGCCCGCCGTTCCCCACCCAGTCCATGGCTGACAGATCCAGTGAGAGAACAAAGACAGGTCCTGAGAGCAGCTGAAAGGAAGTATAGAAAGTCACGCCTCACTGCTGACATCGACACATATCACAACCTCTTGTTAACATTCTCCAAAACCATCACTAATGCCAAAGCTTCTTTCTTCCACCATAGGATCGAGGCCTCTGCCAAGAATCTTCGCAAACTGCATGCTACCATGTCCTCCCTCCTCACTCCCCCCCCACCCCCCCCCTCCCTCATCTTTCTCTGCCGAAGACTTTGCGATCTTCTTTGAGGAAAAAGTGGAGAACATCCGCAGCTCCTTCTCCCAACCCCCACCCATTCCAAATGCTGAATCGAGAACCTCATCCTTCACTCTGTCATCTTTCTCTCCCATTACAGAAGCAGAGACCCTGACACTGGTAACGTCAAACCGTCCGACTACTTGCCAGCTGGACCAGCTACCCTCCCCACTCCTCCAGACCATAGCACCAGACATCCTCCCATTCCTAACTGCAACCATCAACTCCTCACTCAACTCGGGGGTGGTCCCCACCTCCCTAAAACAAGCCAGAGTCACGCCGCTCATAAAAAAACCAACCCTGAACCCTACTGTCATAGGCAACTACCGTCCTGTCTCTCTTCTCTCCTTCCTTTCTAAAACACTTGAACGTGCTGTATCCAACCAACTTACTACTTATCTCTTACAGAATGACCTCCTAGACCCTAATCAGTCAGGCTTCAGGACTGGTCACTCCACAGAGACAGCCCTCATTGCGGTCACAGAGGCACTTCACTTAGCAAAAGCGAAAGGCCTCTCCTCTGTCCTGATTCTCCTAGATCTATCTGCAGCCTTCGACACAGTCAACCACCAGATCCTCCTTGCGGCCCTCGCAGGAATGGGAGTGGCTGGCTCTGCGCTGACATGGCTGTCATCATACCTCAATGACCGCTCCTACCAAGTGTCATGGAGAGGGACCCTGTCGGCCACCCGCCCCCTGCGGACGGGTGTCCCCCAGGGCTCGGTTTTAGGACCCCTTCTCTTCTCCCTCTACACTAAATCACTGGGTAACATTATCACGTCTCATGGCTTCTCCTACCATTGTTATGCCGACGATACTCAACTCTTCCTCTCCTTCCCTCCCTCAGATATCCACGTCTCTGTGCGGATCTCGGCCTGTCTGTCCGACATCTCAGCCTGGATGACGTCCAACCACCTCAAACTGAACCTAAGCAAAACAGAATTGCTCCACCTGCCGGCCAAATCCTCCCCCCTAACCGACCTTTCAATCACAGTCGAGAATGCAGCTGTGACTGCGTCCCCGACCGCCAAGAACCTTGGTGTTGTCCTCGACGACCAGTTGAACTTCTCTGCTCACATCGCAGCGACGACCAGAACCTGCCGATTCCTCCTGAGCAACGTCAGAAGGATACGCCCCTTCCTGACAAAAGAAGCCACCCAACTCCTCGTCCAATCAACAGTCATCTCCCGCCTCGACTACTGCAATGCACTGCTCGCTGGCCTCCCGGCCACTGCCACTAAGCCTCTTCAACTCATTCAGAACGCAGCGGCCCGCCTGATCTCAAACCTACCGAAGTCGGCCCATGTCACCCCACTTCTTAGGGACCTGCACTGGCTCCCCATTGCTGCACGAATCCGCTTCAAGGCCCTCGACCTAGCATACCGTGCGGCAAAGGGAACCGCTCCTGCCTACCTCCGGTCAATGGTCTCTAACTACACACCCTCAAGACCCCTACGCTCTGCATCTTCTGGCCGCCTCAGACCTACTCCTATCCAAGCTCCGGGAGGGTCATCAAAGAGAAGTCGCCTATTCTCAGTCCTAGCCCCACAATGGTGGAATGAACTACCCACCCCAGTTAGGACAGCCGAATCACGTCCAATCTTTCGCCGTCGACTAAAGACGCACTTCTTCAACCATTATCTGAATTAAAAAAAAAAAAAAAAAAAAAAAAAAAAAAAATCTAACCCTAACTAACCGTACTGTCATGCACTTGTCCTAATAAACTAACCTACACTGTAGCACTCAACACTTTGATGAACATTGTTGCTCAGCTGATAGAGTTGTGCCCTTCCTGATGGCTTGTCGTACAGAACTTGTAAGTCGCTTTGGATAAAAGCGTCAGCTAAATGACTAAATGTAATGTAAATGTAAACGTATTGGTGTTTAGTCGTCATACTAGTTTATTTCTAGTTAGGGTTAATACAAGTATTGGTGTTTAGTCGTCATACTAGTTTATTTCTAGTTAGGGTTAATAAAAGTATTGGTGTTTAGTCACCATACTAGTTTATTTCTAGTTAGGGTTAATAAAAGTATTGGTGTTTAGTTGTCATGCTAGTTTATTTCTAGTTAGGGTTAATTAAAGTATTGGTGTTTAGTTGTCATGCTAGTTTATTTCTAGTTAGGGTTAATACAAGTATTGGTGTTTAGTTGTCATTGCTAGTTTATTTCTAGTTAGGGTTAATTAAAGTATTGGTGTTTAGTCATCATACTAGTTTATTTCTAGTTAGGGTTAATACAAGTATTGGTGTTTAGTTGTCATTGCTAGTTTATTTCTAGTTAGGGTTAATAAAAGTATTGGTGTTTAGTCGTCATACTAGTTTATTTCTAGTTAATTCTATTATTGATGTTTAGTCTATTTTTAGTTGTCAATCTGCCAGCTGTCACCCCCCGCAACAACAGTCTGGCCCGGCCCCGAAAATGTTCTGGACATCCCATAATTTTATAATTCGCCCCTGACTACAGCTGTTGGTGGGGTGGTGAGCCTGCCTCGCCCCAGTTAATCATAGATTACTTTATCTGGGCCATTCCAAATCCTCATGTGAAATACAGCGCTACCTCAGCAGCAAGTAATCACTGCACGCAGCCACGCACCCCCCCCCCCCCTATCTCTCTCCCCCTACTCTCTTTAACTCCCTCTCATTTGACATCTCTCTCTCTCTCTCCCTCATTCTTCCTCACCTTCTCTCGTTACCCTTCTCTTCTAAATGTCTCTCTCACTCTCCCTGTCTCCCTGTCTCCCCCCTCGCTCTCCCCCTTCTCTCTTTCACTCCCTCTCATTTGACATCTCTCTCTCCCTCTTTCTTCCTTACCTTCTCTCTCTCCCTCCCTATCTCTCCCTCTCCCTCCCTCCCTCCCTCCCTCCCTCCCTCCCTCTCTCTCTCTCTCTCTCTCTCTCTCTCTCTCTCTCTCTCTCTCTCTCTCTCTCTCTCTCTCTCTCTCTCTCTCTCTCTCTCTCTCTCTCTCTCTCTCTCTCTCTCTCTCTCTCTCTCTCTCTCTTCTTTATGCATGGCTGGACATTCTCATCAAACTTTCATGGGCCAAACTGGTAGAAGAAATGTAATAGCAGTGTATTAGTTCTGCAGGGCTCAGCTGTGCATCTGGGTGACATTCATACGTTGGGAGCACGTGGCTGTGAAGCTAAACCACCTTGTTCACAACACAGGAACTAATGGAGGACAGCTTCCTGCTGAAGCTAAACCACCTTGTTCACAACACAGGAACTAATGGAGGACAGCTTCCTGCTGAAGCTAAACCACCTTGTTCACAACACAGGAACTAATGGAGGACAGCTTCCTGCTGAAGCTAAACACCTTGTTCACAACACAGGAACTAATGGAGGACAGCTTCCTGCTGAAGCAAAACCACCTTGTTCACAACACAGAACTAATGGAGGGACAGCTTCCTGCTGAAGCAAAACCACCTTGTTCACAACACAGGAACTAATGGAGGACTGCTTCCTGCTGAAGCTAAACCACCTTGTTCACAACACAGGAACTAATGGAGGACAGCTTCCTGCTGAAGCAAAACCACCTTGTTTACAACACAGGAACTAATGGAGGACAGCTTCCTGCTGAAGCTAAACCACCTTGTTCACAACAAGCTTCCTGCTGAGTCTTTAGCAAAACAGACAAATACAACGGCAGAGAGAGAACGACTGTGTGAGGGATTAGGGGAGGGAGAGAGAGACAGAGAGAGGAGAGAGGAGAGAGAGAGAGAGAGAGAGAGAGAGAGAGAGAGAGGAGAGAGAGGAGAGAGAGAGAGAGAGAGAGAAGAGAGAGAGAGAGACAGAGACAGAGACAGAGAGAGAGAGAGAGAGAAGAGAGAGAGAGAGAGAGAGAGAGAGAGATAGAGAGACGAGAGAGAGAGAGAGAGAGAGAGAGAGAGAGAGAGAATAGGGACTGACAGACTAGCCAGCGAGAAGAGAAGAGAGGAGAGAGAGAAGGAGTAGGAGTATGAGAAGTAGGGCTGTCACGATTCGTCGACCATGTCGACGTAATCGACGATGACATTTAGTCGATTTGCATATTCATTATTTACGCATCATATTGTTGTTACTTGTATGTCTTTTTGCGGTGGAAATGGCAGACGTTCAAAGACATAACATGTGCAACGTATAATCGAACTAGTGCCCAATAGGGGTGTAACGGTACAGGTATCCGTACCGAACCGTTTCAGTACTGGACCTTCGGTTCAGTAAGCGCTGTGTACCGAACAAATGCAATGGTACGTTGCCCACTAACGGAACGCACGAGCAGAAATATTTTTTTGCATGCAGAATTAAATTAAAAACTCCAAGTTCACCCTTTCCCAAAATATAATTTGTGCAAAGGGCTGGGTGTTCGTTCAACCCACGCACAACACTGAGAGATCATTTAGCATAGCCTCATAGTGTGGCGAACACACACACGCACGCACGCACGCACGCACGCACGCACGCACGCACGCACGCACGCACGCACGCACGCACGCACGCACGCACGCACGCACGCACACACACACACACACACACACACACACACACACACACACACACACACACACACACACACACACACACACACACACACACACACACACACACACACACACACACACACACACACACACACACACACACACACACACACACACACACACACACTCATGCTTTGAATATATCTTTACTATATTATTCATGCTGTGAATATATCATTTACGACAGGCGCGCCAGGCGCACCTTGCTTATGTATACCTGACCAGGGGTCCTCACAGGCAGTTGGCTGCCAGCCGTGAATGGAGTTACACTCATGCTGAACGATGCTTACCTTTGAATAAACATATAAATGTTATCTCCTCGTCCTGAAGATTATTCTATTTAATCGAATACGACATGGTGTCAGAAGCAGGATGAACATGGATATCAACGGAGTCCCGTCGCCACGGATGAATTGGGATTCTCTGGACTTACCGGGAGAATGGAAGAAGTTCAGGCAGCACGCGGAGTTGATGTTTTCGGGCCCACTCAAGAAGAAAGGAGAGGACGAGAAATGTAGCTACCTGCTACTGTGGAGCGGAGAAAGAGGGAGAGACATTCACAACACATGGACTCTCAGTGCAGATGAAGCAAAGGTACTGAAGAGCTACTATGACAATTTCGAAGCATACGTACTTCCAAGGAGGAACACAATCTTCGCCAGGTACAAATTCCATGAGAAAACCCAGCAACCGAGCGAGTCATTCGAACAATTTGTCACTGCATTGAAACTACTGGTGAAAGACTGTGCATATGTGAACAATGATGAGATGGTTAGAGACCGCATAGTGTTTGGCATACACTCAGCAAAAGTAAGAGAGAAACTATTAAACGTAGGATCAGACTTGTCGTTAGACAACGCGATAGATATAGCTAGAGCCCACGAGCTAGCACAATCACAGATAAAGAGCTTTACTGGCGCCACGTGCAGCGCGCAGGAGCAGCTCGTGCACGAGGTGCACAGACATGAACAGAAGCATAGCGCTCAGAGATATCGCCCCAGAGCAGAGTGGACAGAGAGAGCGAACAGAGCGAGCGACACAGACACACGTAAGAACTGTGGATACTGTGGGGGTAGAGCTCACAAGGAAGGGGATAACTGTGTAGCTAGGGGAAAACAGTGCACGAAGTGTGGAAAATGGAACCACTTTGCCAAAGTCTGCAGGGCCGGTAGCTTCCAGAAAAAGTCAGTACACGAGATTAGCATGCGCTCTGAGTCAGGAGAAGAGTCAGACGAACTGTATGTAGACACCGTGACAGACAGACGGTTTGATGCAACAGAACAAGCGTTCGCAGACATACAAGTAGGAAAACAGGGCACAGAGCTTAAATTTAAGTTAGACACAGGTGCACAAGTAAATGTAATTCCTTTGAGAGAGTATCACAGTTTACAAGATAAACGCAAAATACAGCCTACCTCACGCAGACTGACAGGATATGGTGGAGAGAAGCTAGTGGTAAAGGGCACATGCACGTTAAAGTGTAAATACAAAGAGCGTGGCATGTTGTTAGACTTTTACATAGTAGACACTCAGGCACCCCCAGTTCTAGGTTTACAGGCATGCCTGAATATGGACCTCATTAAACTAGTATTGTCAGTGAATGCACACACAGATAAACAGTCCATCATGGAAGAATACCACGACGTGTTTAAAGGGATAGGACTATTCCCAGGAGAGTGTCACATCCATATAGACCCAGACGCCAAGCCAGTAGTCTGCCCACTGAGAAGGACACCGATCGCCCTGCGTGGCCGACTAAAGAAGGAGCTACAGAGTATGGAAGACACACAGATCATCGCTAGAATCATCGAACCAACGGAGTGGGTCAGTGCACTGGTCATTGTTGAGAAACCACGCACAGGCAAGCTCAGACTATGTTTGGATCCTAAGGAGCTAAACAAGGCTATCAAGCGCCCGCACTACCCTCTGCCGACACTAGAGGACATCACACCCAGACTAACAGGCGCACGCTATTTCAGCGTACTGGATGCAAGGTCGGGATACTGGTCCATCAAGCTCTCCACAGAATCATCGAAACTGACGACGTTCAACACACCGTTTGGACGGTACAGATTCCTACGATTACCATTTGGGCTCGCTTCTGCCCAAGACGAGTTCCAACAAAAAATCGACGAGACATACGAGGGACTGAACGGAGTAGCAGCTATAGTAGACGACATCCTTGTATATGGCGCGACCAGAGAGGAACACGATAAGAACCTACATGCAATGATGGTGAGATCACGGGAGAGAGGCGTTCGGCTCAACGCAGACAAGTGCACCATCGGAGCCACCGAAGTGAGCTACTTCGGGCACATCCTTTCAGCTGACGGCATGAAGCCTGACCCAGGCAAGATAGCTGCCATCAAGGAGATGGAGGCGCCAAAGAGCCGTGCAGAACTGGAAACCGTGCTAGGTATGGTCAACTATCTGGCGAAATTCGCCCCGAGCCTCTCCGAGATCAACGCACCCATGAGACAGCTGCTTAAACAATCGAATGAATTCCTGTGGGACGCGCAGCACGACGCTGCATTCCAAAAGATGAAAGACATACTTACCAGTGAACCTGGGCCAGTCCTCATCTACTTTGACCCAGATAAGGAGCTCAGCTTACAAGTGGACGCATCAAAGTATGGTCTGGGTGCTGTGCTGATGCAGGAAGGAAGGCCCATTAGCTACGCATCCAGATCACTCATGGACAGCGAGGTCAACTACGCACAAATCGAAAAGGAGATGTACGCAGTCCTTTATGGATTCAAACGTTTCCACCAATATGCCTACGGTCGCCATGTTATGGTGCAATCTGACCACAAGCCCCTGGAGTCGATCATGAAGAAGCCGATCGCCGCAGCCCCACCGCGGTTACAGAGGATGATACTGCAACTACACAAGTATAACTTCACGATCGTGCACCGCCCTGGGAAAGACATCCCAGTAGCCGACACGCTGTCCAGGAAATCACTCACCTCTCACGACGACGGTCTCAGTGAAGGGATGGACCTTCAGGTACACATGGTGTACAACAGCTTACCTGTACACGACGACAGGCTACAGGAGATCAGAGAAACGACAGACAATGACACACAGCTAAAGCTGCTCAGCCAGGCTATCCTGGAGGGATGGCCTGAGGAAAGAAAACAATGCCCCCAGAACATTACCGAATACTGGAATCACAGAGATGAACTATCCAAGACGAATGGAATAATTTTCAAGGGGGAGAAAATAGTCATCCCTACCAGCCTCAGAGGAGATATGCTGATCAAGATCCATGCAGGCCACATGGGAATGGAAAAATGCAAACTGAGAGCACGAGACATCATGTTCTGGCCTGGAATGGGTAGACATATAGAGCAAGTCGTGGAGAAGTGCTCAATATGCCAAGAGCGCCGCCCATCAAACACCAAGGAGCCCATGATGCCTCATCGTATCCCAGACCGCCCCTGGCAGGTTGTAGGGACAGATCTCTTTAACTGGAACAACCAGGACTATGTTGTGACCGTCGACTACTACAGCAGATTCTTCGAACTAGACAGACTTCACAGCACCACATCGGCAGCTGTTATCCACAAGCTAAAGGCAGCCTGTGCCAGGCATGGCGTCCCAGAGACCATAGTCTCGGACAACGGACCACAATACAAGTCTAAAGAGTTCGAGGCATTCGCCAAGTCGTGGGAGTTCACACACGTCACGTCAAGCCCACACTATCCGCAAAGCAACGGACTAGCGGAGAGAACCGTGAAGACGGCAAAATCACTCATGGACAAGGCTAAGGCAGACGGAAGAGACCCGTACCTAAGCCTCCTGGAGTATCGTAATACCCCAGTCGACAACTTCAAATCGCCGGCACAACTGTTGATGAGCCGCAGGCTACGCTCAACCCTCCCGAGCACCAACCAACAGCTGCGGCCAGGGGTAGTAAGCCAAAAAGATGGACATAACAAACGAGTGCAAAGACAACAGCACCAGAAGAAATACTATGACAGGTCAGCTAGACCGCTGCCCCCACTACATTGTGGTGAATCTGTCAGGCTACAAGAACTTGGACGCTGGAGGCCAGCAGTAGTCATACAACCAGCTGACACTGCGCGGTCATACCACGTTCGCACCCAAGATGGACGCGAATACCGCCGCAACCGCAGGCACCTGAGGGACACGAAAGAGGAACACTTCCAGGACAGCGACGGTATGCAGAGTCCAGAGAGCGTCGATCAACCGCCGGAGACCAACGACCCTGAACTGCCAGAGGACTCAGAAGAGAACTCAGCTTCATACTACACCAGATCCGGCCGAGCAGTGAAGCCTCGGGACATTTTAGACCTATAAATGTACAGGGTGCAGGCGGATCGCTGCCCTATTATAACACCATTTGCCCCATTGAAAAAAAAAAAAAAAAAAAAAAAAGGGGTGGTGAAATGTAACAAATATTAATGTATGCTGAAATGATGACTTACTATATGTGTTGAATCTATGACCTACTTACCTTGCTTAATTGTCGATATATTCCCATTTTGTTAGCAAGCTACTTCTACAAATAAGAACTGCATATGGTAAGAGTGTTGAGACACGACCAAATAAGCCATGAATACATACCTTATTCACAGCTGAAGTATTCAAATATTAAAGCAGACTATCCAGAATAAGAGGGCACACAATACGAACTGTAATACCTTGATACATGAATCTTTATGTTTAACATATTAATCCTACCTGTTTACATTGCCTGGTCCTGACACAGGTAACGCACTTGTTATTGTTTACAAAGAAACTCTTACAGAGTATTGCACAACCATTCCTAATTTCAATTTTGTTCATAGCTTTTAAGCTTTCTCTAAAAGAAGGAGGATGTAATATTCATGCTTTGAATATATCTTTACTATATTATTCATGCTGTGAATATATCATTTACGACAGGCGCGCCAGGCGCACCTTGCTTATGTATACCTGACCAGGGGTCCTCACAGGCAGTTGGCTGCCAGCCGTGAATGGAGTTACACTCATGCTGAACGATGCTTACCTTTGAATAAACATATAAATGTTATCTCCTCGTCCTGAAGATTATTCTATTCTATTTAATCGAATACGACAACACACACACACACACACACACACACACACACACACACACACACACACACACACACACACACACACACACACACAAACCCTCTCTCTCAGTGCGTGAGGTGGAATTGGGGCTAGATTGAGAAGGGGCAGTCTCTCGGAGATCAAATTAATGATACAGTATGAAACGGGACCTACATGACGCTTTTTTCTCTATTCAATAATGTTTTAGGCTGGGGGATGATTTACAATATATAATAAGTGCTAAAACAGAAAAGTAGGCTACTTACATTCTTGACGCTACAACTCCCAAAATAGCATTAGCATAAAAAAAAGGTCTTCCACAAGTTTGCGACCGATGGTCACGTTTGTTGTTGTTTATTACTACTCGGTACTCGCACATTCTCAATGTCATTGCATGTCTCCTATCCGTCATGCAGAGCATGTTTTATTCACAATAAAATAAATATATTTTTTTTACAAGTCGATTATTAATTTGAATATAGAATATTTGTTGACAGCCCTTCTTAACACTTTGACGACCGCTGGGACCCGTCTAATATGGTGGTAGAGGACCAAGGTTTGTCAACACACCGATGTCTTTTTGTAGAGCTATATTTATACTTTATAGTATTGCCATCTGTCCATTCTCATTGTCACTTGAGTTCATAAACCGTCCCTTCAAAATGGCGTAAAGAAAAAAAAATCCATCAATAGGTTGTCATTTTATAGCGCCGTGAATATAAGCTTAATCGCAGATTTCGTCTCATATATTTTCTGGAAAGCTAGTTATGGAGCTAAAGGCTACTAACGTTATATTCAACGGCATTTCCGTTTTATATATGCTAAAGAAATAACACAAACTGCATATGATCCGGGCTCTCCCAAAGCATGTATGGATGAAAGGGGGGCGGCGGGGGACGGCGTTTAGTATTATTGATTACCAATACAGTGTCCGTGTAACTAGCCACATTCACTGATCGAATGCTTGCGTCTCACAACAAAGTCTGATCCGGCTGTAATTTAGGTGAATAAGGTCTTACCGTCAGCCCGTGGGATACCCCCCAGCATTTCCCCGTTATCGATCGGCATCTGGTAGATCGATATGTCCATTGGTTGATGATAAATCCCCTTATTCCATGGTTAAATCTGCGATTCGAAACGTAATCAACGGTGCATGCTGTTGGTTCGGGATCAGGGTAATATGAAACGCCATTGGAAGGTAAAAAATTTTTTTTTCCATTCGCCCACATGGTATACTGCAGTGGAGCGATGGCGCCCCTAAGAGGATCTGGCCGGTATTACATGTTCGCGATTCCACAGACAAGGGTAGATCTGCAGAGCCGGTCGGGGATCTTGATCCGGTTATTAATATGGAATAAAACAATAACAACTTGCCACGGCTATATACGTGCCTCTGGTCCACAACGCATGGCACCGAAAGCCGTATATATGCGTGGCCGGTCCCCATTGTGTTAACAGTAACTGCACACTACATCACTCCTGAGTGGAATATGGAAAGCCAAACTTTACCCCACTGTACCGAAAACCCGTACCGAACCGTGACTTCAAAACCGAGGTACGTACCGAACCGTGTTTTGTGTGTACCGTTACACCCCTAGTGCCCAATGAATCACATTAGAAATATAAATAACTTCTCTTAAACCACTATTCGTGATTCCGCCTAGAGCCAGGAAAGAGCCAGGACTCGACAGTGCGCGTTTCACTCGCATTTGATAACTTGTGTGTTTTAAGTCAACTTCAGCTGGAAGGGAGGGGCTGAGCCGCAGTACCTGGGGACGCGGTCTCCCAGGTACTGCACAGCACCCTCTCCCACCTTGACCGTCAGAAGGGGGGCTATGTGAGACTGTTGTTCATTGACTACAGCTCAGCGTTCAACACCATAGTCCCCACCAGACTGGTGGACAAGCTGATCTAGCTGGGTCTGAGCTCCGCCCTGAGCGCCTGGGTACTGGACTTTCTGAGTGAAAGACCCCAGGCGGTCAGGGTGGGGGGTCAGACCTCCAACACCATCACCCTGAGCATCGGGTCCCCCCAGGGCTGTGTTCTAAGCCCCCTGCTGTACTCACTCTACACACACGACTGTGTGGCCAAGTTCAGCTCCAACTCCATAGTGAAGTTCGCAGACGACACGGTGGTGGTGGGGCTGATCTCGGACAACGACGAGAAGGCCTACCGGGAGGAGGTTGAGGTACTGGAACGCTGGTGCCAGGACAACAGCCTGCTCCTGAACATTGGTAAAACCAAGGAGCTGATCGTGGATTATAGGAGAGGACAGCAGGAGACACACACACCACTGATGATTAACGGGGCTACCGTGGACAGGGTGAGCAGCTTTAAGTAACTGGGGGTCCACATCTCAGAGGATCTGACATGGTCAACACACATAGACACAGTAGTAAAGAAGGCGAAACAGCGCCTCTAGCACCTGAGACAGTTAAGGAAGTTCAGAGTATCGGGGAAGATACTCCAGTCCTTCTACTCAGGAGCTGTAGAGAGCATCTTGACCGGAAACATCACTGCCTGGTATGGAAACAGCACGGCACAAGACAAGAAGGCCCTACAGAGAGTGGTGCGCTCAGCCGAGCGTACCACGGGTATTGCACTACCTCCCCTGCAGGTTCTATACAACAAGAGGTGCAAATCCAGAGCCTGCAGGATAATGAAAGACCCTCACCACCCCAATAACAGCCTGTTCCAGCTGCTGAGGTCAGGCAGACGCCTGCGAACCCCAGCTACTAGGATAGAGCGGCTTAGGCTCAGCTTCTTCCCCCAGGCCATCAGAGCCCTGAACAATGAACATTGAGTGCCACAGAACACTGAACTATCCACACACAAGCACACATGAACACACACATGACACGCACGCTGTGCACGCTCACACACTAGCAGCCACTTAACACTTTAACATGAGCGGGCACACACTCATGCCGCACACTTATGGCCAAAAGGAAAGGCCACTTTAAATTAGAATAACAGGAACAGTGTATTGCACTACCAAAGCTACCTAGCATGTCCTATATGCTCTGTAAATAACTATGTACAGATACCGAGATGTCACACCATGTTACCTGTTACCTGTTTATTGCACAATGTTTTTTTTTTATTGGATTCTATTATATGTTGTACCACTGTATTGCACATCGTTGCGGGCAAGACCACTCGCATTTCATTGTATACTTGTATGCCGTGACAATTAAAACTCTTGACTTGACTTGACTTGAGCCCGATACCCCCACCTTCAATTTAGAAGCTATGACATCTAGCTCTTCAGCCCTGCGTTCTACAGCCTGTGACAACTCCTCTTGCGAGTCGCGCTGTTTCTATTTAAACTCCACGAGCAACGGGTCCAATACATGTGTCTAACACGCTTTACATCCTCGCCATTCCTGTATGCCCACTCGTCGTGGTAAAACACACATTTCTGCTTTGAACTGTATAGTATATTGTATTGTAACTCAGTTACTTCTACTCTGCATTGTACATTGTATATATGTATATACTGAACACTTTTGGCTACGTACTTGACTTCTATTTTATACTTGTTATACTTATTTTATACTTATCTATTTTTGTCTAGCACAGTCTCTGGAGCGTAACAGAAAGAAGCATTTTGTATAAAAGTATTCTGTACTTCTGTATGACAACTAATAAAGAAACTTGAAACTTGAACACCTTAACTAACATTAGCTGCTAACGCTAACTAAGCTAAGCTAACCCTGGAAAGAGTTCCAATAGTGAGGAAAGGCGGGGGGGGGGGTGAGCCTGTCTCTCTCCCTCTCTCTCTGTACATTCAATGATTTGAAGTAGCGTTACACTATAAAAACTGGATAGTTGATAATAAATTCCTGAGCCTATTTTATTCAAAGGGAAGATATGGATTTAAATGTGTATATAGCCTATATAAAAAATATATTTTGAATCATATCTCCTGTGCTGGCACAATCACTACCATAGCGTGGAGTGGAGAGATAACACACAATATAATAATTCATGGAGACATACTAAAAAGCTATTTATAATAAATCTCTCTGTCAAACCGTCTCAGTCAGACCCAACCTGCGCTCCCTATCCCCCTCCACCCTCTCCTCTGACATACTATCCGCTCTACCTTTGAGTGCCACCTTCTCTGCTCTCCCCCCAGATACGGCAACCTCCACCCTCCTCTCAGCCTTCTCTACCTACTTCGACAAGCTCTGTCCCCTCGCTGAGAAACCTGCCAGCCGTTCCCCACCCAGTCCATGGCTGACGGATGCTGTGAGAGAACAAAGACAGGTCATGAGAGAGGCCGAGAGGAAGTATAGAAAGTCACGCCTCACTGCGGACATCGCCACATATCACAACCTCTTGTTAGCTTCCTCCAAAACCATTACTAATGCCAAAGCTTCTTTCTTTCACCATAGGATCGAGGCCTCTACCAAGAACCTTCGCAAACTGCATGCTACCATGTCCTCCCTCCTCACTCCCCCCACCCCCCCCCCCCCCCACCCCCTCCCCTGCCTACCTCCGGTCAATGGTCTCTAACTACACACCCTCAACTAGGGGTGGACGGTATAAACGGTATACGGTATAAACGGTATGAATTTGCTCTACGGTATGGATTTTGACTATACCGTGTAACCGGTAGAGCAGCTCTAAAATAGCAATGACGTCATGTAACCACAGCGCGACTATTTCACTCGCATTTGCCCCTAAAAATAGATAGAATTCATCATCATTAGGTGGCTTCTTCGTTCCGAAGGTTGCCTATCACTCTCCAACCCATTCTGTCCCCACTTCTTCTCTCCAACTCCGTGACTCCGCCTCTCACTCCACTCCAATCACAGACATCGTCTACCCAGCCTCTTCTTGGTCTTCCACTTCCTCTCTTTCCATCCACCTTCCCCATCACCACCTTCTTGAACATCTCCCCGCTGGATCCTCTCAGAACATGCCCGCACAACTCCATCTTTCTCTTTTCAACCTCTCCAGCAGCTGTCCTCCTTGCATATCCGCTCTTCTCAGTACCTCCTCATTCTTGATCTTATCCTTCCATGTTATCTTCAGCATCTTCCTCAGTGTCCACATTTCAAAAGAGTCTATCATCCTCTTTGCCTCTTCATTCAGCGTCCATGCTTCTGCTCCGTATGAAAAGACTGACATAACATACGTTTCCAAAATTAGTCATAGATAATAGATATGTGCGAACTGGAAAAAGTTATTTAGGAGGCTTCGCGCAGTGGGCGTGCCAGCCCCTACCGCACGCATGTAAACACGGGTCTAGTAGTCTAGTGGGACGGGACACGGGAGGACGGCGGCGTCTCCCTGAGCTAACGTTAGCTTAGCTACTGTTACAAAATGACCCAGTCAACTATTCACTTTTAGTTTAATACATGATGAGGCATTGTCTAACCGAACGGTATCTAGTCGGCCAGCTACCGATAGCTCCTGACATCAACAAACGCTCCACAAAGTCTAGTAGAGACGTGTATGCTACCTGTTAGCTGTTAGCTGTTAGCTCACGTTAGAGCAAGTTAGTTCACCGTTCAAAACGAAATGTCCCATTGAACTAAATAATTCACTGAGGCGTTGTATTAACGTTATATATCCGGCTAGCAGTAGCTACAGATAGCTCCTGATATCAATGTCTTATAACACTGATTCGATGCGTATTCGAGCTGAGGGCTTGCTGAGCACAGTTAAGTAACGTTATACCAATAGGGTCCAGGTGCAGCGCCGGAGAATCCTGGCCGTAGCTCTGTTCGAGGCTACTCGAGTATAGGTCCAGGTGCAGCTCCGGAGAATCCTGGCCGTAGCTGGAGGCTACTATAGTACACACAGACAGTGGAGCTTGTTGCGTGGTGGCGATGTCTCACAGATAATACAAGTACAAGTCTAATTATATAATATATATATTTTATAAAAAAAAATTATATAAAATAAAATAAAAAACTTTTTTTATCAAAAACGATGATACCGTGATATATACCGTTACCGTCTATGCTTCAAATTATACCGTGATATACATTTTAGACCATACCGTCCACCCCTACCCTCAACTCCTCAAGACCCCTACGCTCTGCAGCTTCTGGCCGCCTCAGACCTACTCCTATCCGAGCTCTGGGAGGGTCATCAAAGAGAAGCCGCCTATTCTCGGTCCTTGCCCCACAATGGTGGAATGATCTTCCTACCACAGTTAGGACAGCCGAAACCCGTGCAATCTTTCGCCGTCGACTAAAGACACACTTCTTCAATCAATATCTGAGAGAGGAAAAAAATTGAAAAGAAATCTAACCCTAACTAACCTTACTGTCATGCACTTGTCCTAATATACTAACCTACACTGTAGCACTCAACACTTTGATGAACATTGTTACTCAGCTGATAGAGTTGTAACCTTCCTGCTGACTTGTTGTACAACACTTGTAAGTCGCTTTGGATAAAAGCGTCAGCTAAGTGACAAAATGTAAATGTAAAAGTCTAAAGCAAAAAAGTTAATTTTGTTCCCTGTTTTTCAGCATTTAGCTACAGGCATGGATAAATTGTATGTAATGATAAACAATGTCATAGTAACAGGCAGGTGTTATATTATTTCAAGATAATAAAGTAGCTATAATGAGTCAATAAATAAAAAGCAGCAATGGCATGTAGGGTACTCACCCTACTCATGTACAGTAGGCATCCACACTACACAGCATTTATAGACATAAATACACTTCATGGCTCATCTCCTACTCTGGGTATTCAGTAGGTGGTGTCAAAGAGGCAAGTACCCATGTGACCTGAGGATACTAGTAAAACATTTTGAAATATTAAATTGCAAATAGAATCGATTGTTGTTGATGAATCGACTAATCGATGAAATAATCAACAGATTAATTGATAACAAAATAATCGTTAGTGACAGCCCTAATGAGAAGAGAGGTGAAAAGAAGAGGAGAGAAGAGCAGAGGAGAGGAGAGAAGAGTAGAAGAGAGGAGAGCAGAGCAGAGGAGAGGATAGAAGAAGAGAGCAGATGAGAGAAGAGTAGGAGAAGGGAGGAGAGGATAGAAGGAGTGGAGAGAAGAGAAGGAGAGGAGAGGGGAGAGGAGAGGAGAGGGGAGAGGAGAGGAGAGGAGAGGAGAGAGAGGAGAGATGAGAGGAGACGAGAGGAGAGCTGAGCAGAGGAGAGGAAAGAGGAGAGAAGAGTAGGAGAGGAGAGGGAGAGAGTTGACAAACTGTAGAATTAAAAAGTAGTCTGTTTCATCAGGTCAGAGCTACATCTAGACGGTACAGTTAGAACAGTCTGTTTCACCAGGTCAGATCCACAGACAGACAGACAGACAGTTAGAACAGTTAGAACAGTCTGTTTCACCAGGTCAGATCCACAGACAGACAGACAGACAGACAGTTAGAACAGTTAGAACAGTCTGTTTCAGAAGCCACTCCACCAGTCCAGAGCAACAGCAGCAGTCTGGCCACAGCCCCTCCATTAGGATCTGTGATAAATTATGTTTTTAAAATAGGACTTGTATTCGGAGCGCTGCAAATAGATTATATAACGTTGGACGCGACAAAGCGACAGGCCTCCCGCTCCGGAGGGCAAAGGAATCCCTCTCGATGTGCAGACGCGACTTCAAAACCTACTGGAGAGCCGAAGGGACCGGCCCCGCTCGCAATGCCCTTACAAAACCCCCTCCTCCTCCTCCCAATTCTCATGCAAATAACATTGTTGGGCCCGGGCCAGGGCCAGGGCCAGGCAACCCTGTTTTCTCTTACTGCTGTGCCAGACTCTGGAGATGTTTGGCCCACGTCGTGCAGCACAGCCTGCGGCAAGAGGAACATTAGTTAAAATGTCAAACACAGTGCGGATCGAGACGCCGCGGCCAACATACGCCGCAGCCGCATACTTACAGATTCAGCACAATGAAAGATTCTCATTGCATACTTAAACAGAAGGTATGTTGATGTGAAATCGCCCAAAAATGTGGGCATGAACAGAATCTAACCGTTTCAGATCTCCAATCAGCTGTCCTGCAAAGCGTTGCATAGTTAAATTAGATTAGATTCAAATGTATTGTCATTATACAGCACAAGTACGGTACAACGGAAATGACTTTGGCATCCAACCAGAGTGCAAATGTAACAGTAAAGTGCAAGAGCATAATACAATGTACAGGTGATTAAACTGGGTACTGTCAGACCCTGGCAGGTTTTTTGCTAATGAAAGAATATCCATAAAAAGGACTATCTATAAATCTACCATATTTATCTATCTATCTATACGTCTATAATTGTATCTATTGTGAAATGACTTAAACAATGTATTATGTACTGTATTAAAGCTGGCAAATACTATGTGTGCACACAGGGAATGCCTTTGCATTCCTCACAATAGCTCTTGTTAGAAGACGAGAGTCTGTGTTCTAAAATTGTTGTAATCCAACCCTAACTAGCCGACCAATACCCATTTCTTTATTTGGTCTTGTGTCAGTCTTGTCTTCTGATCCTATTTCTGAAGAAGCATCTTCATTGGCTCAGTGACGACATAAAGGAAGCTTGGTTCTTCCTGTTCCTTGCAGAATCTAGAATATCTGCCTGTTGCAATGTCATTCCTTGCAACCTACTCCTGTCTGTAATTTATGCTTGATTCACTTTGGAATAAACCTTCTGAAAGATGTTTCTACCTTTCATTATTGTATATTATTGATAACCTTGACCATTTGGATATTGAATATAGTCAGATATATGTGTCAATTTGGTGACATGATTATTTCACAGTACAAAAGATATATAAATGAGTATACTCAGGGTTACTCTGATTGGCCCAGTCTGTCAGTTGTATCAGCTAGTTAACAATTAAGTTGATTTTAGTGGTTCAAAAACATCCACAGCAACTGTGGCAATCAAGATCACCTGCTAGCACAGGTTATCCCATGTTAATCTTCCATAGCAACTGATCACACTGGACTGAATTTGTTTACATTTGAATGCTTCAATTATTTCGATGCTAACTAACCAACCAGGGCCATGCCCCCCTCAACAAACTGAGAGGCGAATTCACAAAGAATGGATTGCGCCTGCTAATAGCACCCTTAAATGCGTGTGTTTTGAACCCGCTATTTGCTCCGTCTTTGTGACCTATTCACTAAAGATATTGCACAAATGATATACTCGCGCAAACACACCCATACTGTGAGCAATTTGCACCTGATATCTGGCAGCGCTGTTTGCTCACAGAGTGCTATTTGCTCCGGATATCTGACAGCGCAGTTGGCTCGCGGAGCATCTGAGTGGCTCCTAATATGGTAAAATAGTATAAATACTGCCCATGCAACAGTATGCATGTCCTAGGACAATGGCAGAAAACAGAAGCTTCAATTCTCTGATCATGAATTGGAAGTCCTGACAATCAATACTGTAGCTCTAGATACTGTACTAGAGACATGACCATGATCACGTTTTTATGCACTTGAGTCTGCTGAACACGTAGAGATAAACCCATAGTCGATCGGACCTTCCTACGCTGAGCTATATGGTAACGTTTCGCGCCTCATTTTTGCGGAGGTATTATGCGGTAGGTGCACGAAAGTTACCATATAGCTCAGCATAGGAAGGTCCGATCGACTCAGGGTTTATCTCTACGTGTTCAGGAGACTCAGGTACATAAAAAGTTAAAAACATGATCATGGTCATATCAAAACACAATCTAGGGATGTATAGGAATAATAAATGTGCCCAACCAGATGGTACCAAATCGTTTGTCATGTCATCCCAAAATAAACTTGTTTGAGCAGACCTGTCCATGGTGCTGAATCTTTCCCGAAGTTAGGCACTGTGTGCCAGTGAAAATTATTTCAGATTTAGGAATATTTTTAGAGTGAGAAATGAAGTTGTATTTAATGTTTAGTTAAGAGAATAGAACCTGCATTCTCATATACTCCAGAATAAACGTTTCATTGACCGTGTTTCCAGCGTCTACTCCTCATGGACCTGATGAAACGTTATAAATTAAACGTTTATTCTGGAGCATATGAGTGTGCAGGTTCTATTCTCTTTATTGTGATTATTACCTAACCCAACGGATCACCGGAGCCGCTGGCCACTAATGCGCTTAGTTACCACCAATTCTCTGAAGACTTAAATAGCGTCACTTTAACTGCGCGTGGCAATTAGCGCCGATCTTTGTGAATTGGAGTGTTTTTGCAATGAGGCTCACTTGCATAGAAACGGGCACATGTTCCGCCCATATTACCCAATTTAAATACCTGCAAATAGCCCCGACACACAGAGACGCAATGCTGATGGCAACGCAGTTAGCACCGTATTTCACCCTTTGTGCAAGCTTTGTGAATAGCAAGGTGTGTTTCAGAGCTATTTGCACAGACATTGCGTCAGAAAAAGCTTCGCAATCCCTTTGTGAATTATCCCCTGAGAGTAGGCTGTGCTCAGAGAGGGCGACCTTATACACTTATAACAAATCAAATGACACATCTTGGGGCGACAGTGGCTCGGGAAGTAGAGCAGTCGTCTGGTAATCCGGAGATTCCTGGTTCGAATCCTGCTCCTCCCGGGCAGCGTGTCGAAGTATCCCTGAGCAAGACACTTAACTCATTGAGCGCCAATAACGAGATATCTCATTTCTGAGAGCCAATAACGAGATATCTCGTTTTCCGTTCCTTTTTCCTTTTTTTCTATTTTCTTATTCTAAACACTCGTGCAGGCCTTTGTGAGTGTGCCTGGGACCTGCAATGATGATTGAATCCCGACAGGTGGCAGTATCTGCCTTATGAACTGCATGGGCCAATTTAGTGTGGGGTCGCCCCACGCCGCAGTGAGAGCAACCAAAGCACTAGGGAGTGAGCAGCAGTCAGCAAACTACAGTCATCTAACGTTCGACAATGGCGATCGCCTAGAGCGAACTATTGGATACTATGAAGAAGAAGACAAAACGGATGATATGGATGATGATTATGGATGATAAGGTGCGTTTCCACAAGACTATATTGGACACAGCACTTCTGGTAAATCATAAAAATCCTATAGTCAAACCGGCCGATGAGGAAACCTATTCGGCTCCGTGGTATAGTCTGGCCCGAGCACACAATAGTACCTGCAATGCAATGGCGAGCGAACTATTGGAGATGATGAAGAAGAAGACAAAACGGATGATGATTATGGATGATAAGGTGTGTTTCCACCAGACTATGTTGGACTCAGCAATTCTGGTAAATCATGAAAATACTATAGTCAAACCGGCCGATGAGTAAACCTATTAATCTCTGTGGTATAGTCTGGCCCGAGCAGACTATAGAAGAAGAAGACAACGGATGAGGGCCACTTAACGTTACATGTATTGATCCTGTTCTGTTGGAGCGAGATTGGAGTACCTGCTGACAAAGGTAACGTCTATTTTACCGAACCCCATCATAAAACATCATGCTTTTATAATGATCGCAGCGTCGGAAAACGCCCACCGCCCCCCCCCCCCCCCCCCCCCCCCCCCCGATGGCTTTGTGAAGAAGCATGGTCGTGTTTACCTTTGACCTGGCAATAATATAGGTTGCAGGCGAGCAGCCGCGAGATTTGCGCATATGCGCACAAAACACTATATCTCACAATCTAGAAAACCAGCCTGGATTATTGTGAAACGGGGCAATTTTTTGCGTGGTATAGCGCACAAACGAAGGTATATAGAAATAAACAGGTTTGTCCCTGTTGGAGTATAAATAGTGCCTGTCAAATGAGCCCCACTATTGTCTCCATAGCTATAATATAGAATATATGATGGGTCTGCAAACATCGTGAAAATGGTCAATAACGCTGGCGCCAGGGAGTAAAGATGGAAACCCCTAATTACTCCCGATGAGCAGGTCGGCACCTTGCATGGTCGCCTCCGCCGTCTGTGTGTGTGAATGTGTGAGTGAATGGGTAAAATGTGAGGAACAAATTGTAAAGCGCCATCTGAAGCTGCAAAAGATGACACTCCTGACGGTAAACATTCCACGACAGCCTTTTTCTCCCCCGACTAAATCAACATCATTGTACTGGATCTTTTTAAGCACGGGACAGAAATAGCGCCAAATTATTCTGAAGGAGATGTAGGTCAATATTGAAGTTTCTCTCTCAGGTGGGGAAGAGAAAACAACCCCTGGCATATTCCTCCCGTCTACTCCTGACTACCGGTCCACCAGCCTGCGTCCGCCCCAGAGGGTCTCGGCTGTCACAGGACACATGATTGATAGCCAGTTGCCTTCATACAGACGCAGCAGTCTAGACCCGACTGTAAGATGCTGTTCTTATAGAGGATGACAGGGGAGGATGAGGGGGGATCACACTACTACCCTAATCCCATCACTCTCTCTCCAACCATTTCACATTGTTTCATCGAGTAGTTCTTGTTACAACTGAATGTCTGACCACTAAGTGTGTCTGACTCTTAACCACTGAAACATGCACAACGACTACAACGTATTTGTTTATTTGTTTATTTATGGATCCCCATTAGTCTACACCCATGGGTGAAATACTATTCTTCCTGGGGTCCTAACACACAACCTACAACATTACAGTACAGTACATTACATTACAGTAACAAAAAAACATTAACATAAGAACACCTTAGCCTAAGCACATTCTCAACATCTTCAAAATCTCTGGGTTCCATTCTAGAGGCAAATCTTTCCTGTGACAAAATGTTATCAAAAAAGTCAACCAACAAACAATATTCTTGTACCGGATCTCCTCTCTGGTAAACAAGAATAGCCTGAAGACTCTAACAGGAGCACTCATTCAAGGGTACTACGACTATGCTTGCACCTCATGGTACCAAAGCACCTCAAAGGGACTAAAAACAAGATTACAAACATCACAAAACAAACTGGTCAGACTACTGCTTGACCTTACTCCTAGAACTCACCTCACCCCTGCCCACTTTGACTACCTAGGATGGCTTAGAGTAGACGACAGAGTACAGCACCTTGCAATGGGCCTGGTCTACAAGCCCCCTCCAATGTACAGTTTATTCCCCCTAAAATGTATATATTCTCTTTTAGAAACTAGTCTGTAAATAAACAGTACTGTATATTTGTATATCTTGTATGTCATAAATGTCTGGATGTAACAGTACTGTATATCTGTATGTCGTGTATGTCATAAATGTTATGATGAATTGAAAATGGGGGACCCTGATGTAAACAAGACGAACGTCTTTCTCTGGTCTGCATCCCCTTAACTATTGTGTGTATTGAGCCGTACTGTATTGTACCCATTCTGCAATCTGTTTGAAAAATGTTCAATCAATCAATCAATCAATCAATCACAAAAGAAAAAACACAAAGGCTCCAACCACAAATACAATACTAACTAAACTAACAATACTAGTTAAATCAGTAAATAAATAAATAAATCAGTAACTCAACTGTATTTCACCATTCATAACAGCATCCTTCAACTTTTTCTTAAAGGTAAATTAGTTGCTGATCACCTTTATCTTCACAGGTATACAATTCCAGTATGCAGCAGCTCTATACATTACGGTTCTCTTAAGTGCATTTGTATTTGGTAGAGGTAGAGTAAAATGAAGACCCACAGCGTGTCTGGTGACATAGCCATGTCTAGTATTGGTGGGTTGTAGTTCTGACCACAAAGACTTAGGTTTACCAATTTTATAAATATTCAACAAAAACGTTACAAGGCTGCATGCCAGCCTCTGATCCACTCTAAGCCAAGACAGAGCGGCATGCATTCCCCCAACACTGCTCCTCACAGAGCGGTGGAGGGCGAGACGTGCCGCTCTGTTCTGAGCGAGCTGAAGTTTCTCCAGATCCCGCTTTGAAGCGCTCTATCAAATTGTTGGGCAGTAGTCCAAGTGGGATAGGAGGACTAAAGCTTTTAACATTAGTTTAACTGTCTTCTCACTCAATAGATGAGCACACCTTCTGATCATTGAAATACTCCTACTCATTTTAGCCACTATGTTATTAATGTGCCTTGATCAAGCAAGCTTTTCATCAATAATCACACCCAACAACTTGGCATCTCTAACCTGCTCAATAGCAGCACCATTCAACACAATATTTAGTTCCTGATCCGTTCTTAATTTATTTCTAGAGGCCAGCATGATAGTCTTTGTTTTTTAAACATTTAACTTTAACTTGTTTTTAGTAACCCAATTAGAAACCAGCATTAACTCTTCTTGTAGCAACTTATTAACCAAGTTATCTTTCTCTGCAGAGACATACTGTACATTGTCGTGTCATCCGCATACATTTCCATGCATGCATTATTCAATACATAAGGTAAATCATTAACAAATATTTATAGAGCAAAGGACCAAGGCAACTTCCTTGGGGGACACCACATTGAAGGGTTTCCATATCTGAAAGTGTCCCATTAAACAGTACCCTTTGTTGTCTGTTAACCAAGTAACTATTCATTAATTTAATAGAACATTAATTGAAATTATATGCTAATAGCTTCCCGAGTAGGAGCTCATGATCAATGATATCAAATGCTGTGCTAAAATCAAGAAGCACAGCACCCACAATTGACGTATGACGTGTATCATGCCTGTTAGGGTACCTTGTGTAAACTGCACCTCATCTATACTGTTTACTTTTACTCTTACTCTTAATAGTATACATTCGGAGGGCACCGCTGTGAAGGAAGGGTGCGCGGCATAAAACCAATAATCGTTTTATCTTGATTATCTTAAGATTTCGCAATAAGATTTCCCCCTTATAATTTAAATTGAAACCGGATCACCTAGCCCTACAGAAAATACAAAAAGTCACACCAGAATTATGCAGATTGTCTCAAACGTCATGATTATATTGTCATTAGAGATGTTTCCCCTAAATGTCAAACTGACAGATTAGTAAATGTGACACATTATTGTTCATATCAAATAGGAACAGCAACAATGATTACGACAATAATGACAAGTCGATGTCTGTTATGATTTGGGGTTGATATCAAGGCCTGTGTCTGATGAAGTGAGAAGATTATGCCTTGTTGACGTGCGATCAGAGAGACCGCAGGAACACAGACCGGGAGAACAGAGCGACACCAAGGACGACACAAGCAGCACTTCTGTGTGGAAGTAATAGGCATCTGATTAACAAGCAGCTATTGCACAGTGTCTGTATTTATCTCGGCTAGATTAAACATGTACTGCAGCGCGTTCATATCAGCAGCGCCTGTAATAATCATAATACAGAAAGACAGACGAGAGAGACAAGGGAGGGAGACAGAGAGAGAGACAGAGAGAAAGAGAGAGAGAGACAGAGAGAGATACAGAAATAGATACACAGAGAGAGACAGAGAGGGTGAGAGAGATAGAAAGAGAGTAAGAGAGAAAATGAGAGAGCAAGAGAGGGAGGGAGGGAGAGAGAGAATAGACTGGGCAATCAGACAAGAACAAGTAGCCCTAATCGCTCATGGCTTTAAGGCAGAATTCGACATTCAGTTTACAAAAATAGTTAGCTGATGTGGCTATATCAGGACAATTAACATAGCTGTCACAATCTGAGTGAGGTAGGGAGGGAGGGAGGGGGGAGGGAGGGAGGGGGGAGGGAGGGAGGGGGGAGGCCCCCTTTTGGCTTGAGTCTGGTCCTGGGCACCACCAGGAGCTCCTGATGGGATGACCGCAGTGACCGGCTGGAGGAGAGTGGGTGTATGAGCTCATTGATGTAGGGGGGGGGGGCTTGCCCATGGAGGGCTCAGTAGGCGAACACCAGGACCTTGAAATTGATATTGGAATTCATTATGACATATATTAATAAACACAAAGATGATAATAAACTACATGTCTAATGGGGCAATACAGATACATTTTTCACCGTACAGGGTCGGGAGCCTTTTAGTTGACTGGTTAGTTGACAGTTAGTCACTGGGAACTATTTGAATACTAATCGAAAAATCTAAAACATTAATTCGGAAAGTTACATCACTGACGCTTGAAATGTGTGAGCTTGGTGAAACATGGCAAACAAACAAAACCATTCTACCATGTAACATCTCCGGTCTCTCTTTCTTCATCTTTCTTTTCTCCAAGCTGTTAAGTTAACAGACTGTTATGCTACATGGCTAGCTAGCAAGCTGTACCCAGCATGCCATTCAGTTCAGTTAATACACTATGGACTGCATTTATATAGTTATTTTTATCCAAAGCGCTTTATAACTTATGCCTCACATTCACCCATTCACTCACACATTCACACACCGACAGCGGAGGCGACCATGCAAGGTTGGGGGTTAAGTGTCTTGCTCAAGGAATTTTTTTCACACTGCTGGGAGGAGCGGGAATCGAACAGGGAACCTTCTGATTACGGTGACCACTCCCAAGCCACTGTCACCCCACACTACACAGTGTAGGTGCCGGTAAAAACAAGGGAAAATATATATATATTTTTAAACAAAACGATATTCGCATAAACTATTTGATTTTCTTAAATAATTGAACGACTATTTGAATATTCACAAATCAATGCCCATCCCTACTACAGTATGTCATATTTTGTGAAGCCTTATAAATATGAATTGGTCCTTAAATTCCACGGCACACTTGATCTCGCTTCGTGGCAAGCCAGTGTCCTGCGGCACCCGCCGGCTGAGAAGCCCTGCCGTGTTCAGCACATAACAAGCACAGGGCAGCCATGTCGGGGAGGATTTGTGATGTAAATTGGAGGAGAAAAGACCATTTTGAATAAAGTAGCACCATGACAACTGTATTACTGCAAAAAGACACGAAAGAGATGTCATACTGGTATCACATTGGAACTAGAGAACCAAATTACCGTATACTGTCAAAACTAAGAGGAATAATATGATATGACACACCACAAATATGTATATATATATATATTTATACCACATCTCCCTGCCCCACGAAACTGCTCTGAGCATGTGCGTGTACAACACTTTTGCAGTGGAACGATTTTGCTTTCAGTCATCATTATGACAATTGCCTTCTCTTTAAGCCATTCCTTCTCCAAGCCTCACACACACACACACACACACACACACACACACACACACACACACACACACACACACACACACACACACACACACACACACACACACACACACACACACACACACACACACACACACACACACACACACACACACACACACACACACACACACACACACACACACACACACACACACATGCATGCACACGGAGAGAGAGAGAGAGGGAGAGCAATTTCCATTTAATCTATATACTTCTAGACAGACAAACAGGGATTTGACTATGCGAGAATATCCGCCCAGACGAGCATAATCAGACAACAGTAGACTCCAACAATACCTGACGCCCGGCATTGTGCATTCATCCAGCAGCACCGGGCATTACCATCCGACAGTATCCGTGAAGGAAGCAGAACAGTGTCATACAAACGTTCATTAGGCCTGTCTGTAATACAGGCACAAACAATTATTTTATTTTATTATTTTATTTTTATTTTTTGGTAACTAATTTAGTTGCGTTTAGCCACACAAAATTTGATTAGATCAATTAAAATGTACTGCCATGTGCCATCATACAGCACAAGTACAGTACATCTGTAGATTAGATTAGATTAGATTAAAATGTATTGTCATCATGCAGCACAAGTACAGTCAATCTGTAGATTAGATTAGATTAGATTAGATTAAAATGTATTGTCATCATGCAGCACAAGTACAGTCAATCTGTAGATTAGATTAATTAGATTAAAATGTATTGTCATCATGCAGCACAAGTAGAGTACAATGAAAATAGGTTTGGCATCTAACCAGAGTGCAGATGTAACAGTAAAGTGCAATAATAATATACAATGTACAGGTGATTAAACTGGATATAAAATATATAAATTAGTACTACTGAGTAATAGTGCTAATCAGAAGTATGTACAGAGTTGTAGTATTAATATGTACAGTGATACAGGTATAAAGACACTATGGTAATAACTAAGTCATACTGGCCAGCTGCGTAACTAGTAAGAGTAGGTAAGGGATATATACAGATATAAATACAGTATCTACAGATATGTAAAAGGATGTAGGTATGTAGGCCTACAGACAGATGTGGATATGTGCGCCAACTAACCCGATTCCACACCAGAAACTCTCGTTTTGGACTGCAAATCAAATCATAAAAGCAAATCATAAAAGCAAATCATAAAAGCAAATCATAAAAGCAAATCATAAAAGCAAATCATAAATGCGTTTAGACGTCAAATACTGCGAGCCGGTGGGAGTTAGTGCAGCCGGTGGGAGTTAGTCGTATTGTTTTTGTTTCATTCCCACCAGAAGAACACATTCCCTTGGAATAAGTGGGCTATGATTGTGTGTCTCAGCGGGAAACCATTGGAGGGTTTATTTATATTTAGAATGTATCATGTGCGTTAAAATTTCTGTTCGCTGTGTATATTCAAGACTTAAAACAAAGTGATCACAAGGAGAGGATGACTTAATACGCTGCATGTATTACCTACAAAAAAGCTGTGTGACCTATGACCTTTGCAAAAGTCAAGTCAAAGTCAAGTCATGTTTATTGTAATTTTTCCATGGGATATGGAAGCAGGAAATACAGTACTATAGGGTTATACAGCCCTAAAATACTCAAATAACTCAAGTAAATACTGATCCTCATGATAACCATGCAAACTTATTCAATAAAAATGTAAACATTAGCACATCACGAATACAGTGTGCACGATTCATTGCTGCACTTTATCTTCCCTGGCTTGGAGAAGAACTTCACCATGGCACCAATAATAATAATAATAATAATAATAATAATAATAATAATAATAATAATAATAATAATAATAATACAACTTTATTTGTATAGCACCTTTCATACAGAAACTGCAGCTCAAAGTGGTTCACAACAGAAAAAAGGCAGGCATAAAATGAGCACATAAAGTGCAGACATATAAAAGCACAGTTTTTCACATTAGGATCAAACATCCCAACAGGCCACCTTGTTTATGGTTTGATTCCGTTTTAAAAATAGACAATAATAAAAAGTGTAAGATATAATAGACAGAGTAAAATAGTGCAATAGTGCAGTGCAATAACTAGTAAAATTGAATAGACATGAAATGAGCACATAAAGTGCAGACATATAAAATCATTTTTTTTACAGTGCAATAAAATTGTTCTGGATTACTGTTTAACAGTTTAAAGTCGGCTTTACCTTCTCTGTTTGGTATCCACAGTTTAAAACCTGACAGTATTTCCTCCTGTTTGATACCCACTTTGACCCTTTGAACCTCCCACTCAGGGCAACCCTCCCTCTCAGGGCACAGTTCCCTCTCTCAGGGCGCAGTTCTAGGCCTGGGTCCTACACAGTTTTAAAGCCTGACAGTCTTTCTTGTTTGATACCCACACAGTTTAATACCTTTAATAGACAGTTTTGAATCTGTAATCAAAAGCAATAGACAGAGTAAAATAGTGCAGTGCAATAAAATTGTAGAATAAAAAATATGCAACAGTACAATCAACAGCGGAGTGTATTAAAAGGCTATGGTGAAGAGGTACGTTTTTAGCTTATTTTTGAAAATATTAAGAGATCTAGCCTCCCTAATGTCCATAGGTAGTGTGTTCCATAACTTTGGTGCAGAGTTTGCAAAGGCTGCATCCACGATTCTCTTTAGGCTGTGGTTTGGAACCTTCAATAGACCAGTAGCAAAATTAGCATCTAGATCAACAGGTGCTGTGAGCAGCAGAGTGGATGCCTCTGAAGAAGCCGACCCGTGGGCCTCAAAGGGAAGATGAAGGGAAGAGGACGAGGATGATGAAGGAGGCCGCGACACGCCTCCCCAACAATTAATTACCATTAGATTAGCTGACCACCACTTTCATTACCATGTCAATACGAGGCACCATGGACCTGAATGCAGGCACGGACCGCAGTGTCAGATAAAGGCTGATATTTGCATGTTTAAAAGCGGTTGTTATTCCTGTGTGCGTTTCCGACGCCCCAGGGGGAGTGCAGTGTTGAATCCGGTGCTGTTTGGCCAGATGGTGGCGCTGTAACAGCAAACTTTACATTCAGTGGGTGTATTGCCAAGGAAGGACCCAAGGGAGTGCAGCGTCAAGAGGCGGCACAGTGGTGTAGTGGTTAACACTGTCGCCTCACAGCTAGAAGGTCCAGGGTTTGATTCCCGCTTGGGGACCAGGTTGCCCTGTTGCCAGTTACCCAGGTGGGGTATCTCCCGGGCCTTTCTGTGTGGAGTTTGCATGTTCTCCTAAACCCAATGGAAAAACATGCAGAACAGATCGCTAACGCTGTCGCGTCCCTGATGAAGATGGACAGGAGCACTTGGATGCGGCCCCACGCCCAGCCCATGTCTGCTCCCGGCTGCCCTTGGGGGGAAGGACGACGGGATGGGTCAAACGCAGAGAGGAACATTTCATCGGCGACCCAAAAGAAAAAATTGCATGTGTGTGTATCTGTGTATGCCGCCCATTGCATGTGTGTGTCACTGCATGACGACATTGTCAATGTGTGCAATGAATAAAGACTTCTTCAAAGTCCAGTTTAATTAATTTAAAGTGTGAAGGTGCTTGGGTCTCCACAACACTGCAAGCAGCCATTCCACAGGTCTCCACAACGCTACAGACATGGAATTAAATAATTATAATGATAATAAATACGTCAATTACGTTTTGCATTTATAGTCACGACTTAATGAGGAATCTGAGCATTACACACACACACACAGCGTGCGCGCTCGTATGTACAGTATACTTCACTAAGCCGTCTGGCTCACCTGCCGCATAACCCAATCGCGCGATCTAGTGAAATAGACTAAGAATAGATTAACGAATTCCATATAAATCTATAGTTCATTAATGATGCAGAAGCTGATACTGTATCCTGCACACACACACACATACATACACACACGCGCGCACGCTCCGTAGCGCAACAGTGATTTGCGACTCTAAATGATAATCTTTTATATAATCTCCCAAAATTAGATTAGATTAGATTCAAATGTATTGTCATCATACAGCACAAGTACAATACCACGAAAATATGTTTGGCATCCAACCAGAGTACAAATGTAAGTACAATCAAGCCGTTTCTACACTGGCTCGCCTCTTAGATGTGCACAATCAATGTAATAATTAAATAAAACCAACAATAAATAATATAAGAATAACAAGACGGTATATGGAATATTAATAGTATATTCTACTATAGCTATATCCTCGGCGATCGGTTTAGTTTTTATTTATTTGTTTATTTTCGGACATGGTTGTTGAGTCATGGCTATAAATGTAAAACATAATTGTTAATGATACAAATAGTGTCGTATTTATTATCATTATAATTCCACGGATGTCTGTCATATCGAAATTATATTGGCATGACATATTTAGCATGTCATGTCATTGTTGTTTCAAGTACCTCGGAGCCCACATATCCGAGGACTTGACATGGACCACACACATTGACAGTGTTGTAAAGAAGGCACGACAACGCCTCTACTTCCTCAGGCGCCTAAGGAAGTTCCAAGTCAGTCAGAAGATCCTTAGGAACTTCTACTCATGTACAATCGAGAGCATCCTGACTGGCAACATCACCTCCTGGTTTGGGAATAGCACTGCACAAGACCATAGCAGACTACAAAGAGTGACACGTTCAGCCGAACGCACAATTGGAGGGGGGCTTCCCACCCTCCAGAACATTTACAACAAGCGGTGCAGGGGGAAGGCTAAGAGAATCATCAAGGACTCCAGCCACCCGAACAACTGCCTCTTTGAACTGCTGCGGTCAGGCAAGCGATACCGGAGTCTTAAGGCGAGCACAGAAAGACTCAGAAGAAGCTTCTATCCCCAGGCCATCAGGCTGCTCAACGAACAATAAACACTATGCAACAACCATCAAATGCACACAGCACACACATCCACACGCACACACTCACTTTAAACAAACAACTCACTGCAGCACCCACTTTACACACTTTAGAACACCTAAACACACTTTACACTTTATATTTATTGGTAAAGGATTTGCACTACAACTCGTACACCTTACTGTAAATTGTACCTAAATTGTACCTCATCCCATTTCTGCTCTGCACTATAGTATTGTATATTATTAGTACATTGCATAGTATATTGTATATTGTATGGTAACTCAGTTACTTCTATTCTGCATCGAACATTGTACATATTATTATTATTATTATTATTTTTTTTTTTTAAGATTGGATTTATATAGCGCTCTTCGTGACACCCCAGAGACCCCAGAGCGCTTACAGAGTCCATTATTCATTCATACACAGTCATACCGGTGGTGGTAAACTACAATTGCAGCCAGAGCTGCCCTGAGGCAGACTCACGGAAGCGTGGCGAATAATCAACGCCTACGGCCCCTCCGACCACCACCAACATTCATTCACATGCATACACATTCATACGAGGCAAGTAGGTTAAGTGTATTGCCCAAGGACACAACGGCAGTGGGATGGACATGGGCTTGAGCGGGATTCGAACCACCAACCCTTCGATCATTGGACGACCCGCTCTACCCCTGAGCCACGCCGCCCCATATGTCTATACTGAACACTGTGACCTCTATTTTTACTTCTATTTTACATGCTATACTATTTTATTTCATACTTATCTTGTCTAACACAGTCTCTGGAGCGTAACAGTAAGAAGCATTTTGTATAAAAGTATTCTGTACTTCTGTATGACAACTATTAAAGAAACTTGAAACTTGAACTAATGTCAATACTGGACGACTGCACGCTTGTCAAGAGCCAATCGCGCAGTCTTTCAGTATTGACATTACAATGAGATGGAGTACTACTATAATACCTAATAAAACAAGTCATTCGAATAATAGAGGCCTACTGCTGGAATGATTAATTTCGCACATATACAGTACATGTGTGTGTGTGCTTGTGTGCTGAGGCTGCCTCACTGACATATTTATTTCGTTTAGCAATGGAAGGAATACATCGAAGTAACCAACACTAAATTATATCATAGAGAAGAAGACAGTATTATGGCATATTAATACAGTATATTCTAGGGGTGGGAATCGCCAGAGATCTCGCGATACGATGCTCGATATATCGCGAATATTGCGATATATATATTATTTTTTATTAATTATTATTATTATTTTTTTTAACTGCAAAGTAAAACTGTCAACATGTTTTATCTAATAAAATCAGTCTGTTCATCTCACTTGAATAATTTTTATTGCAGAACATGGTATTTTCTCAAGCAGACAGATGTAAACACTGTAATCTGTGTTGCATGTACCTGACAAACTGAACTGTTTGTATTGCAGTCATATTCCAACTTAACTGAATGCACATGTGTGTGGACTACTGTACTATTACAGGTATTGAAATGAACAATGCAACTTCCTTATAATTTTTTTTAAATCTTTTTATTTTATGAATAATTAAATATCGATACTTGGCGTCCCTGTATCGATACAGTATCGCCAAGCAAAGTATCGCGATACTACTACGTATCGATTTTTTCCCCCACCCCTAGTATATTCCACTATACAGTACAGTAGCTATATCCGCAGCGATCGGTTTAGTTCTTATTTATTTAGTTTGTAGTGTGTGTGTGTGTAATGCTCACAATGCCTCATTGAGTCAGGACTATATATGCAAAATGTAATAATTAATTATACAAATATTGTCGTATTAATTATTATAATTATTTAATTCCCGGATGTATGTAGTATCGGCAATCCCCAATGACTTGTCCCAGAGAAAGCTGTTGAAACCACGGGCGCACACTGGTCTGTCCGATATGGTTGGCAAGGCAAGGCTGTGCCTGTGTGTTTGCAATGAGTCGCACGCATTTACACATCAAATACAGCGCGCCGATGGAAGTTAGTCGAGCCGATGGGAGTTAATGGTATTGTTTTTGTTTCATTCCCACCGATAGAACACACTCCCTTGGAATAAGTGGGCTATGATTGTGTGTCTCAGCGGGAAATCATCAGAAATGATTTGAGGAATGCAATTATCACCTCGTCTACCAGGCCCTCTTATGAAATGAGAGCGAACAACTGGCAACATGGGAGAGAGAGAGAGAGAGAGAGAGAGAGAGAGAGAGAGAGAGAGAGAGAGAGAGAGAGAGAGAGAGAGAGAGAGAGAGAGAGAGAGAGAGAGAGAGAAGAGAGAGAGGGGAGAGGGAGAGGGAGAGGGAGAGGGAGAGGGAGAGAGATAGGGAGAGGGAGGGAAGGAGAGGGAAAGAGAGGGAGAGGGAGGGAGGGAGAGGGATAAAGAGGGTGATGGAGAGAGGGGAGAGAGAGGGGGAGAGAGGGAGAGGGAGGGAGGGAGGGAGAGAGGGAGAGAGGGAGGGAGGGGGAGGGAGGGTGCAGTCAGACACAAGCTTTTTTAACATTGTGCTAATGTGGACTGCTCTGCTCTGAATTTCAAGCTGCCCTTGTGTCAAGCTAGCTAAGTCCTGGCCCACTTTGCATACAAAACAGGCTCAACCCAAAATTGGACGTCCACACGGGTCAAAAGTTTGCAGTGTTAGCTGCTCTTTCAACTGTAATAAGCGTAGATATATATATATATTTCAGTCCTAAACTTTGTCGCAATAACTCCTGTGTTTTCTGTTGTTTTATGGCTTTTGGAGTCATTATTTTCTCCATTACGGTCTATAAATGACTTCTCTCGATGCGCCTCTGCCAAGGCTGCCATCGTATGCTCCATTTACCACTTCCCTTGGCAGACCTTGTCCAAAAATTCATTCCTTGAACAATAACTCTTGAGGAGAATATGAAAAGCTCTTTAATAGAAAGTGGATCAGGCTGTGGTCGGCCCTGCACCCTCACAACCCTTCTCGGCTCATTAGAGAGAGAGACGCATCTAATCTGACTAGAAAGGGAAGGAATCTCTGTGTGCGTCTGTCCTTCGCTTATGTTAAGTTCATCTGATCGACTTCACGCTCGCCGTGTGTGTTGCTGAGGCCCCATACCACAGCCATACCACAGGTCTCCACAACGCTGCAAGCAGCCATACCACAGGTCTCCACAACGCTGCAAGCAGCCATACCACAGGTCTCCACAATGCTGCAAGCAGCCATACCACAGGTCTCCACAACGCTGCAAGCAGCCATACCACAGGTCTCCACAACGCTGCAAGCAGCCATACCACAAGTCTCCACAACGCTGCAAGCAGTCATACCACAGATATCCACAACACTGCAATCAGCCATACCACAGGTCTCCACAACGCTGCAAGCAGCCATACCACAGGTCTCCACAACGCTGCAAGCAGCCATACCACAGGTCTCCACAACGCTGCAAGCAGCCATACCACAGGTCTCCACAATGCTGCAAGCAGCCATACCACAGGTCTCCACAACGCTGCAAGCAGCCATACCACAGGTCTCCACAACACTGCAAGCAGCCATACCACAGGTCTCCACAACGCTGCAAGCAGTCATACCACAGATATCCACAACACTGCAATCAGCCATACCACAGGTCTCCACAACACTGCAAGCAGCCATACCACAGGTCTCCACAACGCTGCAAGCAGCAGCCATACCACAGGTCTCTACAACGCTGCAAGCAGCCATACCACAGGTCTCCACAATGCTGCAAGCAGCCATACCACAGGTCTACACAACGCTGCAAGCAGCCATACCACAGATCTCTACAACGCTGCAAGCAGCCATACGACAGATCTCTACAATGCTGCAAGCAGCCATACCACAGGTTTCTACAACGCTGCAAGCAGCCATACCACAGGTCTCCACAACGCTGCAAGCAGTACTTCCAGGGGCCAAGCAAGCGGCCTGTTCCGAACGGGCACACGCTCCAAGCGGGCCCCACTCCCCCAAATGGGCCCTGCGCTAGTATTTCTTTAGAAAGCTGGCGGTACCGCACACAGCGAGAGTCTGTTGTGCCATTTCATATCAGTGTTCTCAGCAGGAAAGCAACCAAGCTGTCACCCTTGTACTCAGCGAGAGGTAACTGTCACCTCCTTACTATTAAAAGATCTCCCCTGAGAAGGAGAGAGTGAGAGAAGGAGAATAGGAGGGAGGGAGGGAGGGAGGGAGGGAGGGAGGGAGGGAGGGAGGGAGGGAGGGAGGGAGGGAGGGAGGGAGGGAGGGAGGCGATGCACTCGTCTCCAAACAAATAGAAACAAACATGAGCTGTCTACCGCCAAGGTCACTGTTTTTAATTTAAAAACACATTAATAATATAACGTTTACCATCACAAATAGAAGTGCCGTCTCGATAATGACTCAAGCTAATGTATGCTGTTATTATTCAGGAGGAATGCTATGGTAAATTACCTGCATTTCAAACTGATCCAGGTTGATACTATTTTTTCTTCTTTTTTAATCAGAGGGGAGATAATAATGTTTACCTTTGGACCCTTTTCAGGGCCCTATTCCCCGTACCTGGTTCAACTAAGTCGATCAAGAGTCCCATTATCCAGATTCAGTTAACCCGATGTTTGAAGCCGGGATTTTCCTGTTCCTCGAAGGTGGATTCAGTCTCGTTAACTCGAACCAGACTTGAGACCCAGGATAAGTGCGCGCGGCCGCTTCAGTTGAAAAGCCAGCACTTATCGATAGCAGAGATCCTGATTTTCTAACGGCATTGATTGATTAATTGATTTAAAACTTTATTAACAGATTGCAGTACGGCTCAATCGCCTCGCCGACAAGTTAAATGCGTTATCTATAGGCTAATTTTAAGTCCCTCATTACCTCAATCAATCAGATTATATTTCTTTAAACTTGCCTGCTGGCAGTAGGTTTATGGATTGAATAATCAAATGAGATCTTGCTAGCAAAAATAATGAGTTAAACTGTTATACAGAATAAGGATACGGCTCTCTTACCCATTGATTGATGTATGGTGGATCTTTTACTTATCTGCACTGTGGTGTAATGGTTTCTGCTTTTGACTTTCACGCAGACGGCCTGGGTTCGAATCCTAGTCTTTTCCTTCTTTTTGCAATGTAGGAATAATTCAATTTGGTGCACGTTGAGAGCTATATAAAGAATGACATCCTCAATGCATGTAGATTTATAATATTTTAACTTAAAACTAGGCTACTTTTGCGTATAATCATTAATATTATATTCCAAAAAATTATATTGGAAACGCGGGGTTTCGAACACCGGTCGCCCGGTTGCCAGGATTGAGCACTACCGCTGCGCCACTGTGCCAGACGGGATAGATTCATTGTTTATCCATTAATGTACGAGAGACCCGTGTTTAGAATATTTTTTCTTTTGAATGAAGTTTTATCTCTTTATTCTCAAATGCATTAATGTGACGTCAACGGCTCATTCAATTTCTCAAATCCGTCAAACAGCGCATCTCATCAGACATTTTAATCCCAGTTACAATATCACACAAAATCCACAATCCACGCATAGACACTTCAATTTTATGCTTGAATGAAACACAATCCGGGCGCTCCGTTAAGCAAATCTACAGCGGAGAATATATGAAACTAATCAGAGCCAAACGGCCGATAGGTTTCATTCATTAAAAATATCCCTGCGGGATTCACATTTGCAATGCGCCGTTATTAAAATAACCACATGCAGCGTGTATCGCGACTCCGATCGCCGTATATGACGTGCATTATTTTATTTAGGACAAAGTAAATCTATAGGCTCAATATGATTTATTATCAGCATTTAGTTCTATTATTAATTTATTATACATTTCAGAAGCCCCCTCTAGGAAAACGAAGCACAGAAACATAATTCAGAATGGTATAATGGGATCTAGACTGTGAGAATCATTTCAGGAAGCGAGCTGTCATTTATTTGCAGGGGCGTGGCCATGGTTCATCCGGCTAACTGAAGTTAACCCTGCTCCCGACCAGGCTCAAACTTTTTGATCTGTTGTCATGGTGATTTGGACAATCGCGCGTCGGGGAATGGGAAGGTCCGGCTTAAGTCAGGCTTGACTGGAAATTATCCGGCTAACTCAGTTATCCAGGTACGGGGAACAGGGCCCAGAGCAGCTTAGATTAAGAACACACACACACACACACACACACACAGTTGGCGAGTAAAGGATTACTTGTAATGAGGTGATCTTTCTTTATGGTGCCATGGTGGTGTAGTGGTTAACACCATGGCCTCACAGCAAGAAGGTCATGGGTTCGAATCCTGCTTGGGTACCAGGATGCCGGGTTGCCAGGTACCCAGGTGGGGTATCTCCCGGGCCTTTTTGTATTTAATTTTTTTATAATTTTTTAAACAAACATATAAACAAACATGACAACACACGATAAGATATACAAGCATTAATTGTCAGGGCACATCCAATGAGATCACATTTTGGTTAGTTGTTTTATATAAGATATACCCATAATACCTGTTATCTAAAAAAAAAAACCTACACACATATGCTCAGCTCGAACCCCCCCCTCCCGGACCCCACCTTGAGAAGTACCTCCACTATCCCTCGCACCTAACCAGACACTACCATTATAAGCTAGCTTTTATTCTCTCCACCACTTCTAACCACATTGACATTTTGGATTCATTGAGACCCAGAATTCTTGCTGTAGATATTTCATGGTAAATTACATCGAGATATGTAAGAAACCAAACTTTACGGCACATTTTTTCCGGTTGAAACCAGCGTGATGCGATCAGCTTTTTGGCTACTGTGATACCCGATAAAACCAATCTCTTTAGCTGTGGATTCACTGCAAACTCAAAAACATCATTCAACAGCAATACCGAGGGGTGTACAGGTATATTCCAAGATACGAGTTTTGATATTTGTTGGGTCACATCTTTCCAGAATGCCTTAACTGGTGAGCAGTCCCAATACATGTGCATAAATGTCCCTTCGTCCCCATTTGTACATTGGGTGCATTTGGAATCTTGTTTGAGCCCCATTCGGCACAGTCTTATAGGAGTCAAGTATGTCCTGTGAATATAGTTAAGATTGATTTGTTGATGATCCGGGTTCCTTGATGTAAGTCGGACATTTGCCCAGGCTCCTTGCCAATCAAAGTCATTTTCCAGGTCTGGTATATCCCTCCTCCAGACAGAGTCAAGTTGGAGGGTTTCATACGAGGACGTTAGTAATTGATGATAAAATTCTGAAACAAAACCTCTCGATGTCTCTCTTGAGTAGAAGAATTTGTGGTATCTGTGGTGTTCAATTGGTCTGTCTAATGGAACACCGTGAGACTTCAAACATAGCTCTAACTGTTTGTGAAAAAGCCATGTGGACTTGGTGAGATTAAATTTTTTCCGTATTTCTTTATCACTACAAAAACCCTGTTTGTTAAAAACATCCCCTAATGAGTGTATGCCTTGCTCTTCCCATATAGGGAATCTTATAGGTCGTTTTCCAATTAAGAGAGCATTGTTATTGAATAAGGGAGTATGATTGTGCCATTCTTGTGGGTTAGGATTTTTTTTGTGTGATTCACGCCATATCCGGATCGCGGGTGGATCCCGGGCCTTTTTGTGTGGAGTTTGCGTGTTCTCTCCCTGTGCTTGCAAGGGTTTCCCCTCCAGAAAAAAAGATAAACCCAATGGAAAAACATGTAGAACAAGAATTCTGTATATTACATTATCGTATAACATAACCAATACGTTAGAACCAGAGCCAGGGCCTCTCTCTCACCTGCCTGGTAGCAGGCTTCCACACCCTTATCTGTGGGCAGCTTCCTGTCTCTGCTTTCACACGCTGTCTCCCTGAATCACCTGAGACTTGTCAGATCATCACCAGGCCTGGATATGAGACCTGCGTTCCTGCCACTCCTCGTCCGAGTGTTGCTTCACCTGCCTTGGTACTAGGACTCCTAACTGTTGCTTGCTCTGTCTCTATACCTGCCTTGCCCTAACCTTGTCTCTATGTGTGTAGGATTGCACACCCCCGGTCTGTGTCTCACCCCGAGACATCACCAGCCTGGACTCTCCCTGGGAATCACATGGAGTGACCTTCCTCTCTCCTTTTGCACATTCCAGTCATTATAACCCCTGTCTGCATGGTACCTGCATTAAACATCCTAAACCGCCTCATTCTCCTCTGCCTTGTGTTCTGCTCTTGGGTTCAAAACCAAACGCCACCTTAACACAATAGGGCATACAGACCCTCATCTGCACCTTTTTTTATACTGATAATTTTTGTTTACTGTTTATTTTTATATTCAGAGTTACTTATATTGTTTACACTGTCAAACATGATGTTGCATATCAACACATCTGAGAACCAACGGCTGCAGAACGCGAGAACTATTAGGAATGTCTGACCACTAAGACCTGCACGGACTACAACGTGTGACGTATATCATGCCAGTTAGGGTACCGTGTGTTTACTGCACTGTGTGTATACGCTTTACTTTTACTCTTACTCATAGTATATATTCAGATTACATTTGTATTGCCTATATTTATTGTAACATATAATATAACCGATGGGGCATACAGATATTTATATATTTTGATATTCAGAGTTAATTATATTGTTTACACTGTTTATATTTTCTCATCTTTTTGTATTCAGATCTAATTGTATTGCCTATATTTATGTCTTTCTTCTATTACCCTGTCCATACTTCCCCCTCCTCCATGCTGCTATGATGCCTGAATTTCCCCAGAGGGGATCAATAAAGGAATATCTTATCTTATTTTGTGATGTACTTTTACAATATTTGACAGTATTTGTTTTTTCCAGTGCAGAAAGTAGATATTTCTGATGTTTAGATCCACCAGTGGCTCTAGGGATGGCAACATCAGGCGGACAGTTCAGCATTTTGGTTTTAACCACGTATCTCTAAAAGTAACGGCCCGGATTGCGCCACCATTAGGCTAAACTCACCACTTGAGTTGGTTCACCAATATATTGATTACAATTTTAAACTAAAAGCTTATGTTTTGACATCCAGATGGGGGATCTCATTTGAACAGCCCATCTGAGGTTTCTCCCCATTGCTAGGGTTTAGGGAGTCATTCCTGATCTATCTTGTTCTGGATCTATTGTGATGTTTCTTCTTGATCTGTAAAGCCAATGGGGGCAACTCCTTGTGATTTCGGGCTATACAAATACATTATTATTTGATATTTGATTCAAGTTAGTTATCCTTGCTCTTTGCCTCACCTTGTTGTTTCTTTGTTATGATTTGATATGCTGTGTGATTTTATATGCGTTTATGCACACACACGCACGCACGCGCACACACACACACACACACACACACACACACACACACACACTCACACACACACTGTAGCGGTGTCTACTTATAGTGCCTATACTGCCAATGCAAATCAAATTACCTTTTTAATTGGTTAATTAGGCCTATAGCTCCGGCATAAGACTGTACCACATAAAGGTAGACAAATAATCGAATAATTTAATTAATAGTAGGCCTAGACCAGTGGTTCCCAAAGTCGGGGTCGCGACCCAAAGGTGGGCCGCGAGCAGCCACGGGTGGGCCGCGAGATGATTTTAAAAAAATAAAAAATAATTTTTTTTTTTTTTTTTTTATTTTTTTTTTTGTCAGGCCACTCAAATCAAATCAAATCAAATTTATTTATAGGGCCCGACAACACACGTTAATGTCCCCATGGGCCGTACAGATCTTCTTTAAACAAGTCAAGAAGAAAACATAACAATAAGTCAAGAACAGAACAAGAACACCATAAGGTCCAAACATTTTTAGATGAATACAAATAAATGAAAGAATGCAAGCATTCTTAGAAGCAGGCCAGGACAGTGTTTCTAGTTGTATTCTAAAATTCTATTCTATTGTATTCTAAAATGTGACTATATGGTTTTATATTAACTTAATAAATAAACAAAAACGAAAAATCTACTTATTTCAACGAACATTTCAAACTAAATAACAGATTATGCACATAAAACGCTGAAAACAACCGAAGCAACAATAATATTTTAATGAGGCTATTATTATTATCATTATTATTTTGCAACAAGTTAGCCCTCTCATAAATAGCACATATAAATGAATAACTAACTTGAACTAACTTAATAGGATTGAAGTGATATTTGGCTTAAAAAATCGGTCGCATGGCAAAAAAAAAAAAAAAAAAGCCTGACGATGTGCATTGGGCCGCGGCTCTCTGACGCCTTATTTTCTGGGCCCCGGCCTGAAAAGTTTGGGAACCACTGGCCTAGACTACTGAGCAAGCTAAATCATAGGTTAGTTTGCTCAAATGTAACAATCAATTGCCTTTTCATAAATTCAAAAAACACTCAAGAGTCATGCTCAATTCAAAATAAAAATGTCCATGTATTGGATTCAAGTCAAATCATAAGCAAACATTTCATAAAACAAACAATTCATTTTCAGTCCATTCATTTAAACTTCCGTAAACCAGTCAGGTCACTCAATTCAGTTCAGTCCTTGATCATGTGTATGCGTTTGTCAATAGTTCAGACTCTCAATAGTTTGTGAGGAACGCAACGCAAATGAGCGAATGAATGACCCAAAATAGAAAGTCTCAAAAGAAAAGAAAAGATGTGTGTGTGTGTGTGTGTGTGTGTGTGTGTGTGTGTGTGTGTGTGTGTGTGTGTGTGTGTGTGTGTGTGTGTGTGTGTGTGTGTGTGTGTGTGTGTGTGTGTGTGTGTGTGTGTGTGTGTGTGTGTGGTGTGTGATGCGAGTGCAGGGGGGAGAGAGGGGCGTTTGGGCTTGGGGGCGTTTGGGTTAGGGCTGGAGAGGACCGTGAGGTGTCGGCTTTGTGTAGCCGCCTGTAGGAAGCTTGGAGAGGGGAATGTTGGAGTCGGAGACGCTTGCGTCACAGCCTCGGAACAGGGGCAAACAAACACAGTGCAGCGTGTAGCCTACTGCGCCGAAGTTCACGTTGGGTGAAGAAGATGATCAGGTACAGTAGATGTCCGGACTAATCCACGTTGGTAGGGATGCCCCGATCACGTTTTTTACCACCGATACCGATCACCGATCGTCTTGAGCCATATCGGCCGATACTGATCCGATATCGATCGTTTTTGGTTTTATATAATTATATATTTTTTAAATATATAATGTTTTTTTTTTTATAAAATATATATATTATATAATTATACTTGTAGTTGTATTATCTGCGAGACATCGCCACCACGCAACAAGTCAAAATGCTCGCTATCTCCACTGTCTGTGTGTATACTCTGCTTTGTGTATACTCGAGTAGCCTCCAGCTCCAGCAAGGATTCTCCGGCGCTGCAGCTGGACCCTATACTCTGCCCTCATGCGATGGAAGCCAGGGGCTCGAATATGCATCGAATCAATGTTATAAGACATTGATATCAGGAGCTATCTGTAGCTACTGCTAGCCGGCTAGATAACGTTAAGACAACGCCTCAGTGAACTATTTAGTTTAATGTGACATTTCGTTTTGAATAGTGAGCTAACGTGAGCTAACGGAGGTATCAACATGCACTACTAGACTATTGCTGGAGCATTTGTTGATATCAGGAGCTATCAGTAGCTAGCCGGCTAGATACCGTTAGACAATGCCTCATGTACTAAAAGTGAATAGTTGACTGGGTCATTCTGTTTAAACAGTAACGATAGCTAGGTAGCTAACGTTAGCTCACGGTCCCATGCACTATAGACTAGAGCAGAGGAGCCTCCTCTGTGTTTACACGGGTGCGGGAGGGGTAGGAGGAGGAGGAGGAGCAGCAGTTTGCAGCTCTGTGTGTTTGAGAGCGAGTGAGATCTCCGCTAAGAATTGGATCATGTTTTTCGATCGGTTTTCACGATCTGCGAAAATAAAGCATTATCGGAATTCACCGATCTCATATTTATACTGAATATCGGCCGATCGATCGGGGCATCCCTACACGTTGGTCATCCCGTGCCAGGTAAGGTTTACTTGCACGTTTTCAACATTATCTAATACGGTTAACTTTTTCACTGTTCTTTATATCGGCTGCACGTCTTCCTTCATTGAAACAAACATCCAAACTCGCCGCTCTCACTTACCGTCACGTCTCTCCTCCTATCCGCTATCAGAGCCCCATATGAGCGCATCCCCTAATTGACAGCCATAAAGGGACAGGCGCACTTTTACCAGGCAGGTTAAAGCCGCTCTGTTACACACACACACACACACACACACACACACACACACACACACACACACACACACACACACACACACACACACCAGTATTCACTGACATATTTAACCTGTCCTTAGAACAGGCTGTCATCCCCACCTGCCTGAAGAAGTCCACTATTATCCCTGTACCCAAAAAATCCAAGCCTGCTTGCCTCAACGACTACCGCCCTGTAGCTCTCACCTCCATAGCCATGAAGTGCTTTGAGAAGCTAGTAAAGGGCTACATCTGCTCCTCCCTCCCCATCAACATGGACCCCCTGCAATTTGCATACCGCCCCAACAGGTCCACGGAGGACGCCATATCCCATGTGCTGCACACAGCAGCATCACACCTGGACAAGAGGCAGGGGAACTATGTGAGAATGCTATTCATCGACTACAGCTCGGCATTCAATACCATAGTCCCCTCCATACTCATAGCCAAGCTCAGGGACCTGGGCTTGGGCTATGACCTCTGCCAGTGGGTCTTGGACTTCCTGACTGGCAGACCCCAGGTGGTGAGAGCAGGCAACTGCACCTCCTCATCCATCACCCTCAACATAGGGGCCCCCCAGGGCTGTGTTCTGAGTCCCCTCCTCTACTCCCTGTACACACACGACTGTGTGGCTCAGCGGAGTAGCAATACAATCGTCAAATTTGCTGACGACACAGTGGTGGTGGGCCTGATCTCTGCCAACGACGAGAGGGCCTACCTGGAAGAGGTCAAGGTCCTGGCGGGATGGTGCCAGGAAAACAGCCTCTCCCTGAACGTCAGCAAAACAAAGGAGATGATTGTGGACTTCAGGAGGTCGGGGGTCAAGGACTACAGCCCCCTCAGCATCGACGGGGCACCGGTTGAGAGAGTCAACAGCTTCAAGTACCTCGGAGCCCACATATCCGAGGAGACTTGAAATGGACCATACACATTAACAGTGTGGTGAAGAAGGCACGACAACGCCTCTACTTCCTCAGGCGCCTAAGGAAGTTCCAAGTCAGCCAGAAGATCCTTAAGAACTTCTACTCATGTACAATAGAGAGCATCTTGACCGGCAACATCACCTCCTGGTTTGGGAATAGCACTGCAAAAGACCAAAGCAGACTACAAAGAGTGACACGTTCAGCCGAACGCACAATCGGAGGGGGGCTCCCCACCCTCCAGAACATTTACTACAAGCGTTGCAAGGGGAAGGCTAAGAGAATTATTAAGGACTCGAGCCACCCGAACAACTGCCTCTTTGAACTGCTGCCGTCAGGCAAGCGATACAGGAGTCTCAAGGCGAGCACAGAAAGACTCAGAAGTAGCTTCTATCCCCAGGCCATCAGGCTGCTAAACGAACAATGAATGAACACTACACAACAACAACCACCAAACACACATAGCACACACATCCACACGCACACACTCACTTTAAACAAACACACTGTAGCACCCACTACACACACTTTATAGCACACACCCACTTTAAACAAACACACTGTAGCACCCACTCCCCACACTTTATATTTATGGATGAAGGATTGCACTACAACTCGTACACCTTACTGTAAATTGTACCTAAAATTGTACCTCATCCCATTTCTGCTTTGCACTAGATAGTACTGTACATTAGTACACTGCATAGTTGTGTATTGTATATTATATGGTAACTCAGAACATTGTACATATGTCTATACCGAACAACTGTGACCTCATTTTCTTCTTCTAAATTCATGCTATATTATGTTATTATGTTATTTGATACTATCTTGTCTAGCACAGTCTCTGGAGCGTAACAGTAAGAAGCATTTTGTATGAAAGTATTCTGTACTTCTGTATGACAACTATTAAAGAACTTGAACTTGAACACACACACACACACACACACACACACACACACACACACACACACACACACACACACACACACACACACACACACACACACACACACACACACACACACACACACACACACACACACACACACACACACACACACTTAAAGTGTGTGCCTACTTTGCTAAGACTATATTTGGTTGCATACTGATGTGAGAACAACTTCATCCCCCAGAAACACATCATGATGCTGAATAGGAGGAAGCGTTTTGAAAGGGTTAACATAATTACAGCAACAGCTGACAGCACTGCTGGTCTCGGGAGACCCGGGTTCTGTCTGTTATGTTTCTCTCATTTACTCAGTCGCCAGCGTAATGAGGACATGGGACGCAATCCACGTTTATATACACAGTGGAAACTATTCTTGACACTGGACTGTTATGACATTTCCACACACACACACACACACACACACACACACACACACACACACACACACACACACACACACACACACACACACACACACACACACACACACACACACACACACACACACACACACACACACACACACACACACATATATACACACACACATATATACACACACAGTGGGGCAACAGTGGCTCAGGAGGTAGAGCGGTTGTCTGGTAATCAAAAGGTTCCTGGTTAGATTCTGGCTCCTCCCGGCAGTGTGCAAGGTTGGCACCTTGCATGGTCGCACACCGTCATCGGTGTGTGAATGTGTGAGTGAAGGGGGGGAATGTGATGCATAAGTTGTAAAGCGTTTTGGATAAAAGCTGTTCATATAAATGCCCCATTTACCATTTACACACACACACACACACGTGCACATTACACACACTAAGGATGTTAATGATTAATCAATGCTGAATTAATTTGGTAAATCATGTGGAATGTGATCGATCTATCATTGGTATGAAATAAAGATATAAATTATGAACAACATGTAATGTTAGTGTCATCTTGAATTATATCGATGCCAGGGCGGCTGGGTAGTGTAGAGGTCTAATCATCACTAGTGGTGGCTGGGTAGTGTAGAGGTCTAATCACTAGTGGCGGCTGGGTAGTGTAGAGGTCTAATCACTAGTGGTGGCTGGGTAGTGTAGAGGTCTAAGCACTAGGAGCGGCTGGGTAGTGTAGAGGTCTAATCACTAGTGGTGGCTGGGTAGTGTAGAGGTCTAATCACTAGTGGTGGCTGGGTAGTGTAGAGGTCTAAGCACTAGCGGCTGGGTAGTGTAGAGGTCTAATCACTAGGTGTGGCTGGGTAGTGTAGAGGTCTAAGCACTAGGAGCAGCTGGGTAGTGTAGAGGTCTAATCACTAGTGGCGGCTGGGTAGTGTAGAGGTCTAAGCACTAGGAGCAGCTGGGTAGTGTAGAGGTCTAATCACTAGTGGCGGCTGGGTAGTGTAGAGGTCTAATCACTAGTGGCGGCTGGGTAGTGTAGAGGTCTAATCACTAGTGGCGGCTGGGTAGTGTAGAGGTCTAAGCACTAGGCGCGGCTGGGTAGTGTAGAGGTCTAAGCACTAGGAGCAGCTGGGTAGTGTAGAGGTCTAAGCACTAGTGGCGGCTGGGTAGTGTAGAGGTCTAAGCACTAGGCGCGGCTGGGTAGTGTAGAGGTCTAAGCACTAGGAGCAGCTGGGTAGTGTAGAGGTCTAAGCACTAGTGGCGGCTGGGTAGTGTAGAGGTCTAAGCACTAGGAGCAGCTGGGTAGTGTAGAGGTCTAATCACTAGGCGCGGCTGGGTAGTGTAGAGGTCTAAGCACTAGGCGCGGCTGGGTAGTGTAGAGGTCTAAGCACTAGGCGTGGCTGGGTAGTGTAGAGGTCAAAGCACTAGGTGTGGCTGGGTAGCGGAGAGATCTAAGCACTCGCCTACAACCGCAGAGACTCTGGGTTTGAATCCAGCTGTCAGCTGTACCTCCGGCTTGGTCAGTCGTCCCTACGAACACAATTGGCAGTGTTCTTGGCTGGGAAGCCGGTGGGGGATGAGTCCTGTAACACGCAACACTTTGATGAACATTGTTACTCAGCTGATAGAGTTGTACCCTTCCTGATGACTTGTCGTACAGAACTTGTAAGTCGCTTTGGATGAAAGCGTCAGCTAAATGACTAAATGTAAATGTAAATGTAAATGTTGCAAACAGCGACTCCTACTGGTCGGTCTGGTGGGTCTGGTCGGCCCTGTTCAGTGCCTGTTCAACGTAATAGTGTGAACCTGTACACATGTTATGTTCTCCAAGTGAAACTCCTCGCCGTCAGGTGAAAAGAAGTGGCTGGCGACTCCTCATGTATCGGAGGAGGCATGTGATAGTCTGCACCAGTGGTCGGCTAGGCTAGATATTTAAGCTATAATGTCCAAACTGAGAAACTACCACCACCTAAAGAATGCTAGTTATTATACTTTGTTTTATCCATGTTGAGAGTGAATAACAGGTCGTCTATATAGGCAGCGAGGTGCTGAACATGAATAAAGTGGGTGGACAGCGCCTGGTGCTGAAACGTGGTCACTCGTCAGAACGGCTTGAATGAATGAATGATGGATATCAAATGGATATTTCGTCTTGTAACTCGAGACCCGAAGCATGCAATAGGTTGAGTGTGGTGACGATCGAAAGGCGGCAAATTCAACTTCCAAACAATGTATTGGATGATCAGACGACAGACGAGAGCAAAGTGCCGCGACGTGCGGCAAACAAGCAGTGTGGTATGTAATTAAAACACCAGTTCAGTAAGTCATTCAAACTTTATCTTTACTTATATATGACCGGGACAGTACCACACATGTGAACAGTAACAATGCAATTAAACTGACGTGAAATCGGAGCAAAAAAAGCTGAATCCGCTTCAAGAAGATGCTCTACATTAGGTATAGAATTACAACAAGTCAAGACATTCATTAACTAAATTAAAAATACAATTTGGCTGTTAACCCTCTAAAGCCGTGCGCAACACTAGACATGTTTTGCAAAATCGGGAGATTGTCATCTCAAAATTTAGTGTATCTCTCCGTCACTGCGCGGAAGTAAATAATAGAATCTTGAAATATCTAGATTGGTTGTTTTCTCTGGACTGCATCTAATCCGCTGTATCTATCTATTTATCATATATCTATGTCTGTCACGATAGCCAATGTAAATGCTAGAAATGGTCACGTGGACTGGGAGAACCAATGGAAAATGCCTATCGTTTCTCTTTTTTTTTTTTTTTTTTTTTTTTTTTATTATTGCAAAACAAAAATTATTAAAAGTCAGTACTCAACACACAATGCATAATGAAACTAACAATCAAGGTGGCTAAAATGACATGCAAGTACAGAAACAGAAAACAAACAAAAAAGTCTATAATAATATTTTACCGTATACAGTATATATCCAACGAAATTACCAATTATACCAATGCCTTATACAGGATATACCCCTAATACCTATTTTCTAAAACCCTACACACATATGCTCCAGCTCGAACCCCCCCCTCCCGGACCCCTCCTTGGATAGTACCTCCATTATCCCTCACTCCTAACCAGACACTACCATTATAAGCTAGCTTTTATTCTCTCCACCACTTCTAACCACATTGACATTTTGGATTCGTTGAGACCCAGAATTCTTGCTGTAGATATTTCTTGATAAATCACATCGAGATATGTAAGAAACCAAACCTTCCGGCAAATTTTTTCTGGTTGAAACCAGCGTGATGCGATCAGTTTTTTAGCTACTGTGATACCCGATAAAACCAATCTCTTTAGCTGTGGATTTACTGCAAACTCAAAAACATCATTCAATAGTAATACAGAGGGGTGTACTGGTATATTCCAAGATACGAGTTTTGATAATTGATGGGTCACATCTTTCCAGAATGCCTTAACTGGTGGGCAGTCCCAATACATGTGCATAAATGTCCCTTCGTCTCCATTTGTACATTGGGAGCATTTTGAGTCTTGTTTAAGACCCATTCTGTTCAGTCTTATAGGAGTCAAGTATGTCCTGTGAATATAGTTAAGATTGATTTGTTGATGGTCCGGGTTCCTTGATGTAAGACGGACATTTGCCCATGCTTCTTGACAATCAAAGTCACTTTCCAGGTCTGGTATATCCCTCCTCCAGACAGAGTCTAGTTGGAGGGTTTCATACGAGGACGTTAGTAATTGATAATAAAAACCTGATACAAAACCTCTCAATGTTTCTCTTTCATAGAAGAATTTGTGGTATCTGTGGTGTTCAACTGGTATGTGTAATGGAACACTGTGAGTCTTCAAACATAGGCGTAACTGTATGTAAAAAAGCCATGTGGACTCGGTGAGGTTAAACTTTGTGCATATTTCTCCATAACTACAAAAACCTTGGTTATTAAAAATGTCCCCTAATGAGTGTATGCCTTGCTCTTCCCATATAGGGAATCTTATAGGAAGTTTTTCAATTAAGAGTGCATTGTTATTGAATAAGGGAGTGTGATTATGCCATTTTTGAGGGTTAGGATATTTTTTTTGTGTTTCTCGCCATATCCGGATTGCATGGGTAATTATGGGGGCCTATCGTTTCTCTATAGTCCAGTCCACTCCACAGAACGGGCCGTCAGATAGATGCACTGGTTGCGCGTAATGTAGGATAGACCGATAGACAGGCGCTTGTCTATGGTTTTATAAAAAAAGACAAAGGTATAATGTTCAGTGCAAACATTTATTATCTATAATAATGGAAAGTAGAAAAAAATGCTTGTTTACAGTTTATTATGCCACCTATGCAGCTAGTTTATTTTGATCTATTTTCTGCCTCTGCCAGTGCCACACATGTATGTCTTAATTATAAGGTGGTCTGTCTGTCACAGAGTTAAATATTTTTCACTATCAATTAATTAAATTACCCATTGTTTTTGGTTCTGGCCCGCCCCCAGTGAGAGAGGGGGCTGGAGGAGCTGGAGGAGGAGAGAGTGAGAGAGTGAGAGAGGAGCTGGAGGAGGAGAGAGTGAGAGAGGAGCTGGAGGAGCAGGCTCAGGGGCAGGGGGCAGATCCTAACACAGCTAGTAAGCTAGTTTGTACCGAACACTAAACTGTGTGCTAAAACGTTAGCATGGACTGTGGCGCAGCAATTACTGGAGGCACTAGGATGGAACAAACACAGATCTTCTCATAATGGTGAGTACTCCTAAGAGATGCTTATTTTTTTATTTTATTTTTTATCCACACATTCTGTGCCAAGAACAAGTTAACTCGTTATTGCCCACCAATCGAATAACGCCAACGAGTAAACTCGTTATTGGGATTGTTATTTCTTTTATTCGCAATTTCCATTCATAATTCATCCACCAAGGCTCTGGGAAACTCTGACACTCTGATTGCAACGGCCCGATACCGCCGCCTGGTGGATTTCGGGCAATGTTGCATTTACTTTCTGCAGGAAGTATGACTCTGTGCATCGGTGAATGTCGTCCCGGCGCAGTTTTCTTGTAACGTGCATTGAATCGCCTGCGAGACGCAAGAATCATTATGCTTTTGGAGTTTATGGTGTCGGCCAAATGGACATACGATCTAGCAGATGGCAATCAAATAATTGGAATATTTTTCCTCTAGTATCATCGGCCAGAGGTAAGAGGAATCTAACGTTAATTCCAGCTTAATTGTCCATTTCTTTCATTGCAATCCATCTGATCAACGTATGATGTTGTACTAAAGAAAGCCGTTATTGACAATCAATTAATCAGAAACGACCCCCCCCATTTCCTTCATGCACGATGGAGCATAATATATACCAATCATATGCATTTGAAATTTTAATTGTAGCGTGTATAGGGACAAAATGCCAATCGATTAAGTATAATATGCATCCATAAAACATACTTATATTCACGACGGTATTAAACGACAATGTATGAATGGAAAAATATAATGTTCCCACATCCTGAACGATAGATACCCGATGTTGAATGGGCCATAGTAATGCAGATATAGCTATACTATTTAAATAGTTATAGCCCTGCAAAGAAGGTGAGCGACTCGATAGGCTTACAGCGGTGGCGTCAGAGCTATAAGATGCTCATATTGCATGGCGGCTATTGTGTTAACAATGTCAATGGTAAAATGATAAGGTCTTCAAATCTGCAACCCTAGTGCACACACATGCATATATACATGTGCATACTGTACACACACATGCATGTGTGAACACACCACACACACACACACACACACATGCATATACATTTTCATACTCACGCATACATACAAGTGCATATACACACACATACACGTGTGAACACACACACACACACACAGAGCTTAGCTGAGGAGTGGAGCCCAGAGGAGCAGTCTCGCTGACTAACGAGGGGAGGAGTAACGAGGAGGAGAGAGGAGAGAGGAGAGAGGAGCAGCGGTGTTAATGGAGCCGTGATGGATGCTCCTGCTGGCCTGCTGTTTTATAGGTGAATCTCCGGTGGGTCGGCACAATATAAAAGATTCAACCACGGACAATCATAAGCCTGAGCCGGGGTGGAGTGGGAGGTGGATCTCATGGATATTATCTGTCTGGGTGAATCAAGACGCTGTACTGTAGGTCTTGGCTTTAGAAAATCCCTCATTTCACAATAATTGACCGTTTTGCCATTTTGCCCTCGTGTCGCGCTCAGGTTGGGATTCCTTTCCACCCGACCTGAGCGTGACATCAGAGCAAAATGTCCACCGTGTGAATATGGCCAATGAGGAGGAATGTTGCCTAAAAGGAGTCAGACACAACAAGATAGATACCAATTTCCTCTCTGTGCGTTCAGTAAAATCCGGCTGCAAGCTAGCCTAGCTTAGCACAAATTAGGCAGCGGTCGACTCCAGGAAACAATGCACAACTAACTGGCAAAAGGGCATCTGCTAAATGTAGAACGTCTCAAAGCCAGAAAACAAGACTTAAGACAAAAGACAGTGTTTTTGATGGATGTCATAAAACAACCCCTGCCAGTTCCTGTATTGACAGAAGGCTAAATGAGAGACCGATGGTGTGGTCAGTCAAGAGTGACAGTAGCTTTTTGATGGGGGAAAAACACATGTTTTCTGGTTCATAACAGTCCGCACTACAATGAAATAAATCTTTTCTTTTTATTCAAAAAGCCCAAACAACCATTCTGTGAGTCAACAAAGATGGTCTTTAATACTTTGCCAAGAGGGCAGCTCTCTCAGTGATATTATAGATTAAAGCCTTGCTTCCAGTCCTCCTGCCTTTGATCGATAGTTGTTGAAATGCATTGGCCTGGATTTACTCTTCTTTTTCTTTTTTTACCTGACCTTGATCCGACTTACGGACGTTTAAAATACTAAACACATCAGGAAAAGTGCCTCGGAACCCTGTCCTCATGCACGCTACCCCGGTGCTGGCCTTCAAACGGCAAACGACCACCAAACGACATTCACGAGTTCCCGTTGCACTGAGCGTAATTATATCCCACTCTATTAGCTCGGGGGCGTACACATATTGTAATCGTGATGGAGTCAGACTTGGTCAACTTTGGCCAACCCCCTCGTGAAGGTCAACGCTATTAGCCTGATGTGGCGTAATCAGCATGTAACGCAACATGGGGCTGAACATTATGCAAAATGAATTAAGAGAGAGGGCGTCTAGGTATAGCAGATGTGAAAGCACTGCAGAGACCCGGGATTGAACCAGCGGTGCTTCCAGCTCGGTCAGACATTCCTACGAACACAGTTGTTTCACGGGTGGGAAGGCGGTGGGGGGGAGGTGGACCCCTACTGGTTGCTCTGGGAGCCTGTTCAGCAGGGAGGGGATCTGGGGGAGATAGTGTGAACCAACTCACTCGTTGCGTTCTCCCAGTGAAACGCCTCCTTGCTATTAGGAGAAAAGAAGCGGCTGGTGACTCCACGTGTGTGGTTAGTTACACCCGCCTCACCAGACCAACACACAGGGAATTGGTATAATGATGTTTCATAAATATGAACGTTTTTTATTTGCCTATTTCCCATGGCCTCCAATCAAATAGCCAACGTGTCATCAGGGTGCAGTGCCTTCTGGGATTGAAGAGATTAAATTGCCCTGGTAGGGTGTCTCTCTGGTAGGGTGTCTCTCTGGTAAGGTGTCTCTCTGGTAGGGTGTCTCTCTGGTAAGGTGTCTCTCTGGTAGGGTGTCTCTCTGGTAAGGTGTCTCTCTGGTAGGGTGTCTCTCTGGTAGAGTGTCTCTCTGGTAGGGTGTCTCTCTGGTAGGGTGTCTCTCTGGTAGAGTGTCTCTCTGGTAGAGTGTCTCTCTGGTAGGGTGTCTCTCTGGTAAGGTGTCTCTCTGGTAGAGTGTCTCTCTGGTAAGGTGTCTCTCTGGTAGGGTGTCTCTCTGGTAGAGTGTCTCTCTGGTAGAATGTCTCTCTGGTAGAGTGTCTCTCTGGTAAGGTGTCTCTCTGGTAGAGTGTCTCTCTGGTAAGGTGTCTCTCTGGTAGGGTGTCTCTCTGGTAAGGTGTCTCTCTGGTAGGGTGTCTCTCTGGTAGAGTGTCTCTCTGGTAGGGTGTCTCTCTGGTAGAGTGTCTCTCTGGTAGAGTGTCTCTCTGGTAGGGTGTCTCTCTGGTAAGGTGTCTCTCTGGTAGAATGTCTATCTGGTAGGGTGTCTCTCTGGTAAGGTGTCTCTCTGGTAGAGTGTCTCTCTGGTAGGGTGTCTCTCTGGTAGGGTGTCTCTCTGGTAAGGTGTCTCTCTGGTAGAATGTCTCTCTGGTAGGGTGTCTCTCTGGTAAGGTGTCTCTCTGGTAGAGTGTCTCTCTGGTAGAGTGTCTCTCTGGTAGGGTGTCTCTCTGGTAAGGTGTCTCTCTGGTAGGGGTGGGAATCACCAGCTTCATCAAGATACGATACGATATCGATTCTTTGGACAACGATACGATATTTGCCGATATCACAAAGTCTGCCACGATACGATATGATTAGATTCAGGTGCCTGCAATCGATATGAGACTATATTATATGCCCATTTAACACAATCAGTAACTGTTCACTGTAAAGTGCCACGTTTTGATATATTGAGCTTTAAACTTTATGTTCCATTTTTTGGAACCTAAAACCCCTCCCTACCTCCCTCTCGTAAACCGTTCCTACAACAATCTTTTTATGTTGCATGATCATGTATACATTTATTATGTATTATATTTTTTATGTTTAAATATCAACATTATCTGGCCATCCTCAGTAAATACTATCAAACTCCTCTGACCTCATCTGGTCTTTCCAAAGACCAGAGATTGGACACGAACGTGCACACACACACACACACACACACACACACACACACACACACACACACACACACACACACACACACACACACACACACACACACACACACAGACACACACACACACAGAGAGGGAGAATGGCTTATAGCAGACTTAATGATTTTAGAATATTTCAGCTAATGAAGATAAATGTTTATTATCATCAACTATCTAAATTTAGTTAATTTTTAAGTTAAGTTTAGCTACTTAATATCATTGAACGTAGAGTGAGAGAGGCTAACCCCCCCCCCCCCACCCCCCCTTTCCCCACTAATGGACTCTGCTGTTTTCTCTCTGCCTCTGATCAGGGTTAGCTTATCTTAGTTAGTGTAAGCAGCTAACGTTAGTTTAGGTCTTTAATGCGACATGGACATAAAGGAATGGCGAGGATGCAAAGCATGTTAGATGCATTTGACCCGTTGCAAATTTTGACTTATTTCTGGTCGCAAAATGCGACCAAATAGGTGCACTCTCTGGAGCCCTGCTGTAATGTCTACACACACAGGCGTTTCACATGCTACTGCTGTTGGTGTTGGGCATATATGACTCTCGCCACGAGATTTTCTAAATAAGAGTATCGATATGAACCAATCTTTTTACGTTACATCGATCCTATTGGATCATTGATGATCTGGATCGATGTATCGTCCCACCCCTACTCTCTGGTAAGGTGTCTCTCTGGTAAGGTGTCTCTCTGGTAGAGTGTCTCTCTGGTAGGGTGTCTCTCTGGTAGGGTGTCTCTCTGGTAGAGTGTCTCTCTGGTAGAGCGTCTCTCTGGTAGAGTGTCTCTCTGGTAAGGTGTCTCTCTGGTAGAGTGTCTCTCTGGTAAGGTGTCTCTCTGGTAGAGTGTCTCTCTGGTAGATTGTCTCTCTGGTAAGGTGTCTCTCTGGTAGAGTGTCTCTCTGGTAAGGTGTCTCTCTGGTAGGGTGTCTCTCTGGTAGAGTGTCTCTCTGGTAGGGTGTCTCTCTGGTAGGGTGTCTCTCTGGTAGATTGTCTCTCTGGTAGAGTGTCTCTCTGGTAGAGTGTCTCTCTGGTAAGGTGTCTCTCTGGTAGGGTGTCTCTCTGGTAGATTGTCTCTCTGGTAGAGTGTCTCTCTGGTAAGGTGTCTCTCTGGTAAGGTGTCTCTCTGGTAGGGTGTCTCTCTGGTAGAGTGTCTCTCTGGTAGGGTGTCTCTCTGGTAGGGTGTCTCTCTGGTAAGGTGTCTCTCTGGTAGGGTGTCTCTCTGGTAGAGTGTCTCTCTGGTAGGGTGTCTCTCTGGTAGAGTGTATCTCTGGTAGAGTGTCTCTCTGGTAGAGTGTCTCTCTGGTAGAGTGTCTCTCTGGTAGAGTGTCTCTCTGGTAAGGTGTCTCTCTGGTAGAGTGTCTCTCTGGTAGGGTGTCTCTCTGGTAGGGTGTCTCTCTGGTAGAGTGTCTCTCTGGTAGGGTGTCTCTCTGGTAGAGTGTCTCTCTGGTAGGGTGTCTCTCTGGTAAGGTGTCTCTCTGGTAGAGTGTCTCTCTGGTAGAGTGTCTCTCTGGTAAGGTGTCTCTCTGGTAGAGTGTCTCTCTGGTAGGGTGTCTCTCTGGTAGGGTGTCTCTCTGGTAGAGTGTCTCTCTGGTAAAGTGTCTCTCTGGTAGGGTGTCTCTCTGGTAGAGTGTCTCTCTGGTAGGGTGTCTCTCTGGTAGAGTGTCTCTCTGGTAGGGTGTCTCTCTGGTAGGGTGTCTCGATGGTAAGGTGTCTCTCTGGTAGAGTGTCTCTCTGGTAGGGTGTCTCTCTGGTAGAGTGTCTCTCTGGTAGGGTGTCTCTCTGGTAAGGTGTCTCTCTGGTAGAGTGTCTCTCTGGTAGGGTGTCTCTCTGGTAAGGTGTCTCTCTGGTAAAGTGTCTCTCTGGTAGGGTGTCTCTCTGGTAGAGTGTCTCTCTGGTAGATTGTCTCTCTGGTAGAGTGTCTCTCTGGTAGGGTGTCTCTCTGGTAAGGTGTCTCTCTGGTAGAGTGTCTCTCTGGTAGAGTGTCTCTCTGGTAGAGTGTCTCTCTGGTAAGGTGTCTCTCTGGTAGAGTGTCTCTCTGGTAGAGTGTCTCTCTGGTAGATTGTCTCTCTGGTAAGGTGTCTCTCTGGTAGAGTGTCTCTCTGGTAGAGTGTCTCTCTGGTAGAGTGTCTCTCTGGTAAGGTGTCTCTCTGGTAGAGTGTCTCTCTGGTAGAGTGTCTCTCTGGTAAGGTGTCTCTCTGGTAGAGTGTCTCTCTGGTAGAGTGTCTCTCTGGTAGAGTGTCTCTCTGGTAGGGTGTCTCTCTGGTAGGGTGTCTCTCTGGTAGAGTGTCTCTCTGGTAGAGTGTCTCTCTGGTAAGGTGTCTCTCTGGTAGAGTGTCTCTCTGGTAAGGTGTCTCTCTGGTAGGGTGTCTCTCAGGTAGAGTGTCTCTCTGGTAGAGTGTCTCTCTGGTAAGGTGTCTCTCTGGTAGAGTGTCTCTCTGGTAGAGTGTCTCTCTGGTAGAGTGTCTCTCTGGTAAGGTGTCTCTCTGGTAGGGTGTCTCTCAGGTAGAGTGTCTCTCTGGTAAGGTGTCTCTCTGGTAGAGTGTCTCTCTGGTAGGGTGTCTCTCTGGTAGGGTGTCTCTCTGGTAGGGTGTCTCTCAGGTAGAGTGTCTCTCAGGTAGAGTGTCTCTCTGGTAGGGTGTCTCTCTGGTAAGGTGTCTCTCTGGTAGTGTCTCTCTGGTAGGGTGTCTCTCTGGTAGAGTGCCTCTCTGGTAGAGTGTCTCTCTGGTAAGGTGTCTCTCTGGTAGGGTGTCTCTCTGGTGGGGTGTCTCTCTGGTAGGGTGTCTCTCTGGTAGGGTGTCTCTCTGGTAGAGTGTCTCTCTGGTAGAGTGTCTCTCTGGTAAGGTGTCTCTCTGGTAAGGTGTCTCTCTGGTAGGGTGTCTCTCTGGTAGGGTGTCTCTCTGGTAGGGTGTCTCTCTGGTAGAGTGTCTCTCTGGTAGGATGTCTCTCTGGTAAGGTGTCTCTCTGGTAGGGTGTCTCTCTGGTAAGGTGTCTCTCTGGTAAGGTGTCTCTCTGGTAGAGTGTCTCTCTGGTAAGGTGTCTCTCTGGTAAGGTGTCTCTCTGGTAGAGTATCTCTCTGGTAAGGTGTCTCTCTGGTAGGGTGTCTCTCTGGTAGAGTGTCTCTCTGGTAGGGTGTCTCTCTGGTAGGGTGTCTCTCTGGTAGGGTGTCTCTCTGGTAGAGTGTCTCTCTGGTAGAGTGTCTCTCTGGTAGGGTGTCTCTCTGGTAAGGTGTCTCTCTGGTAAGGTGTCTCTCTGGTAGGGTGTCTCTCTGGTAGAGTGTCTCTCTGGTAGGGTGTCTCTCTGGTAGGGTGTCTCTCTGGTAGGGTGTCTCTCTGGTAAGGTGTCTCTCTGGTAGAGTGTCTCTCTGGTAAGGTGTCTCTCTGGTAAGGTGTCTCTCTGGTAGAGTGTCTCTCTGGTAAGGTGTCTCTCTGGTAGAGTGTCTCTCTGGTAAGGTGTCTCTCTGGTAGGGTGTCTCTCTGGTAGAGTGTCTCTCTGGTAGGGTGTCTCTCTGGTAGAGTGTCTCTCTGGTAAGGTGTCTCTCTGGTAGGGTGTCTCTCTGGTAGGGTGTCTCTCTGGTAGGGTGTCTCTCTGGTAAGGTGTCTCTCTGGTAAGGTGTCTCTCTGGTAGGGTGTCTCTCTGGTAAGGTGTCTCTCTGGTAGGGTGTCTCTCTGGTAGAGTGTCTCTCTGGTAGAGTGTCTCTCTGGTAAGGTGTCTCTCTGGTAGGGTGTCTCTCTGGTAGAGTGTCTCTCTGGTAGGGTGTCTCTCTGGTAGATTGTCTCTCTGGTAGAGTGTCTCTCTGGTAAGGTGTCTCTCTGGTAGGGTGTCTCTCTGGTAAGGTGTCTCTCTGGTAGATTGTCTCTCTGGTAAGGTGTCTCTCTGGTAAGGTGTCTCTCTGGTAGAGTGTCTCTCTCCACTACTACTTGCCGACCTCACCGCGTGTGTATTTAGTGAACTCTACGCTTCACATCATGAAGCAGCTCATCAGGAAACACTGGACACACAGAACGGCTGTGGAGACAACCTGTTAACATGTGTTTGGAGAGAGAGAGAGAGAGAGAGAGAGAGAGAGAGAGAGAGAGAGAGAGAGAGAGAGAGAGAGAGAGAGAGAGAGAGAGAGAGGCAAGAGAGAGGCGAGGGAGTCAGAGGGGGAGAGAGAGAGAGTCAGAGGGGGAGAGAGAGATAGAGTCAGAGGAGAGAGAGAGTCAGAGGAGAGAGAGAGAGAGTGAGAGGAGAGAGAGAGTGGCAAAGGGTGAGGGAAAGAGGGAGGGAGTGTATTGTCTGATACAAAAGGGAATTGTCACTGGTTCTTGTACATTATGAGCCACTGGTTCTTGTACATTGTGAACCACTGGTTCCTGTACATTATCACTGGTTCTTGTACACTGTCAACCACTGGTACTTGTACATTATCAATGGTTCTTGTACATGGCGCATTGCTTAATCACGTGGACCTCAGATTGTTAACCACTAATAGCAGCATTTGTCACTGTTGACGACAAGAAGCTTTTTTGATAATTAAGAACAGCAGGGATCAATGGTGTAAAATGTTGGAGAGAGAGAGGCCCGGGCAAGACTTTTATTTATGGAAGGGACTATATAATAGTGGCACATTTTTCACCGTGAATAACGACCGCGCCGCTGTTGTTCCCATATCCCGCCGGAGAAGCAATTCATCAGAGCCAATAAGAGCCTGCGATTTGTCTCTGGGTCTTTTGTCTGATAGAGCGAACTGATGAAAAGCGAAAGCGAGCGGCCAAACGATGTACAGCTCCGCATATTTGTGAATTAATGCGTCGGAGTCCGACGGCATCCATCACGCTGGAGCAGAGCTGGAACTGGGCTGAGCGCAAGGCCCGCGAGAAAACACCCGGATCATAAACTAAACCGGTCGATATTAAAACATATCACCTCCTATTTTAGTACAGCATCCGGCGTCTGTTTGTATCACGTCGACACGGAGAGGGGAGAACGTGGTCCCGCTACCGTCCGACAGATGCCTGAATCCGCTGAGCGGCTCTCGGTTGCTTCCGCTCGCGCGCCGCCCTCGGTCTTGTTAGCTGAAGCCCACGGTGTCGCGGGGAGAAAAGCGAGAGGCTCGGCTGACAACAGTCCCACTGTAGCTGACTCTCGTTTTTCCCAGAGAGCTCCACTCTGACAAGTACAGTTCAAAGAGTGACAAATCTCCCCCGACACACCCACCCGCCCATCCCCCCCCCCCCCCAACCCCCACATTCAGGCCGCCCTGTCATCGCCAACAGTGAGTGCACAGAAGGGGCGAGATCCCATCTTAAATGGCTGTGCCATCTTGGGACAATAGTGGCATTGTTCTCCCACTTCTCTCGCCCGTGCTTTTGTGGGTCGCTGTGCGTCGGCGACAAGAGGGGGACGAACTCACACTATCGCTCCGCTCTCTCCATGTGGAAGAGGCCACCGGGCGCCGAGCGACACAAACCCCCCACTTCTGTGAGTCAAACATGCCCCCTAGGAGTAGCAGAACAGGGACGGAGCTGGGAGGCAAGTTGATGACCTCTAAATGTGAATGGAGAGAGCGACAGAGAGAGAGAGAGAGAGAGAGAGAGAGAGAGAGAGAGAGAGAGAGAGAGAGAGAGAGAGAGAGAGAGAGAGAGAGAGAGAGAGAGAGAGAGAGAGAGAGAGAGAGAATCAACTAGAGACTGAGCACCTCGCTCTTGATTATGACTTCACGTTTAACGACCAGAGAGGGGACAATAGAGAGATTACAATCAGTTGAGGCGACAAGCTTAAATCATGGATCTCCATTAAGTCGCCCCTCTTTTCTCTTCAAAACAATGCTGCTCTCTCTGAGGAAAAACCCCATGATCTACAATTCTCAGTCACATCAACAAAAGGTCAACTAAAGTATTTGTGGTGTGGCTGGGTAGTGTAGAGGTCTAAGCACTAGGAGTGGCTGGGTAGTGTAGGGTCTAAGCACTAGGAGTGGCTGGGTAGTGTAGAGGTCTAATCACTAGGAGTGGCTGGGTAGTGTAGGGTCTAAGCACTAGGAGTGGCTGGGTAGTGTAGAGGTCTAATCACTAGGAGTGGCTGGGTAGTGTAGAGGTCTAATCACTAGGAGTGGCTGGGTAGTGTAGAGGTCTAATCACTAGCTGTGGCTGGGTAGTGTAGAGGTCTAATCACTAGCTATGGCTGGGTAGTGTAGAGGTCTAAGCACTAGGTGTGGCTGGGTAGTGTAGAGGTCTACGCACTAGGTGTGGCTGGGTAGCGTAGAGGTCTAAGCACTAGGAGCGGCTGGGTAGCGTAGAGGTCTACGCACTAGGGGTGGCTGGGTAGTGTAGAGGTCTAAGCACTAGGGTGGCTGGGTAGCATAGAGGTCTAAGCACTAGGTGTGGCTGGGTAGTGTAGAGGTCTAAGCACTAGGTGTGGCTGGGTAGCGTAGAGGTCTAAGCACTCGCCTACAACCGCAGAGACTCTGGGTTCGAATCCAGCTGTCAGCGGTACCTCCGGCTTGGTCAGTCGTCCCTACGAACACAATTGTCAGTGTTCAGGTGTGGGAAGCCAGTGGGGTATGAGTCCTAGTCGTTGCAAACAGTGACTCCTACTGGTCGGTCAGGGCACCTGTTCAGCAGGGACGGGATCTGGGGGAGAAAGTGTGAACCTCTGCACGTGTTACGTTCTCCCAGTGAAACTCTTCACTTTCAGGTGAAAAGAAGCGGCTGGCGACTCCACATGTATCGGAGGAGGCATGTGATAGTCTACACCCTCCCCAGACCAACAGTAGGGCAGCATGTGGTAGTCTACACCCTCTCCAGACCGACAGTAGGGCAGCATGTGGTAGTCAACCAACAGTAGGGTAGCATGTGGTAGTCTACACCCTCCCCAGACCAACAGTAGGGCAGCATGTGGTAGTTAACCAACAGTAGGGTAGCATGTGGTAGTCTACACCCTTCCCAGACCAACAGTAGGGCAGCATGTGGTAGTCAACCAACAGTAGGGTAGCATGTGGTAGTCTACACCCTCCCCAGACCAACAGTAGGGCAGCGCAACAACCAGGAAGGGAATTGGCAGAGCGACTACATTGGGGGATGTGAGGAAAGATAAAAAGACAAAAAGAAAAGTATTTCTAAACATGCACCACCATCTCCTGAAGCTAGGAATCCGGGAGAGAGAGGCTTTGCGAACGGGTGATGTCACTGGGATGTGCGGTTGATAATCCAGCATTGCTAGAGGGTCTGAACCAGAAGTATTTGGGTATGAGAGCCTCACACAGACATTTATGGCCTCATAAAGTCAGAGCTCCATTCATTGTTTACTGTATGGAGCAGCCCGGGTTTTACATCCCAGTGGCGATGTCTCTGACTGGACTGTCCTGGAGAACAGGAAGAACATACTGACTGACCTGTCCCGGGGCACAGGAAGAACATACTGACTGAACTGTCCTGAGGCACAGGAAGAACATACTGACTGAACTGTCCTGGGGCACAGGAAGAACATACTGACTGACCTGTCCTGGAGCACAGGAGGAACATACTGACTGAACTGTCCTGGGGCACAGGAAGAACATACTGACTGAACTGTCCTGGGGCACAGGAAGAACATACTGACTGAACTGTCCTGAGGCACAGGAAGAACATACTGACTGAACTGTCCTGAGGCACAGGAAGAACATACTGACTGAACTGTCCCGGGGCACAGGAAGAACATACTGACTGAACTGTCCCGGGGAACAGGAAGAACATACTGACTGAACTGTCCCGGGGAAGAACATGTGAATTCTTAAAACGGGTGACATTCCCCTTCATATCTAGTGCTTACCAGAGATAGTGTAGCATGTCAGAAACCGACGACTGACAAAGTATTGCTCGACGAAGACTAGGGATGGGTATCGTTAGGATTTTATCGATACTACTACTCTTATCGATACTGCTTAACGGTTCGGTACTTTGTCGATACTCTTATCGGTTCTTTTAGATTATTATTATTTTAAAAAAATGTATACATTTATTATTTGAACGGCTTAAGGCTATATCTGTACTTGATGTGTGTTTGTTGCATATTTGAAATAAACTTCAATCAAATAAAATCAAACCCCCCTCTTAAAAACAAAAACCTGTGTTTAACCTAGCCATCTATAAAACATCATGCTAAAACTGTGAAACAAATGTCCTACTCCCCTAAAGAAAGAAATACATAGCAAACATGACTCAGTTATCCAATAGTGCTGCTGCTTTTTATTTTGTTAAAATCTTTTAGTTAATAAGACTAAAAGACTACATTATGATTTCATGACGCTTCCTGTCCTCGCGTTTCCATTTCCAGTTTAACGTAAAATTTTCAACAACAGATTGCTGCTAATTAAACACTTCATGTAAACGGAGTAACGTTAACGTTATGTCGAGTTCATACGTGTAGTGTAGTATGAACTCGACATACCGTTAACGTTACTCCGTTTCAAGTGTTGCTGCCACCGTTGCATCGCAGATGGATGGTACACTGTTAGCTCCGTAGCTAATCCGCTCCGTTGCGTCGCAGATGGATGGTGAATGAATGAATTAATGAGAACTTTATTAACAGATTGCAGAATGGGTACAATACAGTACGGCTCAATGTACACAATTGTTAAGGGGATGCAGACCAGAGAAAGACGTTTGTCTTGTTTACATCAGGGTCCCCCATTTTCAATTCATAGTGGTACATTCTGTTAGCTCCGTAGCTAATCCGCTCCTACACTACCGATAGCAGTACCGATAACGTCGGAGCTTATCAATACTCCGTTTTTTTCTAACTTAGTACCGGTTCCCGTTTAGAACCGGGTTTCGGGGGGCATCCCTAACGAAGACCAAACCAATTCATTGACCTATCTCAAGCCCTGCCCTCTTTTCCTCGATCCTCCAATCACAACCGTTGCTTCCCTTTGTCCCGAGGGAAGCAACAGACGTGATTGGAGTATCGAGGAAAAGGGGACGGGGCTTGAGATAGGTCCATTGACTAAGACTGCCTCGGCGTGCCAACGTGTGTACGGATGGAACGCAGCGGATCGACAGCCGGGCTGACTCGCCTGGACAGAACCTAAACGGACTGTCCTCATGCTTTAAGGCTTAAAGCCCACAAGGAGAGTCAGACAGATGATGATTATGATGATGATGATGATGATGACGACGACGACGACGCGGGAGGGGATCAAGATATTCATCAGCTGACCTTTTCCATTTAGCCGCAGCGGCCTCAGACAAGGGAGGGTGAAACACGGAACCTGCAGAGACTGACACACAGATTACCCAAAGGCCAGTGGTTATTCCCCTTTTTCGAGACGCTCCGTCCCGCTGACAGCATCGCACTAAGAAAGGGACGGTCCAACAGGGACGACGGCAATATCCTGCATCAGCAGCTCCTGACCCGACACCTTCATCATCAGCTCCTGACCCGACACCTTCATCATCAGCTCCTGACCCAACACCTTCATCATCAGCTCCTGACCCGACACCTTCATCAGCAGCTCCTGACCCGACACCTTCATCATCAGCTCCTGACCCGACACCTTCATTATCAGCTCCTGACCAGACACCTTCATCATCAGCTCCTGACCAGACACCTTCATCATCAGCTCCTGACCCGACACCTTCATCATCAGCTCCTGACCCGACACCTTCATCATCAGCTCCTGACCCGACACCTTCATCAGCAGCTCCTGACCCGACACCTTCATCATCAGCTCCTGACCCGACACCTTCATCATCAGCTCCTGACCAGACACCTTCATCATCAGCTCCTGACCAGACACCTTCATCATCAGCTCCTGACCCGACACCTTCATCATCAGCTCCTGACCCGACACCTTCATCAGCAGCTCCTGACCCGACACCTTCATCATCAGCTCCTGACCCGACACCTTCATCATCAGCTCCTGACCCGACACCTTCATCATCAGCTCCTGACCAGACACCTTCATCATCAGCTCCTGACCAGACACCTTCATCATCAGCTCCTGACCAGACACCTTCATCATCAGCTCCTGACCAGACACCTTCATCATCAGCTCCTGACCCCACACCTTCATCATCAGCTCCTGACCCGACACCTTCATCATCAGCTCCTGACCCGACACCTTCATCATCAGCTCCTGACCCGACACCTTCATCATCAGCTCCTGACCCGACACCTTCATCAGCAGCTCCTGACCCGACACCTTCATCATCAGCTCCTGACCCGACACCTTCATCATCAGCTCCTGACCCGACACCTTCATCATCAGCTCCTGACCCGACACCTTCATCATCAGCTCCTGACCCGACACCTTCATCAGCAGCTCCTGACCCGACACCTTCATCATCAGCTCCTGACCCGACACCTTCATCATCAGCTCCTGACCCGACACCTTCATCATCAGCTCCTGACCCGACACCTTCATCATCAGCTCCTGACCCGACACCTTCATCATCAGCTCCTGACCCGACACCTTCATCATCAGCTCCTGACCCGACACGTCCAGCAGCAGACCCTCCACCTTCCCTACTGTACGCCGTTTGTCTATTTGTCTTGTGTTGCATATAATATACTGATGTCAGTTTGTCACTGTTTGATGTTTGGTACAAAGGATTAGAATTCATTGTGTGTGTGTGTATGTGTGTGTGTGTGTGTGTGTGTGTGTGTGTGTGTGTGTGTGTGTGTGTGTGTGTGTGTGTGTGTGTGTGTGTGTGTGTGTGTGTGTGTGTGTGTGTGTGTGTGTGTGTGTGTGTGTGTGTGCGTGCATGCATGCATTTGAGAGAGAAAGAGAGAGAGAGCGGTGAGAGAGAGAGTGAGAGTGATCGGTGAGAGAGAGACAGAGAGGTGAGAGAGAGAGAAAGTGAGCAGTGAGAGAGAGAGACAGAGAGACAGAGAGAGAGAGAGAGAGAGAGAGAGAGAGAGAGCGAGAGAGAGAGACAGAGAGAGATGTTGAGGTGAGAGAGAAAGAGAGAGAGGGGTGTGAGAGAGAGGTGAGAGAGATGTTGAGGTGAGAGAGAGAGGGGGAGGTGTGACAGGAGAGAGATGTTGAGGTGAGAGAGAGAGGGGGAGGTGTGACAGGAGAGAGGAGGGGAGAGAGGTGAGAGAAAGGGAGAAAGGTGAGGAAGCAGGGGACCAGTGGAGGAGAGGAGAGGAAGAAAGGGGCTGCTTGTTCATTCTAGAAAACACTCCAACGCCTCCTCCTCAGCCAGCAGGAGAACAAAGAAGTTCGCCCAAAGCAGGAACACACTTGCCAACCAACCTGTGTCAGAAACACAAGAGCTGTTGGCAGCTAAACACAGGAACCAACCAACTGCCAACCAGTCAACCAGTCAACCAACCAACCAGCCAACCAACCAGCCAACCAACCAGCCAACCCGCCAACCAACCAACCAGCCAACCAGCCAACCAGCCAACCAGCCAGCCAATCAGCCAACCAGTCAACCAGCCAACCAACCAGCCAACCAGCCAACCAGCCAACCAGTCAACCAACCAACCAGCCAACCAGCCAACCAACCAGCCAACCAGTCAACCAGCCAACCAACCAACCAGTCAACCAGCCAACCAACCAGCCAACCAACCAACCAGCCAACCAAACAACCAACCAGCCAACCAGCCAACCCGCCAACCAAACAACCAACCAGCCAACCAGCCAACCAAACAACCAAACAACCAACCAGCCAACCAGCCAACCCGCCAACCAAACAACCAACCAGCCAACCAGCCAACCCGCCAACCAAACAACCAACCAGCCAAACAGCCAACCAAACAACCAAACAACCAACCAGCCAACCAGCCAACCCGCCAACCAAACAACCAACCAGCCAACCAGCCAACCAAACAACCAAACAACCAACCAGCCAACCAGCCAAACCGCCAACCAAACAACCAACCAGCCAGCCAGCCAACCAACCAACCAGCCAGCCAGCCAGCTAGCCAGTCAACCTGCTTGGCCACGTCGACCGCTTGGCAAGAAGGCCGTCGTGACCGCACACTGTAGCGCCTAACCTTCACACACCACAGGCTTTGAAAATGAGCCAATCGCATAGACCGATGGCGATTATCAGAACCGTTATCGCGTACGGCTGATGGTATTCAGAGGAAACAAGATAGAGGGGGGGGGGGGGGGCGTTGGACCTCGCCGCCTCGTAATCTTCTAGATGAAACGTACGAAACGTTTTAAACTGCATGGCGGAAGGTCAGCTGTGACTCGACAGTTTGATGTGTGATATTTGAGAGACCTTTAAAATGCTAAGGCAGTATAATAAGCATCGTAGAGCAAGAAAAATACTCAGCAAAACCAGCCTACTGCCCTATATCCCATAATGTAGTATAATGGCCTTCCGTCATGAGATAATTTTACCACTTACACTTATATATATATTTCTCATCAAATCCGGCTGCATGGTAATGAGAAATATGACACAGTATTCTATTGAATTGTAGGCCTAATTTTCAACTGACAACATTTCAGAAATAATTTTTGTGAGAACTGTGGTTTAATATTTGTCTCTTTAGTCAAATTGTATATTACAATTCAAAATATATTTCGAATTTTGGAACCTATGGAAGCCGTTCTAGTGACTGGCTGGTCCTTAGGATCCCCTGAGTTTGCTCTGAACAGGGTAAATCTGCATGTTGCTATGATGCCCCTCTAGCTCATGGAATGAACTCAAGCAGTCCTTAAAGCTTGAGATTCTCCCCTCTGTTACAGAATTTAAAACCTTGTTCTCCAACCATTGTCAATCAAGTTGTACGTGTTTTAATTGATTCGCTATCCTTGCTTTTTGCCTAGTCTTGTTGTCTTATTGTTATGATTTTATATGCTGTGGGACTTTAAATGAGGGAAACCTCAGCTGCCTTTCGAGTTTAAATAAAAGTTTGATTCTGATATATAGGTTACTATGATAAATATTGGTACATTGCCCAGTGCTAACTTATTTACAGGTAGGCCAGCTATATGCAGGGTCCTCTTTGACAGGATGGCCCCATAAATGGTAAATGGTGCATTTATATAACAGCTTTTATCCAAAGCGCTTCACAACCTGTGCCTCACATTTGACCCATTCACTCACACATTCACACAGCGACGGGGGAGGCGACCATGCAAGGTGCCAACCTGCTCATAGTAGTTAGGGGTTATTTGCTCAAGGACACTTCGACATGCCGCTGGGAAGAGCCTGAATCGAACAGGGAACCTACTGATTACCAGACGACCTGCCATGGGTATTTGTGGGGTCCAGCTAGCTGGCTTGTGAAACTACCAGCCTCTATATGAGGATTATGAGGATCACATTTTGATTCTATAATCGGTTGACTACAGACGACAGACAAATACTTAAACAGAAAACAGATGAAAAATATGTGTAGTTCAGATGCACCTCCTGATCTATCTATCTATCTATCTATCTATCTATCTATCTATCTATCTATCTATCTATCTATCTATCTATCTATCTATCTATCTATCTATCTATCTATCTATCTATCTATCTTTCTTTCTCTATCTATCTATCTGTGTGCATCAGTGGGGTCTTATAATGCCACACGGTCCATCAGATGTCCATCCCAAGTCGTCAGACAAACACAGAGACACAGGGGCATCTCAGCAGCAGGGCATCTCCATGATGAAGCGAGTGCAGCGGAGTTGCTCAGGGAGCGGGCAGAGAACAGAGCAGCAGCACAATCAGCATATTTACCCTCGATCTCCAGAGCCACAGAGCAGCACA
>NC_140176.1:32009138-32024138 GCF_963971535.1 Notolepis coatsorum | reverse complement strand
TGTTTCTTTAGGTTATTACCTGGCTGAGAGTCAATCATTTGCATATTTTCTTTTACAGAGCGGGCCGTTGATAAGGAAATACAATTTCAGATTGCCTGCGCGTGACAATACTGTGTTCTGTCGCCAGTAGGAGCACCTTGTTTGTTTGGACACGTTTCATTCGTGGTGTAATAAAACCAGATAGGCCTCTGCAGTCTGCAGCACTATAGAGAGACAATCAACTCAAATGAATTCAATGTAAAGTAGACTAGACTCTGCGCACAACAACAACAAAAACAACAACAGCAGCCACCAACACTTGCAGCATTTTTAAGTTGGAAAGCACAAATAGAAGTCTAAAGATAATCTACGACAAAAAAAACACAAAAAGCAATATTTTGTTCCCTGCCAAGGCCTGCTTGAAAACCCTATAATCTGCTTGGGATGTGGTGGGCGGCGCGGTGCCGGTTTGTCTGATTGCGGCGGAGTGAATGCCTCGGTTTTAAACAGCAGATGGCTCAGGTGTATATTGATATGAACGGCTGGTGTTGCTTATGTTGATTAAAATGTAGAGGCTAGAGAAGGGGAGGAGATGTGTGCGTGTGTGTGTGTGTGTGTGTGTGTGTGTGTGTGTGTGTGTGTGTGTGTGTGTGTGTGTGTGTGTGTGTGTGTGTGTGCGTGTGTGTGTGTGTGTGTGTGTGTGTGTGTGTGTGTGTCTGTGTGTCTGTGTGTGTGTGTGTGTGTGTGTGTGTGTGTGTGTGTGTGTGTGTGTGTCTGTGTGTGGGGGGGGGGGGTTATATAACTGCATTATATAAACTATTGTTGAAGAAAGAGAACAAACGCTCTCATGCCCAAAAGAAAACCTCTTTCCGACTACTACTTTTCAGCAGAAGAAACTCAGTGCATGTGTGTGTGTGTGGTCCTGTGGGTCGCCCATCGCATGTGTGTCTGTGTGTGTTAATCTGATGACAAATAAAGACTTATACTTATCCTTATACTAGTTGGGGGACGTCGGGCAAACTGCAGGGTGGAAGAGCAGACTGGAGACACACATCAGACTACCGGTTTCACTAAATTACCTAGATTTTCTCTTGTAAACGAGAACATGGGCGAAGACACAGCCCAGGTCCTCTGTTATTGTCATCATAAGGCACAAGTACAGTACAACAAGTACAGCACAAGTGTACAACAAAAAGAAGTTTCGGATCCAACCAGAGTGCAGATGTAACAGTAAAGTGCAATAGTAATATACAATGTACAGGTGATTAAACCGGGTATAAAGTATATAGATTAGTACTACTGAGTAATGGTGCTAATCAGATGTATGTACAGAGTTGTAGTATTATTTATTATATACAGTGACAGTGATACAGGTATAAAGACATATGGTAGTAAGTCGTACTGGCCAGCAGTGTAACTAGTAAGAGTAGGTAAGGGATATGTACAGATATAGATATAGTATCTACAGATATGTAAGAATTATTATATGCAGATATATATATATATGGTAAGAATAAATATATATATACGCGATATATACAGCATTAATTAATGTACATGCTATCATACAGTTATGTGGGTTATATGCAGGTGTATAAGTAGTAGATGAATTAAATGCAGGTATATTCAGATAAATATGGATATATGCAGTAAATATAAATATATATATACGGTATACAGTATACAGCACTATTGTACATGTTATCATACATAATTATATGGTTATGGTATCTATTTATATGGTTATGGTATCTATATATATAGTTGATTTATTTCTCCCTTGTACCCGAAAAAACACCCTCTTCTGCTCTCAGTGGCAGTGACAATGGTGGCTTCTCTGCATTGCAGCGTATATAGATGATTGACACTTTGAGAGCTGTTATTTGTCAAAGTGTCAGCCTTTGGGTCCAGAGATAAAAACACAATGCCTGTGTTCTCCGTTGTGTTAGTCACGTTCACAGGGGCGCGCGGAAAGAGAGAGCCCGCCTCTCCCTCTCCGACAAATCAGCTTGTCTTTGGTAGTCGGTCTCCATTTCCTCTTCGAAGGTGTCCTCGGATTTCAGGCTTGTCAACGTTGCTTTGTCTTTGTGATCCTCTTTTGTGCGCAAGGTGGCCCCGTTCCGTTCCCCCGTTCTGTTTCCCGTCGACTTGTCATCGAGTGTCAAACAAAACAACTCTGGCAGCAGTCTGTGCCTTTTCATTCAACTAAATGTTGTGTTCTTGTGACTGTCATTAGCGGAGAGTGTCTAGGAAACGCGACACTAGAACGACGAGGCCGCTCTGGATCCTGTGTCGCCCGTAGAGAGAGAGACGTGTTATATTATCATACTGGCCAATCGCGTCTCGCTCTTCGCCATTATGAGATATCTCTTATCTCCTAGCACATAATGTGCTCACGAAAACAACAAATGCACTCACATGCACGTGACCAGGCCACGCCCCTGCGTCCCACTATATGACGCCGGACATGGTCACACTCTACCTTCCTCTTTTTGTTTCCAACACGGAAGTAGCAGTGCACTCCGTGAACTAGCTGTTATGAAACGCAGGGAGAAATTACACAATGTTGGGTATTCGCCAGAGGTTCACCAGCCCCTGGAATCTTCTCGGCACATCCTAACAACGCATCGGGCCTGTCCTGGGGTTTCCTCGTCTCGTGACAGCGGATCGAGGGATGTCGCACGACGGTTAGCAGTCGAGCTACGCCGTGCACATGTAGGGCCTGCGCTAACAGGCATTGATACTAGCATGAGTGATACTGCTCGTTGTCCTGTGAGACAGCCGAGTTATGTATTGGCACGAGGGGCAGGATATTTGGGTAAACATGGTCGTCATGACTCTGTTTTGGATGTTTTCCCAGCTATCCTGGAGCGCGCGGCTAATGCTAATGCTACGATGCTGGGACGCCGTTCCCTTGTTCCCCACCGTGGGCTGTCGCCACTCTTCCCTCCTCTTAACCGGTTCATTGCTGAAGGTCAATCGGTGTCTAATGTGGGTTTTTTTGCTGAGGCTTATTTGCCTTTTATACGGGCTGACAACAGGGCGCAAGGCAGGTGTGCCGTTGCTAGAGGGCCAGGTAGCATCGGTCCTTTGCCCTGGCATGGTTGAACGGTGTCCCACCCGGAAGCTGACGCCAGAGGGCGAGTCGGCCCGGCAGGTGGCTGTATGGGCTGATGAAGTTTATACCGCCGCAGGACGGAATTTAGCGGCAACCAGTGTCATTGCTCAGTTGGCTGCTTTTCTGTCCACAATGGTGTCGGCTAGTGGGGCCTTAGGGCCAGCTGACGTCGAAAACATCACGCGTGTTTTTGAGGTTATACAGCTTTTAACCCAGTCGCAAGCTATAACCGCAGGGAGGACTAGGATGCTGTCAACACTTGTTCACAGACATCTTTGGTTGGAGCAGTCTTCCTTTGAGGAGGAGAAAAGGCTTCTCCTCCTTAGGGCTCCCCTCTCCGCAGAGGGACTCTTTGGTCTTTCCGCAGGAGCGTGGGCAGTATTTGACCTAGGCCCCACACCGCCTCGCACCACGCAGCCAGAGGTGAGGGCGCGGCCTCACCAGCGACTGTGGCGAGGCCCCCGACCAGCGGCCATGTTTCCCCCGCCTGAGGTACCCTGGACACAAAGACAACAGGTGATCGCAAGGCAGACAGCCTTGGCGGCCAAGGGATCGGCTACATTAGATGAGCACGCCCTAAAAAACCGTCGCCGTCTAGCTGTGTCTAGCTCGCTCTCTGGTCACTCCCCCCCCCCCAACACCAGCGGGATACGGGCTCTGATTTGTCCCCTTTGGCTGCGGGCTGCATGCCTTCACCAAGGCGCAAGCGGCCCCACGTTTCGCTTTTCATGGGGACAGGGGCTGACACCCAGTTGCTGGCTAGGCCTGGGTCTGCCTATGAGAATGCTGTGCTGTCAAGTGGCTCCCACGCCACACGTTCTGCGTCTGTGTTTGGTGAGCCTGGTGTTGTGTCTGTCAACGACGAAGGTTGTCAGCGGGGGAACTCGAGGCCCAGGGGGTCGCAGCATGAGTTCCCTCAGCCCCGTCCTCGCCAGGCCGGGTATCACGTTAGTGCCTCCCATGGCCGGAAGACGTGATTTGGGTGGTAGTAATATCACTGCAGGGCTACGGTCCTCAGATCCTCAGCAGTCCATGCCGGGGAGATGTTCAGTGGGGGAGCTTATGTGTGATGTCAGCTTCCCCCGTATCAAACCGGCCCTTTCTGTCGGGGTCCCCCCTTGGGTGCGATTGCCTCGTTGGTAGTGTCAGGGTGCGATATCCCGGCTCCGTGAGACGCCCTGCTTGCGCGGTTGGCGAGTCCAGGGTTGGCAACACACAGCGGGTGGGACAGGGCCACCTATCTACGGTTCCTGGCGGACCAGCGCCAAGTGGCGGCGGGTGCGCTTTGGGATTATCATCACATATGGCTACAACAGTGCCATATGTCGAGGTGGATGGAGAGAACGCTGAGGCGGGGACTTGTGTTGCAGTTTGCACAACCCCACCCTCCGTTTTCAGGTTTGGTACAGACCCTATTGTCAGGGTCAGCAGCAGTGACAGCTCTGGCAGACGAGATCCAATCTCTGTTGGCGAAGCAAGCCATCGTCGTGGTCCCAAAGGAGGGTGCGATGCGTGGCGTTTACTCCCGGTATTTTCTGGTGCCCAAGAAATCGGGAGGTGTCAGACCTATTCTGGATCTGTCTGCGTTCAATCGGCTGATTGTGGCAAGGCGGTTCAGGATGTTGACCGTCAAACACCTGATAAGCTCTGTCAGAGTGGGAGACTGGTTCACCTCCATAGACCTGAAGGATGTGTACTTTCACATCCCGATCTTCCCTCCTCACAGGAAATTCCTTCGTTTCCTTTTTCAGGGTGTAGCATACAAATACCAGAGGCTTCCGTTCGGCTATTCTCTGGCCCCTCGCACATTCACCAAGTGCGTGGAGGAGCCTGGAGCGCTGGAGCCTCTACGTCGTCAGGGGATACGAGTTATTTTCTATCTCGACGACATTCTGCTCCTCAGCCGGTCGGAGGAGGTCGCCAGGTCTCATACCAGGCTGGTGGTGGAATTTCTCACCAGTCTGGGTTTTGCTGTGAACTGGAAGAACTCCTCTTCCCAGTCAACAGGTGGAGTACTTGGGCTTGGTTCTAAGCTCAAGGCCCATGAGGGCAACCCGCTCAGAGCGACGGCGAGAGGATATTCTCGGCGCGCTCAGGGGGTTCCGTCCTGGCAGGACGGTTACAGCGCTGTCCGTTATGCGCCTGCTCCGTATGATGGCATCTGCTCACTATGTGGTCCCTCTTGGCCTCCTGTTTATGAGGAGGGTTCAGAGGTGGTTTTCCAGTATGAAAATAGGCCTGGTGAGAGGCAAGTGGAAACAACTGAAGGTTCCTGTGTCAATACTGGGGGATCTCGACCACTGGGGGAGGACTGGTACCCTTACCAGCGGGATCTCCATGGGCTGCAGGCTGTCACACGTCACGGTCTTCACCGACGCCTCCCTCGCAGGATGGGGGGGGACGTGTTGGACCAACGCAGTAGGGGGCAGCTGGACCTACCATGCTACCCGGTCTGCACTGCATATCAATGTGTTGGAATTGAAGGCGGTCCTTCTGGTCCTCAAGCAGTTCGGCCACCTGGTGGTGGGCGAGCACGTGTTGATCAGGACGGACAACACGACGACAGCGTCGTATATCAACAGACAAGTAGGAGTACGCTCCATCCGTCTGCACCGGGCGGCGGTCGAGCTCTGGCTATGGGCGTCTCTCAATCTGCGCAGCCTGAGGGCGCTCCACATCCCTGGCAAGGAGAATGTGGGCGTGGATGTGATGTAGCAGGGCGGTCCTCATCCTGACGAGTGGGGACTACGTCCAGACATAGTCAGACAGGTCTGGGACCGATTCGGGGAGGCCACGGTGGATCTGTTTGCGAGCAGACAGTCTCACCAGTGCCCCTTATGGTTCTCGGTCAGTCGGGGGGACAATCCTCCCCTGGGGGTGGATGCCTTCTCGATGTATCCATGGCCGCCCGGGATTCTGTACGTGTTCCCCCCCATACACCTGATAGCTCAGCTGTTGGAGCGGGTACATCGGGAGCGCAGGACTTTGATCCTGATCGCGCCGGACCGGGGCATGGCTGTGTGGTTCCCGGTCCTGATCCAGCTCTTGGTAGCCCCGCCGTGGCCTGTTCCATGGTCGCAGCGGGCCCTCTCTCAGGCACACGAATCTCTGTGTCTGTTCCCTGTTCTGGGGCAGCCACTGAAGGTTTGGCTGCTGAGAGGGTGAGTCTGGAGGGGATGGGTCTTAACCCTTCTGTGGTCGACACCATCCGGAATGCGCGCGCCCCGTCCACTATCGCGGTTTACGCGGGTAAGTGGCATACTTTTCAAGAGTGGTGTAAGGTTGGGGGCCTGGATCCGGTGTCCTGCTCCCTGGACGCTGTTCTTGCCTTCCTCCAGTCTATCCTGGATAGACTGTCGGCCTCGACTCAACGGTGGGGGTATACGCCGCAGCTATATCCTCTTGTCATGTGGGTTTTGGGGGCGGTACGATGTTCAGCCACCCTCTTGTGAAACGTTTCCTGCTTGGCGCTTGGCGTCTCAAGCCTGTGGGACGTTCTCTGTCTCTGAGTTGGGACCTGCAACTGGTCCTGGGCCGGTTGTCGGAGGCCCCATTTGAGCCTCTTGAGCAAGCGCCATTAGAGCAGCTGTCTTTTAAGACTGCGTTCCTTCTGGCCATCACCTCCGCTAAGCGCGTGGGTGAGCTGTGTGCTCGCTCGGTGCAGCCTGAGTGCCTGTCTATTCGGGCCAATAGCGGTGCGACTCTGAGGCCTATTCCGGTCTTCGTGCCAAAGAATATCCGGAGCTCTTTTCGCTCCAGGGATGTTGTGGTTCAGGCGTTTCATCCGCCTTCTCACGCTAGTGAGTTAGAGGCGAGCCTTCATCTGTCGTGTCCTGTCCATGCACTGGGGGTTTATCTTAGTCGGATGCAGGATCTCAGGGCTTCCAATCAACTGTATGTTTGTTACGGTGGCCCTCGCGCAGGTAAGGCACTGTCCAAGCAGCGCCTGTCATATTGGTTGTGCGAGGGCATTGCCCTTTGCTACACGTTGGCTGGACAGGTCCCCCCTGGGGGCATCAAGGCGCACTCCACTCGTGAAGTGGCGGCATCTGCCGCCCTGTTAGGGGGGGCCTCGGTGGAGGACATCTGTGCTGCGGCCTCCTGGTCCTCCCCGGGTCCCTTCGTTAAGTTTTACCTCATGGACATGACTGGCGGTTCTGTCTCCCAGGCGGTTCTGAGGTCTGGGACCTCTCCTGCGTCCCGCCATTTGGTGGGCTAGCAGGGGTGTGTGGGTGTGTGCCACGGGGTGCTGTGTCACACGTGGTCCCGCCTGTGCTGTGCGTTTTTCAGGGGTGTCTGGTTCCCCCTTTTTTCGCACTTTGGTGGAGTTGACTGCCTCCCCCCCTTCGTTAGGACGGGCGGGTGGACGGGACTCCCCTCCTCCCTGGTTGGGGTTTACGGGCCCTCAGGGGGTACACTTGTCGGGCCACGCGTCTGCTCTGCCCCATATCTCCTAATGGCGAAGAGCGAGACGCAATTAGCCAGTATGATAATATAACGAAAGGTTATCCTATAACCTAGTTATATGAATACTGGCTGAGCGTCTCGCTCTTAGCGCCCTGAGGTCCCTTGGTTTGGTTTTCAGTGTTGGAAATCTTTCTGAGGAAGGTAGAGTGTGACCATGTCCGGCGTCATATAGTGGGACGCAGGGGCGTGGCCTGGTCACGTGCATGTGAGTGCATTTGTTGTTTCGTGAGCACATTATGTGCTAGGAGATAAGAGATATCTCATAATCTCACCCGCGCTGCTGGCCAACGGAGACCGATGTTGCCACATGGTGGCCATCTTGCTACAGGGTAGCACGCCCACTCATAACATGAATGTCTATAGTGCATGTACTATTGAAATAACCATAGCTTGCAAAATTTTCAACCGTTTGGTTTGTTAAAAATGTCAGAGATGTAGTTACTTATAATGGACTTTCATATAAAAAAATGTTTTAATAAAAATACAAATTCTTCCAAGCAAGCATCATAGCCACATTAATAACGTTTGTAAATCCGTCAAGATTTCAGCCAGTTAAGAGTATTTTTGTAATTATATCTATGGCTCCAACCACCACTGGATCTCAAATGAGGAAGAAGCAATGTTGCCTTCTGGGTAATAAAACTGGTGGAGTTTTAAGACTTACATAGATAGATAGATAGATAGATAGATAGATAGATAGATAGATAGATAGATAGATAGATAGATAGATAGATAGATAGATAGATAGATAGATAGATAGATAGATAGATAGATAGATAGATAGATAGATAGATAGATAGATAGATAGATAGATAGATAGATAGATAGATAGATAGATAGATAGATAGATAGATAGATAGATAGATAGATAGATAGATAGATAGATAGATAGATAGATAGATAGATAGAATGGATGGATGGATGGATGGATGGATGGATGGATGGATGGATGGATGGATGGATGGATGGATGGATGGATGGATGGATGGATGGATGGATGGATGGATGGATGGATGGATGGATGGATGGATGGATGGATGGATGGATGGATGGATGGATGGATGGATGGATGGATGGATGGATGGATGGATGGATGGATGGATGGATGGATGGATGGATGGATGGATGGATGGATGGATGGATGGATGGATGGATAGATAGATAGATAGATAGATAGATAGATAGATAGATAGATAGATAGATAGATAGATAGATAGATAGATAGATAGATAGATAGATAGATAGATAGATAGATAGATAGATAGATAGATAGATAGATAGATAGATGTCAACTTTGAGAATGCCTGTGTTAGACCTACAGTATAATACTGCCAGCTGCTATAAGAAAACCAAAAACGATCGGTATCGGCAGTGTATCGGCCGATATGACTCATAGACGATCGGTGATCGATATCGGTGGCAAAAAACGTGATCGGGGCATCCCTAGGGGCTACACCAACTCGAGGGACACCAACAAGCTAAACAAGCTGGTGAGGAAGGCTAGCTCCGTGGTGGAAGTCGAGCTGGTCAGACTAGAGGTGATGGCAGAGAGGGGGATGAGAAGGAAGTTGGCTGCCATCCTGGAGAATCCCTCCCACCCCCTCTACGACGAGCTAATCAAGATGAGAAGCACGTTCAGCCACAGACTCATACCCCCCCGACACTCAACTAACCGCCTCGGACAGTCCTTCATACCAGGCTCCACAACAGTGGGCAGGGACTGCGGCCAGACATCCAACTAGAACTAATAGGAACCCAAGGAGGACAATAACACTACCGTATGCATACTGCACCTTACGTGAATACTGTGATACTGTGAATACTGTATATCTCAGTTAGTTAGATAGTCAATTATAACACTACCTTATGCATACTGCACCTTATGGGTCACTGTGAATACTGTATTTTTTCAGTTAGTTAGATAGTAAATTATATTGACGTATTTGTTTACACTGCTTGTGTTGTTTTTACTACCTGTACCCCCCCCCCCCCCCCCATCCCCCATGCTGCTATGATGCCTGAATTTCCCCAAGGGGATCAATAAAGGAATATCTTATCTTATCTTGTTATCACACTTTCAACAAGACTTTTGTATACCAGCTCTAGAATATCCCTACTTACAGCAAAACTATTCAACTTCCTTAGACGATACAGGTGTTCTTGAAGATGTATTCTGTGTTAGCTATAAAGCTCACAGTGTTATCCAGGAAAGTACCTAAATATTTAAAATGTTCTACCACTTCTACAGACTGACCGTTTATTGTAACTGGTTGGCTTGGATGGAGCAGGCTACTGTTGCAGCTGATAGTCAACTCTTTGGTTTTACTAGTATTGATGACCAGTGTGCTGTCTATACACCAGGCCATCAGATCACCAATATGTCTAAAATATCACTCTTCACTCTTGCCACCATCACCTCTAATGGGCATGCTGCGCTTTGACTGTGCTGTGTGTAGATAGGTAGTGGGAACACTTTGACTGTATTGTGTGTAGACTAGGTAGTGCAGACTCTAGCTTTAATCTCTTTGGTGTTGAAACCATGAAACATTCCATCCAAAATGGCTTCCCTTTGGCTTCCACATTTACATTTAGTCATTTAGCTGAACGCTTTCATCCAAAGTGACTTACAAGTTCTGTACAACAGGTCAGCAGGAAGGGTACAACTCTGGCAGGTAAGGGTCAGTAAGATTGTTCATCAAAGAGTGTGGAACTTGAGTGCTACAGTCTTGAGTGCATAGTAGTGAAGACATAATAGCAATGCATAATACAGGCAAGGTACATTCCTTAGTAGCAAAGTGCATAATACTAAAAGACAGTACAAAGGTTAGTAGTTTATTTTTATTTCAGATATTGATTCATTTGATTTGTTTCAATATCAATCGTGATCATGAAGACAGTCAGTACAAGTCGTTATTTTTTTTATTATTTTTTTTCATTTCAGATATTGATTGAAGAACTGTGTTCTTCGTCGACGGCAGAAAATTGTGCGGGTATCATCTGTCCCGACCGCGGTGGGAAGTTCCCTCCACCGTCATGGAGACAACCGGCGCCGTCAGGCGTAACGTTGTCTCCCCTTCGCCGAACCTCTTCCGGGAGCACGGCGGCGGCCGCGTTCCGATCCCCGCGGTGCGACAAGCCCACAGCGGTACCAGACCCGACAGCCGCCTTGGCTCCGAGCTGCAGCGTGGTTCCCTCCGAAGCACAACATATGGCCCTGACATCCATGAGTGGCTGCCAAGCGGGTCAGATGTGGCCAGATAGACCTTCGCCAAGGTCACCAGATAACCGGCACATTTCCGCTGAGCTACGTCGGAAAATAGCCCCCCCCCCCCCCCCCCCAATCTGGCAATTTATCAGCTATTGACCTCATAATCATCACCATTTTTCATAGGTGTCCCGCATCAGGCATTCCAGTCCCCTCATGTCCGTGATGATTAATTCTGGGAGTTGTTCTCAGAGAGAGAAAAGAAATAAATATAAAAAAGATGAACATCCATTACATTCAGCGAGCGTTTTGTACGAGGGACTGTGAGCGCGCGCTTCACGTCCGTACAGTCACAGCCTGGGTGAGGGAACACAAAAACAACACACACACACGAACGCTCTCACATACACACACACACACACACACACACACACACACACACACACACACACACACACACACACACACACACACACACACACACACACACACACACACACACACACACACAACACACACACGCACACACACACACACACACACACACTCTCACATACACACATGCATACACACCCACGCACACGTAAAGATAGAAGATAGTTTTGATGTATTGCTGAAATATTGAAACTGTCTTTGCATGGATGCAACAACACCGTGCTCCTCCTGCATGCTATTTGGCAAACATTCATGAAGCACAAACAGCTAAATAATTAACACCTTCCAAAGAGGAAACAAGAGAGATGTGTGTGTGTGTGTGGGGGGGGGGGGAGGCAGAGAGAGAGAGATAGAGTGAGAGAGAGAGAGAGAGAGAGAGAGAGAGAGAGAGAGAGAGAGAGAGAGAGAGAGAGAGAGAGAGAGAGAGTGAGAGAGGGAGAGAGTGAGAGAGAGAGAGAGAGAGAGAGAGAGAGAGAGAGAGAGAGGGAGGGGGGGTGGGGGGGGGAAAGAGAGAGAGAGGGAGCGAGAGAGTGAGAGATGGAGAGAGAGAGAGAAGGATTGAGAGAGAGAAAAGGAGTGAGAAAGAGTGTGAGGAACGCCTCGCAACGCTTAGCTGTTTGCCATGTAAGCACTTCTACATGCGGGCAGGGGTGTGTGGGTGGGGGAGGGGGGTGAGAAGGGAGGGAGGGAGGGAGGGGTGGGGGGTGAGAAGGGAGGAAGGGAGGGAGGGGGGGGGGGGGTGAGGAGCGAAGGAGCACACAGGCAGAGTTATGGTAATGCTCTGCTCCGGGTTTCTCCATTCCAGCTTTTACAGCGTCTCACATCAGCCTGATATGTTAATAGGCACAATGGGATTTGAGTTTGATTAAATGTCAATGCCTCCAGGAGAAAGGCTAGGGCACAAGAGTGAGTGAGTGGGGGGGGGGGGGGGGGTGGGGGGGGGGGGGGGGGGGGGGGGGGGTGGGGGGGGGTTGAGTGGAAAAAAAGCCCCAGTTCCTGGAATAAGTGATGTGGCCGTCACAGCCTTTTCTTTTGGGTCCTTGGCCACGTCCGAGGAGGACGGTGGACAGACAGCCGTGCACCGCGGTTACATGCATTACATACACTGACTCAAGGGCGTGGGTTTCAACATTGGTGGGACACTTTTGAGCGTCAAACTATTCATTTCCTTCAAATATGTATTCTCCTGTATTATTATATATAGTTACAGGTAAGAAGGATATATAAATGTTTTGACCGACTTCTTTTTTACCCTGTTTTGGGAGGGGGTTGTGTTTCATATTAGCAACACTCTCACTATGAATTGAAAATGGGGGACCTTGATGTAAACAAGACAAACGTCTTTCTCTGGTCTGCATCCCCTTAACAATTGTGTGTATTGAGCCGTACTGTATTGTACCCATTCTGCAATCTGTTAAATAAAGTTATCATTCATTAAAAAAAATTTGAGGGGGAAATGTACCTCTTCTCAATATTGAGGGGGACATGTCCCTGGCCTGCAACCTCCCCTAAAACTGTGTGTGTGTGTGTGTGTGTGTGTGTGTGTGTGTGTGTGTGTGTGTGTGTGTGTGTGTGTGTGTGTGTGTGTGTGTGTGTGTGTGTGTGTGTGTGTGTGTGTGTGTGTGTGTGTGTGTGTGTGTGTGTGTGTGTGTGTGTTCTCTTTGGGGTGGGGGTGTCAAAAGTGGGCTTTTCATGAATTTCAATCAAGAGTAAAATCTTCAGAAGAAGTTATGTCAAAATTCAAACTTGCCTTCTGTGTGATATATATAATAATAACGTATTGTCAATGCAGACATGTTCCGTTTTAATTAATAGAATGAGCTGCCTGCAGATGGAAACACTTTTTATTTTCATTTTGCAGTCCATGCAACCTCAAGGTTTTGAATCAAAATAGATATTCCCCTCCCGAACACGATGCACTGAACCCACAGCGAGCTGCTCACCTGCATATATACCTCTCTGGAACCAAGCCTGCCTGTGTGATGGATCACGGGTTATGTGGGGTTTATTTAGTTTATTCTAGTGTGCTTTGGATGTATTTTGGGTTTTCTCTGGTGAGCTGTCAATCACCAGACAACTGTTAATTGCCATGCGGGCATGGCAGGTGTGTGGACTTGAGCTCGAACAGGGAAAATACCGCCCCCTATCATCTCCGGATGGTATTGCACCCCATTGGATTGGACTGAATGAAATGGATGGGGGGAAAAGAGTCCGGATTCCACATTTTACTTGTCAGGCATGTAACCGGAGACGATCCCCACTCAACACTGTGGAATCGGTATGTCTAGTAGCCTACCCAACATTGGATCAATAAACGCGATCGATATTTGGAATGGCGATCAGGAATTGGAATAATCTTTTTGGAGAACATCTGATCTGAGGTAAGGATCTATTTTACCAGTCTTGGGATAATCAGAGCTATTTTCACCTATATATCAGCGTGTCCCATATGTGTGTGTGTGGCTGTGAGTGTGTGTGTGCTGATCAGGAAATAGATAAGTACACATATACTATCGATAATCTAGCGTTTATTTGAAAACTATTCATAAATAGGCCGAAAAATTACAACGTGTTTTGTGTATTACAGTAAAGCGCAATTCCTGCAGAATCTATTTTTTTTCTGAAAATTTAAAAAAACGAGCGTTTTTCAAAATGGTATAAAACGGAAATGAACCGATTCAAAACAATCCGTTCCGACAATGTTGACTGCAAACAAGTCATTGATAAGCGACGGGCGTATTAGACACATAGCCATAATTTAAGATATAGTTTATTATGCGTTCGCAAATGTGATCGCCCTCCATTGACTACAGCGCTGGCACTCAAGCGCCTATTTCTGGCACCCCCTGCTGGCACGGAAAGTGTTAAGTAGGCTTGGTTGACTGTGTTCGGATGCTTGTCCATTTCATGTTTTCCCTCAGTAGTAGAGGAGTGGCCCAAGCTCATGCTTCTAGGGTTTTCTCTGTCTCTAGTGCTGTTTTTGTTGTTGTTGTTGTTGTTGTTGTTGTTGTTGTTGTTGTTGTTGTTGTTTTCAACTGCTAGGCAGTGGTAGTTACTTTGTTTTTTCCCCCCAGTTATTTTATACTGGTGTTTTGTGTTTCCTACATCTTTTATTTTTATAAAAAAAAATCTTGTGTTTTCCCCCCACCCTCTCTCATCGCTGGGTAACTTTAAGGGGGGGTTTACAATTTCTTCCTCACATTTGAACCCATTTACTCACACATTCACATGCAAGGTGCCAACCTGATCATCGGAGCAGTTAGGGGGTTAAGTGTCTTGCTGAAGGACACTTCGACACGCTGCCCGAGAGGAGTCGAAGAAAGGAATCGAACCAGGAACCTCTGTATTACCAGACGACTGCTCTACCTCCCGAGCCACTGTCGCCCCGTACATACAGTACATACACTCATCACGTGCACCGCCGTGCCGCAGAGGGTCCCCAGAGGACCCGGCCAGGGTGTCATGTTTGTGTGATATTACTCCACGGCGCTCTGCGGTGGAAGTGGTTGGAGGGCCGTTCTGTCCTTCACTGGAAGGTGAGCGGAGAGAGAGAGTGTGTGGAGGGATGAGAGTGTGTGGAGGGAGAGAGAGAGTGGTGGGAGAGAGAGAGAGAGAGAGTAGTGTGGAGGGAGAGAGAGAGAGAGAGAGAGAGAGAGAGAGAGAAGAGAGAGAGAGAGAGAGAGAGAGAGAGAGAGAGAGAGAGAGAGAGAGGGAGAGGGAGAGGGAGAGAGAGTGTGTGGAGGGGTCAGAGAGTGTCCTTTACTTCAGGGCCCCACTTCACACAGCCCTGGATTCA
>NC_140176.1:31996418-32008938 GCF_963971535.1 Notolepis coatsorum | reverse complement strand
ACTAGGAGAACTAGGGATAGAGGACTAGGGACTAGGTGGAACTAGAAGGGGAGAACTTGGGGACAGAGGGGACTGAGGCCCGCGGAGGCGGGCTGGGGAACCGGGAGGAACTGGGGACAGAGAACCGCGGAGGCGGACTGGGGACAGGGAGGAAACTGGGGACTGGTGGGAAAACATCTGGGCCGCTCTGCAGAACAGAGGAGAGGGTTAATATTCAAAGGGAACAAACAGAGCAGATGCAGAACAGTCCAAATAACAAAGTAACAAAGTAAATACTATCTTCGTGTGAACAAACACACAGTGGGAGATGAAATGTCCAAAATAATATCCACGAGAGAACAAAACAGAGTGGGAGATGAAATGTCCAAACTAATAACTAAGTGGAGAACTAAAGGAGGCAATACGCTGGTGTGAGTGACATCACAATCAAAACTCACCCAGGCGTATGCGTAATGGTACAGGAACAGCAGCGGGACGAGGGCAAGGGGCATTACGCTGAGTGAGTGACATCACAATCAAAACTCACCCAGGCGTATGCGTAAAGGTACAGGGACAGCAGCGGGAACGGGGGCAAGAGGCATTACGCTGAGTGAGTGACATCACAATCAAAACTCACCCAGGCGTATGCGTAAAGGTACAGGGGACAGCAGCGGGAACGGGGGCAAGGGCACTACGCTGAGTGAGTGACATCACAATCAAAACTCACCCAGGCGTATGCGTAAAGGTACAGGGACAGCAGCGGGAACGGGGGCAAGGGCACTACGCTGAGTGAGTGACATCACAATTCAAAACTCACCCAGGCGTATGCGTAATGGTACAGGGACAGCAGCGGGGCGAGGGCATCGCCACCGGGTGGCTGGCTGTCCGAGCCGAGGGACAGAGTGCTGGAACAGTGGCGGTGGCGAGGGTGTCGTCCACCCGGGTAGCCGACTGTCGGAGCCGAGGAACAGAGTGCTGGAACAGTGGCGGTGGCGAGGGTGTCGTCCACCGGGTAGCCGACTGTCGGAGCCGAGGAACAGAGTGGCGCGCCACACCTTGGTGTGCGCGTCGGAACAGAGAGCTGGAACAGTGGCGGTGGCGAGGGTGTCGTCCACCGGGTAGCCGCTGTCGGAGCCGAGGGAACAGAGTGCGCGCCACACCTTGGTGTGCGCGTCGGAACAGTGGCGGTGGCGAGGGTGTCGTCCACCGGGTAGCCGTCGAGCGGGAGCCGCTGTCGGAGCCGAGGAACAGAGTGCGCGCCACACCTTGGTGTGCGCGTCGGAACAGTGGCGGTGGCGAGGGGTGTCGTCCACCGGGTAGCCGCTGTCGGAGCCGAGGAACAGAGTGCGCGCCACAACCTTGGGTGTGCGCGTCGGAACCGAGAGACGCCTCGGGGTGCGTCTGCGAGGAGGAGTGTGCCAAGCACGAAGGTCTGGAAGATGCGCGTCGGCGCGCTGAGGTCTGGAGAGCGTGCCAAGCTCGAAGGTCTGGAAGATGCGCGTCTGTGCGCTGGTACGGAGGAGCGTGCCAAGCTCGAAGGTCTGGAAGATGCGCGTCAGTGCGCTGGTACGGAGGAGGAGCGTGCCAAGCTCGAAGGTCTGGAAGATGCGCGTCTGTGCGCTGGTACGGAGGAGCGTGCCAAGCTCGAAGGTCTGGAAGATGCGCGTCAGTGCGCTGGTACGAGAGGAGCGTGCCAAGCTCGAAGGTCTGGAAGATGCGCGTCTCTGTGCGCTGGTACGGAGGAGCGTGCCAAGCTCGAAGGTCTGAAGTGGAAACACTGGAATACCTCCCGTAGAGGATTAGAGAGCGCAGTACAGTGTCTCCCTCCAGGCAAACGGCGGCAGAGGTGGCGAAGGCTTGAGCGCATCTGGCGCGCTGGTCTGGAGTGGAACACTGGAATACCTCCCGTAGAGAATTAGAGAGCGCAGTACAATGTCTCCCTCCAGGCAAACGGCGACAGGTGGCCAAAGCCCTTGAAGATGCGCGTTGCGCGCTGGTGACTGGAGAGCGTGCCAAGCCCGAGGGTCCGGGAGATGCGCGTTGGTCTAGATGTGCGTCAGGAACGAACAGCTGCGCTGGGGTCTGCAGTGGAGCGCTGGGGTGCCTCCCGTGGAAGTTACAGGGAGCGCAGAACAGTCCTCCTCCACAGGCTACGGCGACAGCAGACGAAGGCTGGAGCAAACATCTCAAGGCTGGAGAGATCCATCTTACAGCATTGGTAGACCAGAGGATCTCCCGAAAGAGTCTAGATGTTAGAGAATATGACTCAGCATGAATACAACACGACCCCAACGCCGAAACGAGGGGAAGAGCCCTGGTAATTTAAAGCCCACAGGGGAACTAATTAGCTTGCCACCACAGGTGCGAGAGGTAATTGATAATAGTCCAGGTGTGGCCACTGAGAGTAAACGAGAGTAAAGAACGAGAGGGTGGGGGGCTAGAGAGAGTGAGTGAGAAGGGAATTTCTAACAGTAGGCTTTAAAGAAACAGAGAAAAAGTGGTGAGCAGCGGGCAAAACCTCACAGTACCCCCCCCCTCAACGGGAGCCACCCGGCGACCCAAAACAAATACAGACAGAGTGGCAGGGGGCAAAACAAGAGGTACTGGCCAAGCCAGCAGGGGAAGCCACCACAAGAGTGGGGCTAGCAAAAGAAACAGGGTCGCCGAGGGGTAACTAGGGTAGCAGAGGGGCAACTGGTCTAGAGGAACTGGGTCTAGAGAACTAGTCTAGCGAACTGGGCAAGAGAACTGGTCTAGAGAACTGGTTTAGAGAACTGGTCTAGAGAACTGGTCTAGAGGAACTGAGGGGCAAGCAGGGTAGCTAAGGGGTAACCATGGAAGCACCGGGGAAAGGGCTAGCAGAGGGAAGGTTAGCTGCCAGGGCACTGATAGCTACAGGGCCTATGCTAGCTGTACTGCTACATCAACATAGAGGCTGCGCAAGCTGCCGGAGCCAGGCTAGCAGAGGGAAAGGGTAGCTGCCAGGGCACTGATAGCTACAGGGCCTATGCTAGCTGTACTGCTACATCAACATAGAGGCTGCGCTAGCTGCCGGAGCTAGGCTGGCAGACAGGGCTGGACCAGCATGAGAGCACAAGCTAGCTGGAAGGACAGTCCTAGCTGTGTGAGAAAAACTGACCTTGCTAGCTGAAAGGGCAGTCCTAGCAGTGGGATAAACTACACAAAAAAGTGGAGGCCATGCAGAGGGACCGGGTTAGCTGCTTGGGCCTGGCTAGCTACAGGGCCTATGCCAGCTGCAAGGCTGCATTAACATAGAGGCTGTGCTAACAGCCGGGGCCAAGCTAGCAGACCGGGGCCATGCAGAGGGACTGGGTTAGCTGCCAGGGCATGGCTAGCTACAGGGGGGTCAAACAGGGCAAAACGGGAAGCAAACAGGGGAGCTAACCGGGGAGACTAACAAGCTAAACAGGGGAGTAACAGGCTAACAAGGGAGCTAAACAGGACTAACAGGGAAGCTAAACTGGGCTAACAGGGAAGCTAACAGGGCTAACAGGGGAGCTAGAGGGGAGACTAACAAGCTAACAGGGGAGCTAACAGGGCTAACAGGGGAGCTAGAGGGAACAAGAAAAAAAAAGGCAAACTCAACATACACCGTCTGTGCTGGCTGGGGTCGTCGATTTGGTGGGGTCGTACTGTTATGGTTTGTAACCGACCCCAATCGCACAACACAAGACAGGTATGATGGTTTGCCAAGAAACAGATATTTATTTAGAACAGGGAAAAAGGGCACTGTCCCTTTAAGGGAGAAAACACAAAACACTGGAATAACACAAGAGGGGAAGGTAAAGTGCCTTTAAGAGGCGGGCAGGAAAAGGGAACACTATGGGAAGGTAAGGGAACGCCTAAGGGAAGGTTAAGGGAACGCCTAGGGAACAGAGGAACTAGAGACTAGGAGAACTAGGGAAAGAGGACTAGGGAACTAGGAGAACTAGGGATAGAGGACTAGGGACTAGGTGGAACTAGAAGGGGAGAACTTGGGACAGAGGGGACTGAGGCCCGCGGAGGCGGGCTGGGGAACCGGGAGGAACTGGGGACAGAGAACCGCGGAGGCGGACTGGGGACAGGGAGGAAACTGGGGACTGGTGGGAAAACATCTGGGCCGCTCTGCAGAACAGAGGAGAGGGTTAATATTCAAAGGGAACAAACAGAGCAGATGCAGAACAGTCCAAATAACAAAGTAACAAAGTAAATACTATCTTCGTGTGAACAAACACACAGTGGGAGATGAAATGTCCAAAATAATATCCACGAGAGAACAAAACAGAGTGGGAGATGAAATGTCCAAACTAATAACTAAGTGAGAACTAAAGGAGGCAATACGCTGGGTGAGTGACATCACAATCAAAACTCACCCAGGCGTATGCGTAATGGTACAGGAACAGCAGCGGGACGAGGGCAAGGGGCATTACGCTGAGTGAGTGACATCACAATCAAAACTCACCCAGGCGTATGCGTAAAGGTACAGGGACAGCAGCGGGAACGGGGGCAAGAGGCATTACGCTGAGTGAGTGACATCACAATCAAAACTCACCCAGGCGTATGCGTAAAGGTACAGGGACAGCAGCGGGAACGGGGGCAAGGGCACTACGCTGAGTGAGTGACATCACAATCAAAACTCACCCAGGCGTATGCGTAAAGGTACAGGGACAGCAGCGGGAACGGGGGCAAGGGCACTACGCTGAGTGAGTGACATCACAATCAAAACTCACCCAGGCGTATGCGTAATGGTACAGGGACAGCAGCGGGGCGAGGGCATCGCCACCGGGTGGCTGGCTGTCCGAGCCGAGGGACAGAGTGCTGGAACAGTGGCGGTGGCGAGGGTGTCGTCCACCGGGTAGCCGACTGTCGGAGCCGAGGAACAGAGTGCTGGAACAGTGGCGGTGGCGAGGGTGTCGTCCACCGGGTAGCCGACTGTCGGAGCCGAGGAACAGAGTGGCGCGCCACACCTTGGTGTGCGCGTCGGAACAGAGAGCTGGAACAGTGGCGGTGGCGAGGGTGTCGTCCACCGGGTAGCCGCTGTCGGAGCCGAGGAACAGAGTGCGCGCCACACCTTGGTGTGCGCGTCGGAACAGTGGCGGTGGCGAGGGTGTCGTCCACCGGGTAGCCGCTGTCGGAGCCGAGGAACAGAGTGCGCGCCACACCTTGGTGTGCGCGTCGGAACCGAGAGACGCCTCGGGGTGCGTCTGCGAGGAGGAGTGTGCCAAGCACGAAGGTCTGGAAGATGCGCGTCGGCGCGCTGAGGTCTGGAGAGCGTGCCAAGCTCGAAGGTCTGGAAGATGCGCGTCTGTGCGCTGGTACGGAGGAGCGTGCCAAGCTCGAAGGTCTGGAAGATGCGCGTCAGTGCGCTGGTACGGAGGAGCGTGCCAAGCTCGAAGGTCTGGAAGATGCGCGTCTGTGCGCTGGTACGGAGGAGCGTGCCAAGCTCGAAGGTCTGGAAGATGCGCGTCAGTGCGCTGGTACGGAGGAGCGTGCCAAGCTCGAAGGTCTGGAAGATGCGCGTCTGTGCGCTGGTACGGAGGAGCGTGCCAAGCTCGAAGGTCTGAAGTGGAACACTGGAATACCTCCCCGTAGAGGATTAGAGAGCGCAGTACAGTGTCTCCCTCCAGGCAAACGGCGGCAGGTGGCGAAGGCTTGAGCGCATCTGGCGCGCTGGTCTGGAGTGGAACACTGGAATACCTCCCGTAGAGAATTAGAGAGCGCAGTACAATGTCTCCCTCCAGGCAAACGGCGACAGGTGGCCAAAGCCCTTGAAGATGCGCGTTGCGCGCTGGTGACTGGAGAGCGTGCCAAGCCCGAGGGTCCGGGAGATGCGCGTTGGTCTAGATGTGCGTCAGGACGAACAGCTGCGCTGGGGTCTGCAGTGGAGCGCTGGGGTGCCTCCCATGGAAGTTACAGGGAGCGCAGAACAGTCTCCTCCACAGGCTACGGCGACAGCAGACGAAGGCTGGAGCAAACATCTCAAGGCTGGAGAGATCCATCTTACAGCATTGGTAGACCAGAGGATCTCCCGAAAGAGTCTAGATGTTAGAGAATATGACTCAGCATGAATACAACACGACCCCTACGCCGAAACGAGGGGAAGAGCCCTGGTATTTAAAGCCCACAGGGGGAACTAATTAGCCTGCCACCACAGGTGCGAGAGGTAATTGATAATAGTCCAGGTGTGGCCACTGAGAGTAAACGAGAGTAAAGAACGAGAGGGTGGGGGCTAGAGAGAGTGAGTGAGAAGGGAATTTCTAACAGTAGGCTTTAAAGAAACAGAGAAAAAGTGGTGAGCAGCGGGCAAAACCTCACATTATGATTCAACAGTGTCCTTTTACAAGGCGTTATCTCATATTATCTGTTGACAACAATGCAATTTCCCTTCAGGGATAGTACCGTTTTCTCATCTCGTGTCATCGCATCTGATCTTATCTCATGTCACATTATGACCTCATCTCATCTCATGCCATGTCATCTTATCTCATCTCATGTGACCTCGTCTCATTTGATCTCATCTCACCTCATCTCATGTGACCTACAGTAATTTCATTTTATCTCATCTCATCCTATCTCATCTCATGTGACTTCATTAGGGCTGACCCCCTATAAGTCGATTAGTCGACTAATCGGTCGAAAGGAGCCCGCAGTCGACTGGCCAACCTCTTAGTCGAATATATATATATATATATATATATATATATATATATATATATATAGTATATATATATAAAATTAAATAATAATAATATTTTTTTTTAATTTTTTTTTTATCATTCTTTCCAAAAGAAAAGAGGCCTAGAAGCGTGGCTAACGCTAATGTCACGCATACCAGAGGCTAACTGCCTACGAAAACAGGCACAGAGGCACTGAAAGAGGATTTCACCCATCTAATGAACACACTAGACTAGACAAATATCAAGATGTATCCATCACTGGACCAATTGCATGCTTTTGCAGAGGACAAGAAGCCTTCAGTCGACTCCTTCAGACATTAAGCACCCCCCACAGTCCAAATGGAATGATTTTTTTTTATATAAAAATAAAAAAATATTATACTTTTTTTTAATTTATTTTTTCCCGGCCAATAGTCGACTAACGGCACATTTTTGCCAATCATAGTCGACCATCCAAATCCCTTAGTCGGGGGACAGCCCTAGACTTCATATCATCTCATGGCAGGTCATCTAATCTAATCTCATCCTATCTAATCTCATCTCATCTCATGTGACTTCATATCATCTCATGGCATGTCATTTTATCTCATCTCACGTGACTTAATCGCATCTCATCTCATCTCATATAAACACTATTGCGTTACCCCAGTGACTGGACTCCATTCTTGTGGGATTTAATGAAGAACTCCTTCCTTCCTTGTCTTGTTACGTCCATCCAGCCTCCATCGTTGTCAATGACTCCTGCATGGAGACCCGCCCTGCAGATACTGGATTGCTGAAAAAAGCAGAGGTCCAAAATATGTCTAGGCAATATATATCTTTATCACATGGCGTTTTACCATTCGCCGAAATGCTTGATTGTGATTGGTCAATAGCGCTCGTCAGATGTCCGTTATTACTCGATAACGGACCTCTGCCGAGCAATAATGACCGCTGTTCGCAGCTGAAGCAATCAAGCCCACTGACACACACTGCATCAGTGCAATCAGTCCACACACCTGCTGGCGATAATAATAACTTTATTTGGGCTGACAGAGCCACAGAACAACTGCGTCTGCATTTGATCTTGTCTTGTCGATGGTGTAAAATGAATTAGGTATATTGTTAGTAAGTTAGCCATGTAATAAGCGGGATAATGTATAGCTATACTCGGTCATTGTTTAAAACACCTCGGCGAGGCGCCTCGGTATTCTAAACTCCGTGTCTGTCAATTATTTTGCGACAATGACCTCGTAGCTATACATTATCCCTTACATAATATATATATATATATATTGTATATATATAATGTATATTTATACCATGGTCTGGGTGAATACTCTTTTCTAATTGGCCTGCAGGTATGCCTTAATTAGGCAATAGCTCACAACAGTGTACATGGTTATATCACAGCTAAGGGACGTAGTTCGGCCCGACGTGAATTGGAGGTCTGATAGCCCCTCAGCTGTGATATAATAACCATATGCCATGGGCTGAAGTGAGCTATTGCTTTTATAAAATGTCATTATTTAATATTTTTATTTAAAGGTCCCCTGTCTTATAAATGGCCTTTTCCAGTGTTTAGCATTGTTTTATAGCAATGGGGGTTAGTATCAATGGGTCTGTGTCTCTAATTACCATTTTGGCGGATTGCTCTAATTCAGTTGAGGCAATCTCCTCCCCCAGTGAATTAGGTCATTCTGATTTGACTCGCAATGCGACGTAGCAAGGAGCTGATTGAGCTGATTGTGATCTGATTGGCTCTGTGGTTGGAGCCAATGCCGGCTCTGTGGTTGTAGTCACCGCCCACAATCAACAATTCGCTCAACAACAGAGCGAGTGGAATTACTTCCACTTAAACAGAGGGTGCCGACAGACAGCAGAGAACGATAGTGAGCGAGAGAGAATGAGAGAGAGAGATAGATAGGGAGAGAGAGGAGAGAGAGAGAGATAGAGAGGGAGAGAGAGAGAGAGAGAGAGAGAGAGAGAGAGAGAGAGAGGAAGAGAGAGAGAGAGAGAGAGAGAGAGAGAGAGAGAGAGAGAGAGAGAGAGAGAGAGAGAGAGAGAGAGAGAGAGAGGGACCGCAGGAGTGTGTGTAAATGTGTGTGCGCGTAGGGTTCTTCTCCCCCGCAGTCGGGAGCACTCGCATATCACTGTCAAAATATCTTTGCGCATGCTCCCACGCGCATGCCCATATTCTGATCCGTGCAATAATATTCACAGGGGTATATATTGTCATTTGAAACAAGTTACCAATGCATTGTCTCGTGGGATTATGCCCCCCCCCCCCCCGCGTGTTACTGTTCCGCAACAGTAAGTGACTTCCGGGGTAGGCCTGATTGGCCCCGACAGGCACGTGACGCGCAACTTTCTCTGCCGCGCGGCAGAGCTTGCGGAATGATGTAACCGTCCAAATCCGCTATGACTTTTCATTCAGCGCTTTAGCTCACCTCGCAGAGCAGGGGTCCTGCGATCCTGCGGTCCGTTGTTGACGAGTTCGAATCCCATCGAATTTATTTTTTTTAACGTGATTTTTTTTTAACGTGTATTCTTTCGCCGGTTAAGGTTAGGCATGGTTAAGGTTAAGGTTAGGCATTGTTTCGGAGTTGGTTAAGGTTAGAACGGTTAAGTTTAGGCGCTGTTAAGGAGCTGGTTAAGGTTAGAGTTTGTGTTAGAGAATGGCAATATTCTTTCTATGGTTAAGGTTAGGCATGGTTAAGGTTAAGGTTAAGGTTAGGCATTGTTTCGGAGTTGGTTAAGGTTAGAACGGTTAAGTTTAGGCGCTGTTAAGGAGCTGGTTAAGGTTAGAGTTTGTGTTAGAGAATGGCAATAGACAGCCTATTTCCGCGCGACAGCTCTCAGCAGCCTCGTTGCGCGTCCTGAGTTTGCCGCGTCACGTGCCTGTCGGGGCCAATCAGGCCTACCCGGAAGTCACTTACTGTTGCGGAACCGGTACACGCCCCCCCCCCCCGCGGCGAAATTAATAGTATCCCCCTCAATCTTTCTATCTCTCTCTTTCTGTCTGACTGTCACTCAAAGCGCTTATGGGCGGAGCCCAGCCCAAAAACTGCTTGAAATCTTGAAGTGGAAAAATGCTGCTTTAGAGTAATTGATTAAAATAAAAAACAATGAATTTCTTTGAAAAAAAACTTTACAGATGTGTTCCATAGACTCACAGGAATTGTGTAAAATTGCCCAAATAGTGAAAGGAATAGCAATGCATGTCCCCTTTAAAGACATTTGACACAGGACAGGTGTGGCTGATCCCAGGTCTGATCAACTTGAACCAGGGCAGGTGTGGCTGATCCCAGGTCTGATTAGCTTGAACCAGGGCAGGTGTGGCTGATCCCAGGTCTGATTAGCTCGACCCAGGGCAAGTGAGGCTGATCCCAGGTCTGATTAGCTTGACCCAGGGCAGGCGTGGCTGATCCCAGGTCTGATTAGCTTGAACCAGGGCAGGTGTGGCTGATCCCAGGTCTGATTAGCTTGACCCAGGGCAGGTGAGGCTGATCCCAGGTCTGATTAGCTCGACCCAGGGCAGGTGTGGCTGATCCCAGGTCTGATTAGCTTGAACCAGGGCAGGTGTGGCTGATCCCAGGTCTGATTAGCTTGAACCAGGGCAGGTGTGGCTGATCCCAGGTCTGATTAGCTTGAATCAGGGCAGGCGTGGCTAATCCCAGGTCTGATTAGCTTGACCCAGGGCAGGTGTGGCTGATCCCAGGTCTGATTAGCTTGAACCAGGGCAGGTGTGGCTGATCCCAGGTCTGATTAGCTTGACCCAGGGCAGGCGTGGCTGATCCCAGGTCTGATTAGCTTGAACCAGGGCAGGTGTGGCTAATCCCAGGTCTGATTAGCTTGAACCAGGGCAGGCGTGGCTGATCCCAGGTCTGATTAGCTTGAACCAGGGCAGGTGTGGCTGATCCCAGGTCTGATTAGCTTGACCCAGGGCATACGTGGCTGCTTAAACCAGCCATCACCACAGTAGCGTTAGGTTACGTTTTCTTTCTTTCTCAGACGCAGTGATGAAAATGAATTGGAATCATAGCTATGGATATAAGCTCATTATACCACGGCTATGAACCAATCAGATTGCTTAGTTTAGTTTAGTTTATTTATTTAGCACATTATTTAAAAATAAACAGTGCTAGGAGGGAACGAAGCCCAAAGGGCTTGTACAAAGTTCCACTCCCATCTCATTGTCCATAAACAATATGAACGAAATACATGTAAACATGGTCTACAAAATAAACTACAAAACAGGATCAGAGACATAAGGCAGACACTATAGCGAAAACATGGAAGATTGACACGAGTCAATAACAAGAACAATTTATTTAAATTTTTTAGTACAAGAGGGCAAAGGAGAGGAGAATAACATATTAACAGTATAATGAGGAAAAAGAAACAAGCAGCCTAGATGTAACACTGATGCACAGGAGTAATTTAATGTGATGGTGATTTATGATGAAATTAAGTTAGATTTTAATTGTTTTTTAAATATAGATAAGGAGGTTGTTGACCTCAATGATGAACTTAGTGTTCCAGAGTTTAGGACCTCTAAATCAAATGTTGCTTGATTTGAGCTACCCATTTTATAAAAACGTTTAATGTAGTTCGGCTAAAGTTGAATCACTGTTCTAAGTTCATCCACTCAACTGCAGCCACAGCTGACTTATCAAGTTGATAAACGTAACGACCGGGAAGGAAAAACGATTTTAACATTAAGAACTATTTGGAGAATACAACCATTTTGAAGAGGAAAAAGAAATGGAAAAAAAGAGAAAGAAACCAAATCATACAGTGACTAACCGCTGCATTTTTTCCCCGCCTATGGCAGAAATTAACAGTCTTTTCCTTTCCCGTTTACGAGTAATCCTGTCCCTGGGTGTTGATGGGAAAATTGCATTTCACCAAATAATTTTATGTTTTGTTAACGTTCCAATTTCTAAAAGCCAAATCACTAACCGCTAAATGACCAGATGTTGCAGAGAATGCACCGACGCTGATCTGCAATGCTAAGCTAGTTTTGGCTAGCGATTTAACTGCCACTTAAAAATCTAAATCCCCCTGCATCATCAGAGAGAGAGAGAGAGAGAGAGAGAGAGAGAGAGAGAGAGAGAGAGAGAGAGAGAGAGAGAGAGAGAGAGAGAGAGAGAGAGAGAGACATGTATATCAGAGGACTTTGTTCACGGGAACCACAGCCTGCATGAACCACAGATGAAGCTAAAGGAGAGATCTATTAATATTACATTCATTTCCCTGTAGCTGCAGCAAAGACTGAAGACTCGGGAGCAGCCAGAAAACACGTCACCCGCGAGAGAGTCTCTGCTGGCAGCAAGCGCTACTGTGTCATGGGAAACATACGTCCTTCAAAATAAAGGCGCAGCATCATAAATTCTGTAGACATTTTCCCTCAACTTCCTTCCTCCCCCCAAGTAGACATCCACCACCCACTCAGAATGGTGCCGCGAGCCACTGATCCTGTCCATTACCAGCATCTTGATTAAAGGTACACTCACCATTTCATAGTGCACGGTCCCAACCACATTATCATATGCATCTTGATTAAAGGTACACTCACCATTTCATAGTGCACGGTCCCAACCACATTATCATATGCATCTTGATTAAAGGTACACTCACCATTTCATAGTGCACGGTCCCAACCACATTATCATATGCATCTTGATTAAAGGTACACTCACCATTTCATAGTGCACTGTCCCGACTACTTTTCCATTGGAGTCCAGACATCCAGCGGGGCATTCGTACCTGAGAGAACACACAGCCACATCACATGAACCCATGAACCCTTTCACAAGAGTTTGTTTTTCCAATTCTTCCTAAGAATCATATCTTCGAATTTCACCTCTACTATAGCTTTA
>NC_140176.1:31968918-31993918 GCF_963971535.1 Notolepis coatsorum | reverse complement strand
TCTGCAGCTTCTCCCGGAAGGGTAGTCTTGGGAAGCAGGAGCAGACCTCTGTACCGCTCTGCAGACTCTCACGGCGGACCTCTCAGATGTTGTGCAAGACCGAGAGAGGGAGAGAGGGAACGGGTCAGTGACAGAGCAGACTTGAAACGAGCTGGAGGACAGGGTGTTATATTCTTCGTGTTAAACAACACAGTGATGTGCAATATTCCAAAAACAGCCCAAGTGAAATATCTTCATGTAATCACACAGTGAGCAAAATCCATACACCGTCCAAATGTGAAATACTATCTTCGTGTAAACACACAGTGAGCAAAAATCCAAACACAGTCCAAATGTGAAACAATATCTTCGTGTAAATACACAGTGAGCAAAAATCCAAACACAGTCCAAATGTGAAACAATATCTTCGTGTAAATACACAGTGAGCAAAAATCCAAACACAGTCCAAATGTGAAATAATATCTTCGTGTAAAATACACAGTGGGAGGTGGAAGATCCCAAAATATTATTCCATAAAGGATAGGGCAAAACGATAAAGGCTGGGTGAGTGACTGTCTGACAAAAAGGTGGTAGACTTCAGTGTAAAGGTTACACACGAAAATTGGAAATAGGTCAAGACAGTCAATCTAGAAAAACTCACCCAGACGAGCTGCGTAAAAGGAACAGGAACAAAGTGGAGGCGAGCGCGCGCCACGGAGCAGGTATCCAAGCGAAGGCTTCTAGGAATTTCCTGGAGATTAGCACAGTGAAACAGAAGCAACGGGGAAAAACATCCAGCGACAAATCAAGACGAACCAACAACTTAGGGTGGGGAAAACGGGGTATAAATAATGAGGGATCGATTGATTGAAAGGCAGTGACAGCTGGGGAATGTGATTGAAAAGCGTGGGGAAGTGAGGGAACCAATCAGCGACGTCTCAGATGACGTCAGCGGGGAGAAACGTGTGAACGAGGGAATTGAAATACTTGACAGAAAAAATGAATGAAAACAAAGCGAGGGTGGTTAAAGGAACAGAACGAGTGAGAAGGCAAGGACAGAAACCTCACAGTACCCCCCCCTCAACGGGAGCCGCCCGGCGACCAGGCCGACCCGGCTCGTCAGGATGGGCCCGATGGAAGTCGGTGATCAAGCCGGGATCCACGATGAGCTGCCGGGAGACCCAGCTACGCTCCTCAGGGCCGTAACCCTCCCAGTCCACCAGGTATTGGAATCCCCGGCCCCGCCGACGAACGCCCATCAACCGGCGGACCTGCCACTGGGGGTGACCATCCACTAGCACAGGAGGCGGTGGATCAGGAGCCGGAGGCATAAGGGGACTGAGGGAGACGGGCTTAACCCGGGAGACATGGAACACGGGGTGGATGTGCATGGATGCAGGAAGCTTCAGGCGCAGGGCCGCCGGACTGAGTACCTTCAGGACCTCGAAAGGACCGACGAAGCGAGGGTTGAGTTTCTTGGCCGAGGACCGTAGCGGGAGGTCCTTCGCGGAGAGCCACACCCTCTGCCCAGGACGGTAAGTCGGCGCGGGAACCCGGCGCCGGTCGGCACCACGACAGGCGCGCTCAGATGTCCGGAGCAGCGCGGTCCTGGTGATCTCCCAAACGCGACGGCAGCGGTCGAGGTGGACCTGCACGGAGGGAACTGCCACTTCCGTCTCCAGTGCGGGAAAAAGAGGGGGCTGGTAGCCTAGGGAGGCCTCAAAGGGGGAGAGGCCGGTGGCGGAACTGACCATTGAGTTGATCGAGTATTCAACCCAGGGAAGGAAACGACTCCAGGATGCCGGCCTCTCGGCTGCCACACACCGAAGAGCAGACTCCACGCTCTGGTTCATCCTCTCCGTCTGCCCGTTTGTCTGGGGATGGTAGCCGGAGGAGAGACTGACCGTTGCCCCCAATCCCTTGCAGAAAGCCCGCCAAACCTGGGAGGTGAACTGGGGCCCCCGGTCAGAGACGATGTCCTGGGGGAAACCGTGAAGGCGGAACACGTGGTGCGTCAGGAGGTCCGCCGTCTCGGCTGCTGAGGGAAGCTTGGAGAGGGCCACGAGGTGGACCCCCTTGCTGAATCGATCCACCACGGTCAGAAGGCAGGTGTTCCCCTGGGAGGAGGGTAGTCCAGTGACGAAGTCGAGCGCCACATGTGACCACGGACGGCTTGGAACGGGAAGTGGCTGCAAGAGCCCGGAGGGTGCCTGGTGAGAGGCCTTGCTGCGGGCACAGACCGCGCAGGCCAATACGAACTCCTTGACGTCGTTTCGCATGGTGGGCCACCAGAAACGACGAGCCAGGAAGGAGAACGTGCGATGGACGCCTGGGTGGCAGGCGAACCGGCTGGTATGGCCCCACAGCAGTACCTGGGACCGGACAGAGTCAGGGACGAAGAGACGGCTCCTAGGGACGTTGCTTGGAGCATGTTGGAAGCGTAGGGCACGCCTCACCACACCCTCGATGCCCAAGGTGATGGCTCCAACCACTCGGGCCTCCGGGATGATGGGAGATGGGTCCTCAGAGGGTGGAGCCCCCTTGGAGTGCATCCGGGACAGGGAGTCGGCCTTCGTGTTGCGGGAACCGGGGCGGAAGGTCAGCGAGAAGTCGAACCGACTGAGGAAACTGGCCCATCTCGCCTGCCGACCGTTGAGGCGCCTGGAAGCGCGGATGAACGTTAGGTTCTTGTGGTCCGTCCAGATGGTAAAAGGCTCCTCGGCACCCTCTAGCCAATGACGCCACTCCTCCAGAGCCGCCACGACCGCCAGTAGCTCCCGATTGCCGGTGTCGTAGTTCCTCTCGGCGGGGAGGAAGCGACGCGAGTAGAAGGCGCAAGGATGTACCTTCTGGTCGGAAGGAGAACGCTGGGATAGGACAGCGCCCAGGCCAGAATCCGAGGCGTCCACCTCCACGATGAACTGTCTCTTGGGGTCAGGGTGGAGCAGGATAGGAGCGGAAGTGAACCTTCTCTTGAGGGAGCGGAACGCAGCGCATGCCGCTGGGGACCAGTCGAACGGCAGAGCGGGGGAGGTCAGCTTGGTAAGAGGCTCCGCCACTTGGCTGTAGTTCCGGATGAACCTTCGGTAGAAGTTTGCGAACCCGAGGAAACTCTGTAGCTCCTTCCGAGTGGTGGGTTCCGGCCAATCCTCCACAGCCTGGATCTTGCGAGGATCCGCTCGGGTCAAGCCCTTCTCCACGATGAAGCCCAGGTAGTCGACGGAGTTGGAGTGGAAACGGCACTTCTCCGCCTTGACGAAGAGCCGATTGTGGAGGAGGCGCTCCAGCACCCGGCGGACATGCAGGATGTGTTCCTCGAGGGTCCTGGAAAAGATAAGAATGTCGTCCAGGTACACCACCACGAACACCTCCAGCATGTCACGGAGGACATCGTTCATGAGTGCCTGGAATACCGCCGGGGCGTTGGTGAGACCGAACGGCATCACAAGGTACTCATAGTGGCCCCTGGGGGTCTTGAAGGCGGTCTTCCATTCATCGCCCTCACGGATACGGACAAGATGATAGGCACTTCGGAGATCCAGCTTGGTGAAGAACGAGGCCTGGGTCAGTGGCTCGAAGGTGGAGCTCATGAGAGGTAGGGGGTATTTGTTCTTGATGGTGATCTCGTTGAGCTGACGATAGTCGATGCAGGGTCGCAGGTCCCCATCCTTCTTTCCAACAAAGAAGAACCCGGCCGCCACCGGGGAGGAGGAAGGCCGAATGAGTCCTGCTTCCAATGACTCAGAGATGTAGAGATCCATCGCCTTCTTCTCCGGGGCAGTCAGACTGTAGAGGCGGCTGCCGGGAAGGGGAGCCCCTTGGCGGAGGTTGATGGCGCAGTCATAGGGGCGGTGAGGTGGAAGGGACTGAGCCCTGGTCTTACTGAATACCTCCATGAGGTCGTGGTACTCGGGAGGAACGGACGAGGGATCCGGGGGCAACTCACCAGCCGGTCTCCGGGGCGGGGGACAAGACGCCGCCTGTAGACAGCGGGCGTGACAGGAGGAGCTCCAGCCCCTGATGGTACCGGAGACCCAGGCGATGTGGGGCTCGTGCAGCGCGAGCCAGGGCCTACCCAGGACCACCGGGACAAGGGGGGATTGGGTAATGAGGAACTGGATCCTCTCTACGTGGTTCCCAGCAATGGTCAGCAAGACTGGGCCGGTCCGTTGAGAGATGTCGGCCAGGCGGTGTTGGTCCAACGAAAAGATCTCCAAGGGCCTCACAAGGGCCTCAAGAGGTATGTTGGCTTGGGTGGCAAACTCGAAGTCGAGGAAGTTCTCGTCTGCCCCAGAGTCGATGAGGGCCTCCACCGTGGCACGTTGGTCCCCCCAGGCCAGGGTGACGCTCAACAGATGGTCAGGTGGTGCGCGGCGCTGGGAATGGGAAAAACGGCTCACCAGGATCTCCTGGGGTCCTGGTGAGCCCGATCTTTTGGCCGGGTAGGGCAGTCTGCGATACGGTGTCCCGCACCTCCGCAGTAGAGGCAGAGACCGGACCTGAGCCTTGCCTGACGCTCCGCCTGGCTCAGATGAGAGCGTCCCAGCTGCATGGGTTCCTCCTCGCGCACCGGACGGGGAAGCCTGTTACCCACAGTAGTGTTGGGGACGGGGCGTCCAGGAGTCCGGGGTGCTTCAGGAGGTGACAGTCGGGCCCTCTCGCGCCTTCTCTCCAGGAGGCGTCCGTCAATACGGATGACAAGGCTAAACAGCTCCTCGAGGGAGTCGGGCACCTCCCTGGTAGCGAGCTGGTCCCGGACTGCGTCACTGAGCCCCCTTATGAAGGTTAGGCGAAGAGCAGGTTCGTTCCATCCGCTCTCCACCGCCGCCAGTCGAAACTCCATGACATAGTCCGTCACCCTGCTGCTCCCTTGCCGGAAGGTCCCCAACCGGGCTCCAGGGTCCAGACCTCGGGCTGGATGGTGGAACACTCTGCGGAGCTCCGCCACGAAGTCTGGGTAGGAGAACAAAAAATCTGCTTCCATTGCCCAGGAGGATGTGACCCACTGGGCAGCATGGCCTGAAAGTAGGTTGGTTATATAAGCCACTCGGGACCCATGAGCTGAAAAACGGCTTGGCTGATGACGGAAAACCAACTCACATTGCATGATGAATGTGGCACACTCCTCGGGATTACCGTCAAACAGCCGTGGGACGGAGAGAAGGGGTTCCCGAGGTGCGAGATCTGCTGGGGCTGCGGGGAATGTTCCTGGAGGGTGTGAGAGATGAAAAGTATTAACGGCGTCGCCCAGCGAGTTAAGCTGGGCGAGAATCTCGGACTGTTGTCCCGCCATAGCGGCCATTGAACCCTGCATAGGCAGGACCTGGTCCCTGAGGTTCTGCACCGCAGCCGCAGCCCGCTCTAGTTGGAGACCGTGATCCCTGGTCAACTCGACTTGAAATGCAAGTGCGGTTCTGACCCCCTCTGTGTCGGCTGGGGTCGTCATGGTTGGTTCGTAATGTTATGGTTTGACACCGACCCCAAACGCTAACGACACAAGAGAGTAGGATTCAGAGTTGCCAAATACGAGGGCTTGTTTATTTGATATATGAATAAGTGAAACAGGGAAAGCAGGTCAACAAGAACAGGTACAATGAACAAGGGGCAAAGTTCTGCTGCTCTGCAGCTTCTCCCGGAAGGGTAGTCTTGGGAAGCAGGAGCAGACCTCTGTACCGCTCTGCAGACTCTCACGGCGGACCTCTCAGATGTTGTGCAAGACCGAGAGAGGGAGAGAGGGAACGGGTCAGTGACAGAGCAGACTTGAAACGAGCTGGAGGACAGGGTGTTATATTCTTCGTGTTAAACAACACAGTGATGTGCAATATTCCAAAAACAGCCCAAGTGAAATATCTTCATGTAATCACACAGTGAGCAAAATCCATACACCGTCCAAATGTGAAATACTATCTTCGTGTAAACACACAGTGAGCAAAAATCCAAACACAGTCCAAATGTGAAACAATATCTTCGTGTAAATACACAGTGAGCAAAAATCCAAACACAGTCCAAATGTGAAACAATATCTTCGTGTAAATACACAGTGAGCAAAAATCCAAACACAGTCCAAATGTGAAATAATATCTTCGTGTAAAATACACAGTGGGAGGTGGAAGATCCCAAAATATTATTCCATAAAGGATAGGGCAAAACGATAAAGGCTGGGTGAGTGACTGTCTGACAAAAAGGTGGTAGACTTCAGTGTAAAGGTTACACACGAAAATTGGAAATAGGTCAAGACAGTCAATCTAGAAAAACTCACCCAGACGAGCTGCGTAAAAGGAACAGGAACAAAGTGGAGGCGAGCGCGCGCCACGGAGCAGGTATCCAAGCGAAGGCTTCTAGGAATTTCCTGGAGATTAGCACAGTGAAACAGAAGCAACGGGGAAAAACATCCAGCGACAAATCAAGACGAACCAACAACTTAGGGTGGGGAAAACGGGGTATAAATAATGAGGGATCGATTGATTGAAAGGCAGTGACAGCTGGGGAATGTGATTGAAAAGCGTGGGGAAGTGAGGGAACCAATCAGCGACGTCTCAGATGACGTCAGCGGGGAGAAACGTGTGAACGAGGGAATTGAAATACTTGACAGAAAAAATGAATGAAAACAAAGCGAGGGTGGTTAAAGGAACAGAACGAGTGAGAAGGCAAGGACAGAAACCTCACAAGCACTAAAAGTGAATTTTCTTTATTGTATCAGAAACTTCAGAATGTCATCTTTCAAAAGATGGCACAGGCTCATGCATGTGCTATAAGTATAACGTATAGTATTTTGGTTTGCAAAAAAGGTATGCAGTCCTCAAAATCTAAAACTAAAATTACCACTTTTGGGGGCGATTGTTAAGAGGTTAAAGGGTGAGTTCAGAATGTGTGACCTTCCCTTACTCACAATAACTCAAGATTTTTTTGCACCTTCCTTTTTGATAAAAGTGTTCAATGTTTGATGCACTGACCTCCAAAGGGAACGTCAGTTGATCTTTTCAACTTCTAAAGTGCATCCTTCTTATCGATTTGTCACATGTTTTTTTCCCCCAACAAAGTCCTTTCCCTCAAAGTAACTAGTAACTGCATGGTTCAGATAAATAGTAGCAGTGGAGTAAAAGACAAATCGGATCTTTCCTTCGAAGAGTGGTAATCGAGTAAAAGTACTTCGTTTACCATCCAGCCCTGGGTTAAGGTGGGGGGGGGAGTGGTCAGCTGGTCTACGAGGAGTTGTCTCAGCTTACAAGGGAGAGAGAGAGCAGGCCACTTCCACAAGAGAGAGCAAGCCATTTAAAAACCACAGCCACCCCCCACCCTTAACCCCCCCCCCTCCCCATCCGCTAACACACACAAGCTAACACACACTAAGCAGATCACAGCTAGCGAAGAAGAACAGGGGGTTAAAAAAGAACCCTCTCCCCTCCCTGATCCAAACAGTGACTTGCAATATTAATTACAGCCCTTCGGAACCCGGGAGCGCTAATCAGGGAGTTGACCTATAAAAGGCTCCAGAACATCAAGGCACTTTGCAGCAAATGGCAGGAAAACGGTTCCTGTTCGGAACACCCGTCTCCTCCTGATCCGCGATAAAAAAGACAGAGAGCTATTTGCAGAGTGCCTCAATCTTGACCTGATTATGAAACACGAATGCCACTCTTGGTTTTGATCTTTTGGATCCCGTGCTGTATATTTATATATATATTTCCACACGCCAGTGGTTCTCAAGCCCTACTCTGATCAAAACTTTTGTCTCTAATCAAGAGGATTTCTTTGGTTGTTAGATGTGATTAAATCCAGAATTCCACCGGGTAGCTGAACAGTGGAGAGAGAACCCTGTGATCAGAATAGTGTTGCACGATATCTTCTCTAATTGGTTTTTCCATCCAGTGAACTAAATAGTGAAACTAAACTGCTCCCTGTGTATCATTCTGCCCTCAGATTTATTATGTATTTATATTTACCGCATATATATATATATATATCCATATCTCTGAATATACCTGCATGTAATCCTTCTATATACCTACTTATACACCTGCATATAACCCATATAACTCTGTATGATAGCATGTACAATAATACTGTATGTACCGTATGTATTCTTACCGTATATACATCTATCCACATCTGTCTGTATACCTGCATACTGTATAATCCTTTTCACATATCCCTTACCTACTCTTACTAGTTACGCTGCTGGCCAGTATGACTTACTAGTTACTAACATAGTGTCTTTATACCTGTATCACTGTACATATTAATACTACAACTCTGTACATACATCTGATTAGCACTATTACTCAGTAGTACTAATTTACAGTATATATTTTATATCCAGCTTAATCTGATCTAATCACCTGTACAATGTATATTACTATTGCACTGTATTTGTTACACTTACTGTACATCACAACACTGTTAGAATGGAATCTTGGAAGCTATTCTACACGTTCAAATGACTGGTTGGTTCTTAGGGTTCCTCCAGTTTGCTCTGAACTAGGAAGAACTGCTCTTTCCTTTGATGCTTCCAACACCTGGAATGTCCTCCAACTGACTCTGAAGCTGAAGGTTCTTCCTTCTCTTGCTGCATTTAAAAGTATGATCTCTGACCACTGTGTGTCGACTGTCTTAGCTGATTCTTTGTTTATTCTTATTTATTGAGCCTATATGTATGAAATTGCTGATAAATTGTCTTGTTTTGTAAGCTCGTTGTCGCTGTAAATGAGGGTAACCTCAGTGTCTTACGAGTTGAACAAAAGTTTTGAAAAATTCTTGAGAGTAGATGAGTTTGAATATGATGACAGTGATGTCATCGGGGGACATTGAATCCTTGTGTTGTGTTAAATACAACTCCATGAGGGGGAGCCTCAGTGTCTTACGAGTTGAAATTAACCTGGGGACTCTGTGGACTCCCCCTCAAGGACCCCCTGGGACGCCGAACCCCGCGTTGAGCAATGCTGCTCCGCTGTGCCCCCTGCACCTTCCGGTACCTCTAAAACCAGAACCAGTGCCCCCCCCCACCCCCCCACTCCTATTCTGGGAAACTGGATCCAGTACAAACAGTTAAAATGGCGTCTTACACATCTGTTGTGTGTTGACCAGCTCATTCCTCTCCAGGCCCTCCGTCGGGGGTCTGGTGGGGGGGGCAGGGGCGGGTGGTTTGGGGGTCTCGGGTCTGTCAGGCTTGGGGGCCCGGGGCCGGGGCTTCTGTGGGGCGCGGGGGGCCTCGGGCTCTATGAAGTTGTTTTCCTCGATTTCCTCCTGATGGGAGTTGGAGCCGTCGTCTGCAAGGAGAGACCAAACAAAATGTCAAAATGAATATATATATACGACGAGTTATTAGCTGCAGTTTCTCTTTGTGTCTCTCTTTCTCTCACACGCACGCGCACGCACGCACGCACGCACGCACGCACGCACGCACGCACGCACGCACGCACGCACGCACACACACACACACACACACACACACACACACACACACACACACACACACACACACACACACACACACACACACACACACACACACACACACACACACACACACACACACACACACACACACACACACACACACACACACACACACACACACACACACACACACACACACACACACACACACACACACACACACACACACACACACACACACACACACACACACACACACACACACACACACACACACACACACACACACACACACACACACACACACACACACACACACACACACACACCTTTGTAGCAGAGGTTGTCCTTGCAGCCTCCTCCGTAGCTGGGGGGACAGGCGGAGCACGGGTTGCCATGTTTGTAAGGGGTATAACCCAACCAGTTCCCCCTGTTTAGGACACACAGAACAACAACAGGACGTGAGGACAGTGTTTCTATAGAGAGCTTGAAGGACAGTGTTTCTATAGAGACCTTGAAGGACAGTGTTTCTATAGAGAGCTTGAAGGACAGTGTTTCTATAGAGAGCTTGAAGGACAGTGTTTCTATAGAGATCTTGAAGGACAGTGTTTCTATAGAGAGCTTGAAGGACGGTGTTTCTATAGAGAGCTTGAAGGACGGTGTTTCTATAGAGCTTGAAGGACAGTGTTTCTATAGAGAGCTTGAAGGACGGTGTTTCTATAGAGAGCTTGAAGGACGGTGTTTCTATAGAGAGCTTGAAGGACAGTGTTTCTATAGAGAGCTTGAAGGACAGCGTTTCTATAGAGAGCTTGAAGGACAGTGTTTCTATAGAGAGCTTGAAGGACAGTGTTTCTATAGAGACCTTGAAGGACAGTGTTTCTATAGAGACCTTGAAGGACAGTGTTTCTATAGAGACCTTGAAGGACAGTGTTTCTATAGAGAGCTTGAAGGACGGTGTTTCTATAGAGACCTTGAAGGACGGTGTTTCTATAGAGAGCTTGAAGGACGGTGTTTCTATAGAGACCTTGAAGGACAGTGTTTCTATAGAGACCTTGAAGGACAGTGTTTCTATAGAGACCTTGAAGGACGGTGTTTCTATAGAGAGCTTGAAGGACGGTGTTTCTATAGAGACCTTGAAGGACAGTGTTTCTATAGAGATCTTGAAGGACGGTGTTTCTATAGAGACCTTTAAGGACAGAACACACTCAGTGAGTGTGTTTCTATAGAAACGTTGACCCCCACCTAGGGTTGGGCACCGAAAACCGGTTCTAATAGGAACTGGTTCCTAACTTCCGGTTCTGGACATATTTGCATTTCGATTCTTAATTTCGATTCTTAATTTTTTATTATTATTATTTAAAAAAAAATTGTAACTTTGTTAATTAATACCCTAGTTACAGTACAGCAACCAAATTAAACTGTATCAAGTCAACTGAAAATGTGAATAGTATGATTTTTTTTTTGATTTTTCAAAAAATAAAAGAATCTCCTGCGAAATAAGCTGTGACCTGTTTTGACCTGCACCTCAAAGAATCGGAAGCGAGAATCGTTTAGAACAGGAATCGATACGGAGAATCGGAACCGGAACCGGAATCGTTCAAATCCAAACGATGCCCAACCCCACCCGCACCCCCATCCACCCCACACACTGTGTATTAAAGCTGCAGTAGGCAACTTCAGGAAGAGTTTACCTGCCCAGCGTAAGCTCTGCATCACGTGATAACCCCTTGCATCGTATATATATATCTATCCACATCGGTCTGTACATACCTGCAAATAATCCTTTTTACATATCTGTAGATACTATATCTATATCTGTACATATCCCTTACCTACTCTTACCAGTTACCCCGCTGGCCAGTACGACTTACTACCATAGTGTCTTTATACCTGTATCACTGTACATATTAATACTACAACTGTGTTGTACATACATCTGCACTATTACTCAGTAGTACAAATGTATATATTTTATACCCAGTTTAATCACATGTACATTGTATATCGGAAAAAAAAGTTGTATAATTATTAGTGCTGTCAATAGATACATTTTTTTTTACTAATTAATCTCACAATTTTCTGTAATTAATCTAGATTAATCTAGATTAAAAATAGCATTTTTCTACTTAAGACCGAAGCTTGTAAGTTGTAACAGATATTTACTTGAGTAAAATCATGGAATTAATGTAAAATCAACACAAAGAAAGTATATTTAGATTCAAAGACTATTTTAACAGCTTTCTTTGAATACAGTTTCTCTCCTGTGAAATACAAATGTTCAACAAAACCATCAACATTGACTCAGCTAGACCTCTTTCTTATATCCGCGGCGCTAAAATTGAAGATTTTCCACTCCATAGATTAATCTAGATTAATTTATTTTAATGCTTAATACATTTTTATTAATCTCCAAAGTTAAAGCATTAACTTTGACAGCCCTAATAATTATGCACTTTACTGTTACATTTGAACTCTGGTTGGATGACAAACTTATTTTCGTTGTATAACACTTGTGCTGTATGATTACAATACATTTGAATCTAATGTAATGTAATGTAATGTAATGTAATCAAATCTAATCAAAGGTTTTCCACAGACTCCCAGAGGCACCGACAGCTTTAAACTGAATCTTTAAAGAAATTAAATCCTCTGATGTGCAGGTAGTTCTGCATATTGTGTGTACTCTTTGACGAGGAGCACGGTGGTGGGCTTAGTTTTCCGACGCGACCCCTGGAACACCACTTACCAGGCCAAGAACATCAGCTCCTCCCTGCATCAATAACCAATCAGATGTTTTTGGCCTGGTCAGTGGTGTTCCAGGGGTCGCATCGGAAACCTGAGACCAACATCGCCTTCCTCATCAAAGAGGACACAGAAAACCACTGCTGGTGCCTCTGCATGGGCTTGAAAAGTGATGCAAAGCTAGATACGATACGATACGATACGATACGATATGATACGATATGATGAGATAAGATATTCCTTTATTGATCCCCTTGGGGAAATTCGGACATCATACCAGCATGGGGGAGGGGGTAGGGGAGGTACAGGTATAGGCACGGTAATAGTAGAAAGACATAAATATAGGCAATCCAATTAGTTCTGAATATAAAAATATGAAAAAAATAAACAGTGTAAACAATATAATTAACTCTGAATATAAACATATGAAGAAAAAAAAGAACTCACTTTGGGGAATAGTTGCAGACCAGATAGACGGCCTTGGCCCATATCTGCCCCCAGACGTTCATGTTGTAACATACGTTGACCGCACAGCCGACCCTACTGCTCGTGGCCCAAACGAGCTGCGTAGAGGACAGACAAGACAGGACAGATGAGACAGGACAGACAGGACATATAGACAGGACAGATAAGACAGGACATATAGACAGGACAGATAAGACAGGACAGATAGACAGGACAGATAGATAGGACAGATAAGACAGGACAGACAGGACAGACAAGACAGGACAGACAGGACAGACAGGACAGATGAGACAGGACAGACAGGACAGATAGACAGGACAGATAAGGCAGGACAGACAGGACAGATAGACAGGACAGATAAGACAGGACAGATAAGACAGGACAAATAGGACAGGACAGATAAGACAGGTAAGACAGGACAGATAAGACAGGACAGATGAGACAGGACAGACAGGACAGATAGACAGGACAGATAAGACAGGTAAGACAGGACAGATAAGACAGGATAGATAAGACAGGATAGATAAGACAGGATAGATAAGAAAGGATAGATAAGAAAGGATAGATAAGAAAGAACAGATAAGAAAGGATAGATAAGAAAGAACAGATAAGACAGGATAGATAAGAAAGGATAGATAAGACCGGACAGACAAGACGAAATACTCCAGCAATCAAACTCAACACAAACGGTTATTGTCTTGGATATTCTTTGTATTCATTCCATATTCGCAGGTTATAGATTGTAAAAGGTGCAAACTCTCCGACACCCCCGCCCCCAGTGGAAGTGGTATGGTCCGCCGCCTACCTGTGTGTAATGAGTGCAGACCGGGCCGGAGCATGTGTAGGGACAGTAGGGGTTACACTCCTGAGGATACGGGAAGGAGTAGTCCTTGACCTCGTCGTACCAGGCCTGCACATGGAACGCAGGGGGGCGGAACCTACAATCACAATCAGGATCCACTTTATTCAACAAACTACCAGGAATCTAGTAGTATGCAATATAGACAACATTAAGATAATTAAGAAAATAATAACAACAATATAGCAATATATCTGAAATCTAGCTTCTGTGCACTGTGGAGTATTCAGTCACTTCAGTCAGCTCCAACAAACCATTTGATCCCATTGACGGTTAACTAGCCGGAGCCGGTGTTTAAGTAGTGGTTAACTAGCCGGAGCCGGTGTTTAACTAGTGGTTAACTAGCCGGAGCCGGTGTTTAACTAGTGGTTAACTAGCCGGAGCCTGTGTTTAACTAGCCGGAGCCTGTGTTTAACTAGTGGTTAACTAGCCGGAGCCGGTGTTTAACTAGTGGTTAACTAGCCGGAGCCTGTGTTTAACTAGTGGTTAACTAGCCGGAGCCGGTGTTTAACTAGTGGTTAACTAGCCGGAGCCTGTGTTTAACTAGTGGTTAACTAGCCGGAGCCGGTGTTTAACTAGTGGTTAACTAGCCGGAGCCTGTGTTTAACTAGTGGTTAACTAGCCGGAGCCGGTGTTTAACTAGTGGTTAACTAGCCGGAGCCTGTGTTTAACTAGTGGTTAACTAGCCGGAGCCAGTGTGAGGAACAGCATGGATGATGCAGAGAAAGGGCTCTAACACCAACAACATCACTGGTTAGGAAATATGGGTTATAGAGCTTTAACCCTTGTGTAGTGTTCTCCTTTAACCCTTGTGTAGTGTTCTCCTTTAACCCTTGTGTGGTGTTCTCCTTTAACCCCTGTGTGTTCTCCGTTAACCCTTGTGTAATGTTCTCCTTTAACCCTTGTGTAGTGTTCTCCTTTAACCCCTGTGTAGTGTTCTCCTTTAACCCTTGTGTAGTGTTCTCCTTTAACCCTTGTGTGGTGTTCTCCTTTAACCCTTGTGTGGTGTTCTCCTTTAACCCCTGTGTAGTGTTCTCCTTTAACCCCTGTGTGTTCTCCTTTAACCCTTGTGTGGTGTTCTCCTTTAACCCCTGTGTGGTGTTCTCCTTTAACCCCTGTGTGGTGTTCTCCTTTAACCCTTGTGTGGTGTTCTCCTTTAACCCTTGTGTAGTGTTCTCCTTTAACCCTTGTGTGGTGTTCTCCTTTAACCCCTGTGTGGTGTTCTCCTTTAACCCTTGTGTGGTGTTCTCCTTTAACCCTTGTGTGGTGTTCTCCTTTAACCCGTGTGTAGTGTTCTCCTTTAACCCTTGTGTGGTGTTCTCCTTTAACTCCTGTGTAGTGTTCTCCTTTAACCCTTGTGTAGTGTTCTCCTTTAACCCTTGTGTGGTGTTCTCCTTTAACCCCTGTGTATTCTCCTTTAACCCCTGTGTTCTCCTTTAAGCCTTGTGTGGTGTTCTCCTTTAACCCCTGTGTGGTGTTCTACTTTAACCCCTGTGTAGTGTTCTCCTTTAACCCTTGTGTAGTGTTCTCCTTTAACCCTTGTGTGGTGTTCTCCTTTAACCCCTGTGTGTTCTCCTTTAACCCTTGTGTAGTGTTCTCCTTTAACCCTTGTGTAGTGTTCTCCTTTAACCCCTGTGTAGTGTTCTCCTTTAACCCTTGTGTAGTGTTCTCCTTTAACCTTTGTGTGGTGTTCTCCTTTAACCCCTGTGTGTTCTCCTTTAACCCTTGTGTGGTGTTCTCCTTTAACCCTTGTGTAGTGTTATCCTTTAACCCTTGTGTGGTGTTCTCCTTTAACCCTTGTGTGGTGTTCTCGTTTAACCCTTGTGTGGTGTTCTCCTTTAACCCTTGTGTGGTGTTCTCCTTTAAACCTTGTCCAGTGTGTTGTTTGTGTTTTTGTTACTTTCCCAGTGTTCACAGGTCTGCTAGACCCACAACATTATTGGGATTTTAAAACATCCTTAGCAGATGTTAACTGTATCTCAACTACAAGCAATCTAGACAGCATATGTAGTTAATATTTGCCATTTACCTTTGCTAGATCACTGCTAGATTTCTTCACAGAAAATTAGCCGAGACATATGAGTCTCAGTTTAATTAAGATAAATCATGAATTGTATCATTTAGTCAATTGAAATGGAAAACGGGTATTTAACCACACCCCTCCGAGGCAAATTTAGTTATTTCCACTGCGTCGGAATATATACTGTCGGACAATATAACAATAATTAACACATTTACAAGTCGTATTAAATTTAGCAAATAAGGAAACAGATAGAGAACATTTCAAAGCACTAGAAATTGCGAATATCTAATTTTGGACCTATTTCCGAATGGCGCAATGTTTACGGCGATTTTTCTCTCTAAGAATTGAGATCGCGATTCTCTCACGAGATTCTTATTTTTTCAATAAAATCATTTATTGCACTCTTTCTTAAACAGACAACATAACATATATCAAAGTGCTTGACTTAAAGGGGACATGTCTTGCTATTCCGTTCACTACATACGAGAGAGAGCGAGAGAGAGAAGGAGCGAGCGAGAGAGAGAGAACGAGAGAGAGAGAGAGAGAGAGAGAGAGAGAGAGAGACAGACAGAGAGAGGGATAGAGAGAGAGAGGAGAGATGCCTCCCGAAAACACACAGACAGTCGAGTTTGTGTGTAAATGCTCCCGTTGCTCCGTATCCCTCTCTCTCTCTCTCTCTGTCGGCACCCGCGCAACCTGTTTGAGGAAGTAATTCCACTCGCTCTAGCTGTTGTTGAGCAAATTGTTGATTGTGGGCGGTGACTACAACAAACAGTCAAATCAGAACGGCTTAGTTGAGTGAGGGAGGATCTTGTGAACTCGAGACTAGACTGATGAGTCAAAATGAGGATTAGCAGCGACACAGACCACATTGATATATACCCCCATTGCTAGGAAACAATGCTAAACACTGGAAAAGGCCATTTATAAGACACATGACCTTTAAACGTAAACATAACATATATGAAAGTCCTTGACTTAAACTTAAAAGTGTCTTGTAACATACAAAATAACTCAAGTCAGAATAAAAAATAATAATTTTAATTTAAAAAAATCACCATCATTTAGAAATGAGATCGCATAGGTCTATGAATCGAGATCGCGATTTTTTCGATTAATCGTGCAGCCCTAATGTGAAGTGTGTCCGTGTGCAGTATGTACCTGCCCCAGTGCGCGCCCAGGTTCTGTCCGATCTGGGGCAGTAGGCTGGCAGGGCCGTGTTCCCACAAGCAGGTCTCAGCCCACTCCTCTGCCGTCCTCTCCAGCTCCATGTCCCACACCTGCAGGGGAAGACATAACCTTAGTGCCTTAAACATCCATTTCTGCTTCATCTGATAGATCATTGGTTCTCACCCACCCCCAGGGGTCCTTGAGGGGGGTGGTCCAGGAAATGTGATTTTGATTTAATTTATGGTCAATTGTAAATGGTGCAACAATTTGTTCCTCACATTCACCCATTCACTCACACATTCACACACCGACAGCGGAGGCGACCATGCAAGATGCCAACCTGCTCATCGGGAGCAATTGGGGGTTAAGTGTCTTGCTCAAGGATCGAATCGAACCGGGAACCTCCGGATTACTGGACGACTGCTCTACCTCCCGAGCCACTGTCGCCCCCATTTATAATTCCTTCGAACGAACAACTGTTTTGATTCTGTTTTCACTCTCCCCTCTCGTTATCGGCATGTCTTACGGACAATGATGGAATTCTCAAAACGGGGGTCCATGGCCAATTTGGAGGGGGGGGGGGGGGGGGGGGGGGTCTTTGACATGAGAACGACCCGGGATAGATTACAGTGGAGCGACAGGTAACGTGGGTTTATGAGGTTTGAACACGATATATGCCTCGGTACGATTCGGTTACACCGGTGTTTCACCACGCTAGGTTTCCTTGCATGCTGTGATGGTGAGGGGGGGGGGGGAAAGAAATGGGTCATACAGGATATGATGTCGTCTACAGTTCCATTAATCACACACAGCTGCAGTCCTCCTGGCTGCTGTCCCGTTGGCAGAGCGCGGTCGTGTCGAGCGCTCGGTGCTCCGAACATGGCACCGGCGCCACCAGGGTCAAGGGTTTGATTCCGACCGGGGTGATCCATCATACTGAAAAATGGATGCTGTTGTTCCATTGTGCAGCGCTTAGTGTGGCACTGGTTAGGGATGGGTACCGAGTCAGGTACTTTTAAGGGTACCGACCTAATGTCCGACGACGTCAACGTTTCGTTTACCGCTAAACGAAACCTATGAAGTGTGCCGCTCACACGCACAATACACGCTTACCTAGTGTTGTTTCACTTTACAAAGCTAGATGCAGACAACGCTCGCTGCAATATTATATATTATATATATATTAACAAATTGTTCTAAATAAATAATAATGATAATAAATCATTTGAAGTTTGAAATTTCTTTTATACAACTGAGGTAGGTAGATCAAATGTTTAGAGACTAAAGTACAGAAAAAAGGTACCGTTAGGTACCGGTATCGATTCACAGGTACCGGTACCGGTATCGGTTAAAATGTGAAAGGTACCCAACCCTAGTACTGGTCCAGGAACACTGCTGTAGAAATGGATGCTGCTGTTCCATTGTCCAGGAACAGGTTGTGTGACAGGCTGTTCCCAGAGCGCTTGTTCCCAGATGTCCTCCATAGATCCGAAACGCAAATCACGATTATTAAACACGATTAATCATTAATTTGACAACGATTGAATTTGTTTTACCTTTCTTCTTGACCAAAGGCTGCCTTTCTGTCATATTCTACAAGTAACCAAAGATGTTTCAAAATAACTGGAGAAACGCGCTGTGGCTCCTCCCTCCTCCCTCTCAACACTGAAACCCTGAAACTACTGTTTGGGCTAGGCTTGGGGGGGTGGGGGGTGGAGTGCACCGCTGTGAAAGAAGGGTGCGCTGCATTTATAACACAAGACAGAATGAGAGCAACACGGCATGTGGCAATAATAATGGTTGTATCTCTTTTATCTTGTTTTCATGATCATGGGAAGCCAGAATCATACTTGACATCGAAACTCAACGAATCGCCCAGCCCTACTTCAAACACAGCTGTTTCTTCTATCAGTCCCAGGCGGGTTGAATAGCCAATCACAGGTCCACATGCAGGGACCGAAACTAAAGCCCGCCGCCCGCCAGGGGCGCTCAGTTTTTACCTTTGGCGCTTGACACTTAGAGGGCTGCCCGCCGTGTGGCGTGTAATCAATCAAGTTCATAACGATACTCTTATTTTGAAAATCTGTGCGGGTCTCATTTCCGCCCCAAGCGCATCTCCAGTAATAATATCGATGGCTCCGGCAGTTAGCAACAATTAGGTTCGTATGATACTCTTATTTTGAAAGAAGACGTGGCAACGAGTCATATCCGCCCAGCCCTGCAGCGGGATACTAATGGCTAAGGGCTTCTGCTCGCAGTGCTCGTGTCAACACAGGCAGTCTGCTCTAGTCTAGAAGAGCGGACCTCCATGAGCTACCGTTACTGTTTAAACAATGACCCAGTCAACTATTCACTTTTAGTTTAATACATGACGAGGCATTGTCTAACGGTATCTAGCTGGCTAGCTACTGATAGCTGCTGATATCAACAAATGCTCCAGCAATAGTCGACTCGAGTGCATAATACCTCCGTTCCCTCGTTAGCTAGCACGTTAGCTAGCTCACGTTAGATCTGTCTGTCCCAGTAAACTAAATTGTCTTAACGTTATCTACCGGGCTAGCAGTAGCTACAGATAGCTCCTGATATCAATGTCTTATAACATTGATTGAATGCGTATTCTAGCTGAGGGCATGTTGAATGTGATTTGACAAAAGAACCGTAACGTTATACCAATACTATTGGCAATAGGGTCCAGCTGCATCACCGGAGAATCCTTGCATGCTGAATGTAGGGTCTAGCTGAATATAGGGTCTAGCTGCAGGGCCGAAGAATCCTTGCTGGAGCTGGAGGCTACTCAAGTATACACACAGACAGTGGAGCTGTTTGCAGATAGCGAGCATTTTGACTTATTGCGTGGTGGCGATGTCTCGCAGATAATACAACTACAAGTATGATTATATAATTTTTTTTTTTTATCAAACAAAATTTGGCAGGTAAGAAATATGCTTGGCGGGTAGATTCTTCCCATCTACCCGCCACTGGCCGGTGAGTCAAAAAGTTAATTTCGCTCCCTGTCCACATGTGACGGGCAGGGTTTCCGTTAGAATTTTTTTTTGCAGGTCTGAGTGTCCGGTAGATTTCAATCTACCGGACAAATGGGATAAATTCCGGTCAGAGTTTATTGAGCTTAAAAACAATTGATAGACATATATAAAGAATGACATCATCAAGGCATTTATAATATTTTAACTTAAAACTAGGCTACTTTTGCGTATATACAGTCATTAATATATTCCAAATAAAATAAGTCCCTCGAGACTTCGTGCTGCTGCCGACTTGAGGTGTCGGTGGGCAGTCTGCCCGACCTTAATAAACAGCAGTCTGTTATAATCACATTTTTATGAGCTAACGAATTCCGTTATATTGGACATTTGTATTAATTATATCAAGCGAAGAACTGAGAAATTTGGCAGAGAGAGACGGCAACATTATCGTGGGTTTGCGCCGTGATGTATATCTCCACCTCCCAACGACTTGGTGCTGCTCATAATGTCCGGTGAAAATAATTCCCTCTAAGCACAATTTGATTATTTGAATTGTATTAAAATAGGCTAAAATTAAATAGCCTATGCGATGAACGAAACAATCATTACATTTGTCGTTGCTTCACCAAGCAGCCGGTCTAATAATGACACCGCTGTGTCAGCGCGAGCTGGCTGCTGATATATTTACGTGAAGCATGGAGCAGGCAGAGCAGCGGTGTCAGCAGCGCCCCCACCCAACAGCTGAATTGCCAATGGCTGAATTGGAGTACTGCACCCTGCCAAGCCATGCTTCACGTAAATATATCAGCAGCCAGCTCGCGCTGACAGCAGGATGTCATTAGACCGGCTGCTTGGTGAAGCAACGACAAACGTAATGATTGTTTCGTTCATCGCATAGGCTATTTAATTTTTGCCTATTTTAATACAATTCAAATAATCTAATTGTGTTTAGAGGGAATTATTTTCACCGGACATTATGACCGGAGAGATTAAATATGTCGGACTTCAACAGATTTTGCCGGTCAAATACCGGTAATTACCGGCTAACGGAAACGCTGGTGACGGGGCTACCTGGGACTATGACCAGGGCAAACAAAGTAAAGCGAACAAAGCAAAGCATGATATTCAGGGCTTGACGTTAACTTTTTGGCTCACTAGCCACTGTGGCTAGTGGTTTTCCAAAGTCACTAGCCACTCAGCATTTTCACTAGCCAAAAGAATCCCTGCACTCGCGCCCCCACCCAAAAAGTAATAAATATAGGTAATTTCTTCTTCACTAACCCCTGCTGGGGACAGTATCATTGTAATCATACTGCTACACGCCAACTGTACAACTGTGCTTCTGACTGTTGACTCCATTGTTTACTACTGCCTGCGACCAGTGACTCAGCCGCAAAAGGAGCTCCAGTTGGGGCAACGGCTGACTGGGACAAGATGGAGGGTGTAGATGTGGAAGAGTTGTGTTGAACCTAGCAATTACATTGTTTCTCCAAACGCCGTGAACATTATCATTGACACACCTATGCCTTGGCTGTGTTGAACCTAGCAATTATATTATTGCTCCAAACGCTGTGAACATTATCATTGACACACCTATGCAGGGCTTGACGTTAACTTTTTGGCTCACTAGCCACTGTGGCTAGTGGTTTTCCAAAGTCACTAGCCACTCAGCATTTTCACTAGCCCTGGGCAGGTGGGCAGGTGTCAACGTCAAGCCCTGATGATATTCTTAACCTGGAAGCGAACTTGCTTCCCATGCTGTACCAATCAACAGGAATTGGGAAGTGAACGCGATTCTGCGCTGGTGTGACTGACCGAGCCTTCAGCAGCTAGCCCGCTGAGGACCCCAGGACGCCCCAGGAGACAATACCGGAGAGACAGGGGTCCTAGACCTTTCTAGGCACCGGTGAGCTGGTGACACTGGTGCTGGTGCATTGTGATGGTGTGTGTGTGACCAACGGGGAGGATAAGTCGATTAATCCACAGAGAAAATGATTGATGCATCCCAGCATTTCGATGCCAAGTTAAAGGAACACGCCAACTTTTTGGGAAATTTACTTATTTGCTATCTAGCCTGGAGTTAGACAAGCAGATACAGTGAAAAACGCGGCTTTTGAGGTGATGAAATCACTGCACCCAGGCAGCAGTGGTTTGGCAAAAAAAGTTTCGAGTATATATCTGCTTAGAAAACGAAAATGTCTAATACATTTTTTTTTATTTCTTCACATGGTACATACACAGGTCACAACATGTTTACAGGAACGTTTTTGAGTTGTATTTGGAGTGTATTTCGTGACTAGGCTACACTGGCACACCTACTTCCAGTGAATGCCACTAAGCTAGGCTAACAGTGTGGCTGTTCCCTAAGCCTAATGCATGCACAAAGAAGAAAAGGGTATGTATCTGCTTGTCTAACTCCAGGGTAGATGGCAAATAAGCTAAATTTCCCAAAAAGTTGGCGTGATCCTTTAACCGTGTGTAGTCCGCTGGGCCAGAGCCTCTAAAGAACGGCTAAACCGGTCCAGATGAAAGCTTGTGGAGGGACTGCAAGGTACATTCACATAGTAATTTAGCTGAACACTTTTATCCAAAGCCACTTAGAAGTTGTGTACAACAGTCACAAGGAAGGGTACAACTATGGCAGCTAAGTGTCAGTAAGATTGTTCATGGCAACAGTCTTGAACTTTGGTGCTACAGTGTTGAGTGCATAGTAGTATAGACATACTAGCATCATAGGTAGTATAGGCAAGGTAGATTACTTAGTAGCAAAGTGCATAATAGTAAAAGACAGTAAGGAGGTTAGTAGTTATTTTCTTTTTTTTCTCAATTTGTTTTAGGGTAGTTGGTATTATACACAGTATCTCTGTCGAAAGTGCCCTCGAGCAAGGCACTGGACTCCAGAGGTACTCCAGGGGGCAACCGTGTGTAGACTGACAATGAAGTGATCCTCTGTCTTCTAAAGCGACTGTAGTTTCGAGGGAGTTGCTGATGTGCTGCTGTTGTTTTAAAAGTGGGGTTTCTTGGACCCTCTGATTGCCTGTCAGCTGAGCTGCACTCCACCGGTCGACCGTAGTTATTTTCCCTCAAGATTGAGGGTTATTCGAAAAATGCAAAAGCGCAAGCTGTTTTTCTTTAAGTAATACCTTCCATGTGTGTGACTAGCGAGGGGTCTGGACTCCAGGCTTCGTTTCACTTTGCCTCCTCTGAAATGCCCTCTCTCTCTCGTCAGGTTCGGCTCTGGTCGGACACGAAGGGATCATATTGCCTTCTTGGGGTTTTCTGGGAATGCAAAGAGCGTCCTTCCTCTCTACTGACCTACATTTTGGTCTTCCATAAAAAAAAACTCCAAGAAAAACACCAGCTGTAATTCTTGTGAAGGATTTGTTCCTTTAATTGCACACCTTCACGTTCACCTTGAGTGTGGGATACAAAATATATGGGTCTGCTCGCATGTGCGTGTGTGCGTGTGTGTGTGTGTGTGCGTGTGTGCGTGTGTGTGTGTGTGCGTGGTGTGTGTGTGTGTGTGGTGTGTGTGTGTGTGTGTGTGTGTGCGCATGCGTGTGTGTGGTGTGTGTGTGTGTGTGTGTGTGTGTGTGTGGCACGTGCGTGCGTGCATGTGTTTAGTAAACCAATGGAGGTGTCAGAGCTTAAACATATCACACATGGGGTTCTGGTCATAGCTTGGCCTTGAAATCCATCCAATAACAGGCCCTAAAATAACCCCCCTCTACACTACCACCTCCTCCTCTATACCACCTCCTCCTCACTACCTCCTCCTCTATACCACCTCACTACCTCCTCCACCTCACTACCACCACCACCTCACTACCACCTCCTCCTCTATACCACCTCCTCCTCACTACCTCCTCCTCTATACCTCCTCCTCCTCACTACCACCACCTCCTCACTACCACCTCCTCCTCTATACCTCCTCCTCCTCACTACCACCACCTCCTCACTACCACCTCCTCCTCTATACCTCCTCCTCCTCACTACCACCACCTCCTCACTACCACCTCCTCCTCTATACCTCCTCCTCCTCACTACCACCACCTCCCTCACTACCATCTCCTCCTCACTACCACACCTCCTCACTACCATCTCCTCCTCACTACCTCCTCCTCACTACCACCTCCTCCTCTATACCACCACCACCTCACTACCACCTCCTAATTATCACCTCATCACGTCTACCACCTCCTCACTACTATCTCCTCCTCACTTCCACTTCCCCCCTCACCACCGCCACCACTACCACCTCCTCCATCTTCTGTCACCCACTTCAGACCCCCCCCCCCCGCTGTTCCTCCACATGACTCCTGAAACACACACACCTGCTCGTGGACCGGATGTCTGGCCGGCTTCAGGTTCCTCAGCCCTGTTGGTTAACAAGCAGCAACGCTGTGTGACTGACTCCCCCACGGTCACATACAGCCTGGTGTTGTACATCACATTCCACCACGTTGCACAATTGTTGTACAAACAAACCAGTGGGATTGCATTATGGCATGGCATTATTCTGTTCAATCGACAGCTGTTTAGCCCGTAGCACAAGACCGTGAAGTCAAACCGTAGGAGCTCTATTTCCCTAAAGCAACCGCTAGCCTAGTTCTGTGGAAGCAGGGCCAAGCGAGGCCGAGGGGGACCGGAGCCAGCATGAAATATTTCCAACACAGAAAGCACTTTTTGTTTATTTGAAACTGGAGTCCAGTTGGCATATTATCTCCTCTGGCAACGGCGTGCAAAAGAATAACCACAGAGCCTTGTACTCTGGCCATGTCACTCTCTTGCATTGATCTCTCTTGACAAGTAGCCTTTGCCCAAAAAAATAATCAATGTGTTTATGCTGATAAGAGGCCTGAAAGACATTACAGATGTAATTGCCATAAGGTCTGCGAACCACAGCATGTTGGCAATTTTGCAGTTGGAATGGCGACGTCTCAAAAAGGTCAACAGACTCCATTAATAAAGCATCACGGCTCTCCCCTCAGGGTGAAGCGGGGCCACAGCGTGAGGCACCGGCCATATTCACCCAAAACTCTGATGAGAGTTTTCTTGGGAGAAGGGAACATATCCGTGGCATGATCTCGGATCACAAAGGGATGATTTGTGTCGTTCCTGAAGCGTGTCTTTCATAACTACGAGTGGCAGACGTCCAGCGTGGGGGGAGAAAAAATACATGGCCTTTCCCCGCAAATGTCGAAACTCGAGTAAAAAAAGCGAACCCAAAAAAATATATAAAAAAGGGTCGACCGACATATATTCTGAGCTGTTTGAATGTGGTCAGGAGAGCGGCGGCCTGGACGTCAAACTGCAGTTGTTTGCACAGCGCGCGCAGTGGGGGAGGCCTTGTAACCCGGGACCCCCCTTGCCCACCACCCC
>NC_140176.1:31963379-31968718 GCF_963971535.1 Notolepis coatsorum | reverse complement strand
TATGAGGAGAAGCAGGGAGACAGATATGAGGAGAAGCAGGGAGACAGATATGAGGAGAAGCAGGGAGACAGATATGAGGGGAAGCAGGGAGACAGATATGAGGAGAAGCAGGGAGACAGATAAGAGGAGAAGCAGGGAGACAGATAAGAGGAGAAGCAGGGAGACAGATATGAGGAGAAGCAGGGAGACAGATAAGAGGAGAAGCAGGGAGACAGATATGAGGAGAAGCAGGGAGACAGATAAGAGGAGAAGCAGGGAGACAGATAAGAGGAGAAGCAGGGAGACAGATATGAGGAGAAGCAGGGAGACAGATATGAGGAGAAGCAGGGAGACAGATATGAGGAGAAGCAGGGAGACAGATAAGAGGAGAAGCAGGGAGACAGATAAGAGGAGAAGCAGGGAGACAGATAAGAGGAGAAGCAGGGAGACAGATATGAGGAGAAGCAGGGAGACAGATATGAGGAGAAGCAGGGAGACAGATATTAGGAGAAGCAGGGAGACAGATATGAGGGGAAGCAGGGAGACAGATATGAGGGGAAGCAGGGAGACAGATATGAGGAGAAGCAGGGAGACAGATATGAGGAGAAGCAGGGAGACAGATATGAGGAGAAGCAGGGAGACAGATAAGAGGAGAAGCAGGGAGACAAATATGAGGAGAAGCAGGGAGACATATATGAGGAGAAGCAGGGAGACAGATATGGAGAGAAGCAGGGAGACAGATAAGAGGATAAGCAGGGAGACAGATATGGAGAGAAGCAGGGAGACAGATAAGAGGAGAAGCAGGGAGACAGATAAGAGGAGAAGCAGGGAGACAGATATGGAGAGAAGCAGGGAGACAGATAAGAGGAGAAGCAGGGAGACAGATAAGAGGAGAAGCAGGGAGACAGATAAGAGGAGAAGCAGGGAGACAGATAAGAGGGGAAGCAGGGAGACAGATATTAGGAGAAGCAGGGAGACAGATAAGAGGAGAAGCAGGGAGACAGATATGAGGAGAAGCAGGGAGACAGATATGAGGGGAAGCAGGGAGACAGATATGAGGAGAAGCAGGGAGACAGATATGAGGAGAAGCAGGGAGACAGATATTAGGAGAAGCAGGGAGACAGATATGAGGGGAAGCAGGGAGACAGATATGAGGGGAAGCAGGGAGACAGATATGAGGAGAAGCAGGGAGACAGATATGGAGAGAAGCAGGGAGACAGATATGAGGAGAAGCAGGGAGACAGATATGAGGAGAAGCAGGGAGACAGATATGAGGAGAAGCAGGGAGACAGATAAGAGGAGAAGCATGGAGACAGATAAGAGGAGAAGCAGGGAGACAGATAAGAGGAGAAGCAGGGAGACAGATATGGAGAGAAGCAGGGAGACAGATATGAGGAGAAGCATGGAGACAGATAAGAGGAGAAGCAGGGAGACAGATATGAGGGGAAGCAGGGAGACAGATATGAGGAGAAGCAGGGAGACAGATAAGAGGAGAAGCAGGGAGACAGATATGAGGAGAAGCAGGGAGACAGATATGAGGAGAAGCAGGGAGACAGATATGAGGAGAAGCAGGGAGACAGATATGAGGAGAAGCAGGGAGACAGATATGAGGAGAAGCAGGGAGACAGATATGAGGGGAAGCAGGGAGACAGATATGAGGAGAAGCAGGGAGACAGATATGGAGAGAAGCAGGGAGACAGATATGAGGAGAAGCAGGGAGACAGATATGAGGAGAAGCAGGGAGACAGATATGAGGAGAAGCAGGGAGACAGATAAGAGGAGAAGCATGGAGACAGATAAGAGGAGAAGCAGGGAGACAGATAAGAGGAGAAGCAGGGAGACAGATATGGAGAGAAGCAGGGAGACAGATATGAGGAGAAGCATGGAGACAGATAAGAGGAGAAGCAGGGAGACAGATATGAGGGGAAGCAGGGAGACAGATATGAGGAGAAGCAGGGAGACAGATAAGAGGAGAAGCAGGGAGACAGATATGAGGAGAAGCAGGGAGACAGATATGAGGAGAAGCAGGGAGACAGATATGAGGAGAAGCAGGGAGACAGATATGAGGAGAAGCAGGGAGACAGATATGAGGAGAAGCAGGGAGACAGATATGAGGAGAAGCAGGGAGACAGATATTAGGAGAAGCAGGGAGACAGATATGAGGAGAAGCAGGGAGACAGATATGAGGGGAAGCAGGGAGACAGATATGAGGGGAAGCAGGGAGACGGATATGAGGAGAAGCAGGGAGACAGATATGGAGAGAAGCAGGGAGACAGATATTAGGAGAAGCAGGGAGACAGATATGGAGAGTTTGGAGAGAGTGAATTTGGGCGGAGCGGGTAAATAAAATATGACATGAGGAAGCAGGATGATGGAGGAGATATGAAGGGAGAGAGAGAGAGACTGGGAAAGGGAGAGAGACTGGGAGAGTGGAAGAGAGAAAGAGAGAGACTGGGAGAGGGAGAGAGACTGGGAGAGGCATAGAGAGAGAGAGAGAGAGAGAGAGAGAGAGAGAGAGAGAGAGAGAGAGAGAGAGAGAGAGAGAGAGAGAGAGAGAGAGAGAGAGAGGTGTGGGGGGGGGGGGGGGGGGAAAGATAAAGGATGAAATTAAATTAAAATGCGGGAAACATTGTGTAGATGAGTGGTTCTCAATGTGGGGTCCGGCGACCCGCCAGGGGTCCTTGAGGGGGTTCCAGAGGGTCCCCCCGCAAACATTGGGAAGAGTTTAAAACTTCACTGTTTCATTCCCAAGACGTTAGAGGACAATGTGTGTGTGTGTGTGTGTGTGCGTGCGCGAGTGTGTGTCTGTCTGTGTGTGTGTGTGTGCAGCCCCGCCGTGGCACCAGGGTAATTGTTAAACCACGTTCCCTGCTGCACATTCCAGACCACACCAGCTCATACTGTAGCACAGGCCGTGCGTCAGACGCTATCTGATCCCAGTGTCAACCAAACGATACTATGACGCTGCGGCGAGAGCCCGGCGCGGCCACCAGCGTGGACAGATGCCAGAGCGCTCCCGTCTGTGAAGGTGTGAGAGAGGCCACGGGGTAAAGAGTGGACCAGGGACGCTCCGACACCGATGCTGGTGGTTAGGCTGGCCGGGGTAGCCAGCGTTACTCAGTGTTCCGGCATCATCCACAGAGTACATTCAATGGTAAATGGTGCATTTATATAACAGCGTTTATCCAAAGCGCTTTACAATTTGTTGACCATGCAAGGTGCCAACCTGCTCATCGGGAGCAGTTAGGGGTTACGTATATCTTTCATGGACACTTCGACACACTGCCCGGGGAGCGGGAATCGAACCGGGAACCTCCAGATTACCAGACAACTGCTCTACCTCTTGAGCCATTGTCACACCGACATTACTTGCCCACCAGTGTGTGTTTTTATTTTATTTTTTATAATCTAATCTAATAAAACAGAGTATCTTAACACTTTAATCGGCGGAAACGCCGAAACTCGTCATTGCCCGCCATGCTCATTCTGCCGAAGACGCCGTAACACGTCTTTGATATCAATATTTCAAAAATCTGTGATCGAAATCATATTTCTCCTCCGGGGACCTGAGATATACTGCTGAGCTCCACTCAACTCTCTAACGGTTCAAGAGCGCCATCTGGTGGCCGATCGGCAGATCGCCCAACAGGAAGTCATGTGGATGAAGTGGTGCTCACCCATATTTCATCCGGGCACTCGCTATCATTAGCAGGACTCCATCTTGACACAGTGAACACCGATCGGTGCAAATAACTCGACAAACAACATGATTTGGACGTATATACTATTATACAACCTGGAGATGGATCGGATATTTCGACATCCCATAATAGAAAAAATTCTATTCCACGCTCATCCCCCAACGGCGCGAGGAAGATACGGTGAGTTTCAGCGTTATTTTCTAATGTCTGCTATACTAACTGCTCTGATGATCATATGACCCACACTAGATGAATGATATAACGTTGCCCACGGAATTATAAACGACCCCCCGCCCATCCGGTCAACATCAGATCATACGTAGTAACTTCTAGAAGTACCTCCAGTTAAAAAAAATTATCTGGTACCGATCGCTACCAAACTGTATTTGATCATCAATATAATGCATTTGGGGCTATAAATCACGTTCTGGAGAAAGCTGCAGAAAACGATAAAAACATACTTATACTTTAGACCGTATTTTAGTATGAATATGTGAATGAAAAAGTATAACGTTGCTACACCCTGAACAATAGATATAGGACATTGAATGGACCATAATAATGTCAATTTAGCAATACAATTTAAAAGGTTATAGCCCTGCAAAGAAGGGGAACTTCTCCATAGACAAATAGAGCTGGCTAGGGATGGTAAATTATGAATTTAACCATGGCGATCAAAGTGTTAAGTTTCACTTTCACTGAGAGTAGATTTAACTTTGCATTGAATGTGGCCACCAGTGATGTCATCGGCATTGTCAGCATTGTTTTTTTTTTTGGTGCCCCTTTAATTAACTGTCTAAATCTGCACTGCAGAAGCTAACCACAGTAACTACACTGCCCTGCAGAAGCTAACCACAGTAACTACACTGCCCTGCAGAAGCTAACCACAGTAACTACACTTCCCTGCAGAAGCTAACCACAGTAACTACACTGCCCTGCAGAAGCTAACCACAGTAACTACACTGCCCTGCAGAAGCTAACCACAGTAACTACACTGCCCTGCAGAAGCTAACCACAGTAACTACACTGCCCTGCAGAAGCTAACCACAGTAACTACACTGCCCTGCAGAAGCTAACCGCAGTAACTACACTGCCCTGCAGAAGCTAACCACAGTAACTACACTGCCCTGCAGAAGCTAACCACAGTAACTACACTGCCCTGCAGAAGCTAACCACAGTAACTACACTGCCCTGCAGAAGCTAACCGCAGTAACTACTAGGGCTGTCTTAAATACTTCGAAGCTTCGAAGCTTCGTTCGATGGGCATGGGATTCGAATATGAAAATAAAATTCGATTATTAAAAGAAAAATGTAAAAAATATGATAAATTATTTTTTTTTTTATTATTTTGGTGCAAAATCAACTCTCTTTTTGTTAACTACAACAAGCAAATAATGCTGTTTGTTACTTAAGATGAGGTTGGACTCGGCACTGACAGATTTGTGTTCATTATGCTGCTTTTATAAAGGCTCAAATGACGGCTTACAATATTTCATGAAAGCAGTGTTTTGTTTGTCTAAGATTTTAAAAGGTTTAAACTTTACAGCACTGACAAAGTTGAACAAAGTGCTGTACAAGTCCCACAACATAAAACAAAAATTATAATTAATTTTAATTTTTTTATCTCGAAGCTTCGAATTAAAATCGAATCTCGGACCT
>NC_140176.1:31955879-31958379 GCF_963971535.1 Notolepis coatsorum | reverse complement strand
CCCACAACATAAAATAAAAAAAATAAAAATATTTTTTTTAAAGACTATAATTTTTTTTTAATCTCGAAGCTTCGAATCTCTGCCCTGAAGCTTCGAATTCCAAAAAAATATTCGAAGGTCAGCCCTAGTACTCTCCTCTCTGAGCTGATCAGCTACCAGTGCTAACCCCACCTGTTGTTGCTTCCCATCATTCTCTAACTCTTGTGTTTTCAGTCTCAGGGCTCGAATATCATGTCCATAGGGAGGTGTAGTGGTTACGTCATTGGTGTTTCCTGCACGGTCGTCGGTCCACCCTCCTTGAAATGGCAATGTATTTCCAATGGACCCATTTCTAAATCGTCTTGTTTAAAACAAATAAAGCCTGAACATTGGCATGGTGTACCTTTCTGTGTGTATTCATCCACAATCTATAGCTCAACATGAAATAACGTTTATGTTTTCGTTCACTGAGGAGCTACACTTCACGTTGGCGCTGCTGACTGATGTCACCACAGCGTAGACTCCTGGCTGTATTAGGCGACAGCACTGGACGACACTGGTAAATGTAGTTATTTTTTAACGACAAATTAATAACCGTATAACTAACTTACTTTATTTCAACCAAAAATGCTTAAACAATAATGTTAGTGATAGAAGGGAATTCATTTTGTGCAAAAATGCAAAGCTTGCCAATGTTCTTGAGGCAGAATTATTACAATAGCCGATAATACATTTTCCCAATGATAAATCCCTATACGGGTGGACCGCGCGGGAAACTAAAGTGACGTCAGACTACACCTCCCTATATACTAATGTTAAAAGATATCACATTTCTCTCTCTGTCTCTCTCTCCCTTCTTCTCTTATATGGTAAAACAAAGTCTGGATTGAGGATTTCAGTAAGAATTTGGGACCCCTAGCCTACTTACCGATGTCGCTGCTGACCTGTAGAGTTCCTTTCTCAGCACAACTCATGCTGCTCCTCCTATTGGAGACCTGCAGCTCCGGCTAATTAGCCACAACACTAATGTGAAGTTGATGGGGCCATGCTCAGCGCATGTACAACTCTGTGAATAAACACTGGAACCTACCTCGGATGCACCGTGGAGTAGAGCAAAATTATAAACGTACACTTTAAATAATGATTTCACCCAATAACCTCTCTGTTTATCTCTCTCTTTCACGCTCTCTCTCTGTGTCTCTCTCTTACTCTCTCATTTTCTATCTCTCTCTCTTTTACCCTCTCTCTCTCTCTCCTTATCTCCCCCCTCTATCCCCTTCTCTCTCTCTCCTTATCTCCCCCTCTCTCCCCTTCTCTCTCTCGCTCTCCCCATCTCTCTCTCTCTCCCCATCTCTCTCTCTCTCTCTTTCTCTCTCTCCTTATCTCCCCCTCAATTCTATTCAATTCAAAAGGGGCTTTATTGACATGGGAAACATACGTTTACATTGCCAAAGACAGTGTTAGAACAAACAAAACAAAACCAAGCAAAACAATCAAACAGAGAAATCAGAAGAAGTCAGTATAGTACAGAAGGATTTTTAGTTTTTTGTTTGTTTTGTGATTGAAAAGTCTTTATGGTGGCTGTATTCTGTTGGGTGTACTTTTATTGTCACAGAAGCTCACAAATCTTGCTGCTGTGTTTGCACATTGTTGTATTTCACCCAGTAGGTATGGGAGTTTTGTGTTATTTGCCATGTTTTCAAAGTCTCTTTGGGTGTTTGCAATTTGTGGGACGTATATGCCTCTGATGTCTTGTTAGAGTGGGCAGGTTGTTAGGAAGTGTAGCTCGGTTTCCACCTTGTCTTGTGTGCAGTGGGTTTGAGGCCTTTAGGTTCGATAAGGAGGCTGTAAGGTCAAATATATTATTGAGGTTTTCTACCGCCCTGTTTACACTTTTGCTGTTGTGTTGGATGTTTTCTTCAGGGAATTGGTCTAAACGTGATTGGACCTTTTGTAGCTTGATAGCCGTTTGTAATGCTTCTATACTACTTTCTTTCCAATTGTAGTATTTTTTAATGGTGTGTAGTTTGTTTGGTTTTGATACTTCCTGGTTGGGTGTTGATCTGTTCAGATAGACAATGCTTTTGCTGTGGTCTGACAGGGGTGTTAGCGGGCTGACTGTGAACGCTCTGAGAGACACTAGGCTGAGGTCAGTGATAAAGTAATCTACTGTACTGTTTAAAGATTTTTTTTAGCATTTATTGCTTTTCATGGTCAGACATGAGTCATGACCGACAGATGAGGAGAGGATGAACGGGAGAAGAGGCGGGGAAGCCTATATTCGAATACCAACCGTTTTGTGCGTTTTGCGAATCTGATTGGCCACTGACGTTTCTGGTCATGTGACATGTGCACCAATCGTGTGACGGCAAGTTCTTTCGCCGGTTAAGCTTAGGCACTCTTTCGAAGTTGGTTAAGGTTAGAGTTTGTCTTAGAGCATGGCGATAGAACGCCAGCCCTGATTCCAAACTCTAACCTTAACCAACTTCGAAAGAGTCGCCTAAGCTTAAGCAGTGATAAA